>NC_140961.1:35815564-35953064 GCF_056783735.1 Eptatretus burgeri
GTCCCAGCCCGACTGAATGACATTTATTCCCTCTAAACAACGGGTTTGGGCCTAACTACACATATACTTACAGAGATATCTCACCTAAGGGACCTGAATGGTGGTTTGTGAATTTCGTCAACCAAAACAATATATATATATATATATATATATATATATATATATATATATATATATATATATATATATATATATATATATTATTTCTGTTAACGTCTGCGCGGAATTTGACGTATCTCCTCCAAAACTGCCGGACAGATTGTCGCCACTTTCGGCATGCGGGTGCTCTGTGGTCTAATGAACAGCATGGGCTATGTAAGATCGCGCCAGACGGAGAGGTTTGGGAATTTTGGGTGATTTTCTAATTTTAACATTCGTTTGCATGGCGACATGTGACGTCACCGCTGAGAGGCGTAATTCCCTCATGACATCATCGGTCATTCACTGACGTCATTACGTCTGTCGGCGACAGACCGTCACTGCCGAGAGGCTTAATGCCACTTCAAGAAAACAGCGTCTGCAATGTAAAACCCTCTTCTGCACATGCTGACTACCTCAGGTGAATTTGACACAAAAAATGTTACAAGAAACATTGTATTTAAAGTGAAGATTTATTTTTAAAAAATATTATTTCTGTTAATGTCTGCATGTCATTTGACGTTTCTCCTCCGAAACCGCTGGCAGGAATGTGCTCATTTCCCATATACTGGGGTTTCTTAATGTGACGAAGACAATGCACTAAATTTCTGGAATTGGATGACAACGTGGCTTCAACAAGATTTTCAACCCATCGACGGCCGCATTTATTCCCGTTCGGTCGCCATCGCTGAACTGCTGTCCGGTAAGTGTTGCCATCTATCCAAAGATTATGAACGAGAGTAAGGGAGTAGTCATTGCATCAAGCACTGAACATAAACACAACTGATAATAAATAGTACAGCTCAGAACATCAGCAATGGTTGTCATGTTTTAAAAATCAGCGTGGAAGGAGGGGAACGATGAGCGCCAGAGCTCTGCCAACATGATGTACCCGGATCGGCTATTTCCCGGACTGAACATGCCATCTTAGACTGTCAATTTGTGTATGAAATCCACCGAACTTCCTGGACTGAACACGCCCTCTTCGACTGTTAATTTGTGTCTGAAATCCAACGTACATATTAAAAACACCCGAAAATAAGTTGCAATAGGCCTACGTCCAGAGAACATCAAAGGCTATAATCTGAAGGTTGGGGGAACCAGGGAACGGGTATGAGGTCATCCCTTCATTGCCCGGATTCTCTTCTTTTCTTTGTTCTCCGAAAAGGCGGTGTCCGACAATAGATTCTGAACCTTAAATGTGTGTGAGTTAACTGTTGAAATTAAAGAGGTGTTCGATTGTCGGATGCACCCAAACAACTGCCGTTCATTACATTAATTGTCAATATCAACCGCCATCGTTACCTGTGTTGTGTCTTGCGTGTGTGATCTTCAAATTAAAGCATCCAAGCGGTGTTCGATCGTCGGATGTGTGCCAAAAGGTGCCGTTCATTGAAATTTGCATTCTGTTTCTCGGTCACCCTCCACTGCTCCTGTTCAGTCAAGGGCTCAGCCTATATCATGTTAAACTTGCCCCATCAGACGCCAACCTTCCAGTCACACTGCAGAGGATGCAATTTCCAGTCAGACTCGCATACTCGATGACCAGAAACAAATCCCAGGGCCAAACATTTGACAAACTCGGAATATACCTCCCAGCCCCTGTATTCTCCCATGGCCAACTATATGTTGCATTTTCACGTGCAAGAGGTTCCTCCTATATTTCTATCAAAGTGGACAATAATTCCTCACAAGGATTATTCAGCAACAAGACACTCACCCAAAATGTCATCTACAGGGAGGTCCTTGAGAAAACTAAGGACATGTAACCATCGTGCATCACATCCCAAATGACACCCTCCCCAGCTTCCCATAACATCAACTATTATGTCTCATCCACCTTTTGCCACCCATTCAACTCCGTGCAGAGCACGGGTATATGCCAATATATATATATATATATTCTTTGGCACACTGGTGAGAAACAACATAACAGTTAAAAACAGCTTTGAGTTCAGGAAATGAGCCTCGACTTGGTATGCAAGCTCTTTCAGCTCTTACGTGAGCTTAGCTCTAACACAAGCATCGACTTGGTGAATATATATTGTTGCGAATTCGCGCCCGCCGGCGTGCGATCGGCCACGTGACTCGAATCGCGGCACGTCGCCCACCGGACGGACAATTCTGTCGTGACCCTCTCGGACTAACGCCGGGAGCTAGTCACGGGTGGGCCTTTCGGCCTCACCACGATCGTGCCAATCAGCCACCCGCGTGGGATAGGGTTGTTCGCCAAACTCGACCTACCTAAGTACCCACGCGAAGGGTAAACCGGGCGATCGCACCTCGCCGCAGGTCGACTCCGGACACGGGCCGCTTAAGCGGTCCGTTCCGTACTATCGGGATAACCGAGCGGTGTTATCGTCGGCCTCGACGGTTCCGATTACTTATCAGGCGTATTAAGCCCACTACGAACCCTTTACGTGAAGCAGGATGGAGAGTCAATGGAGAAAAGACAAAGCGAAATGGGAACAGTTCAACATGCAAGCACTTTATTTACATGACACACGGAGAGCACACTTGTAGCAATTAAAACAATTATGCACATCTATCAATTTAAAACAACAACAATGCAGAGCTACGACCGAATATGCGAACACACGGCAACACTTAAAACAATACTCCTTGACAGACGAAGCCACCCACAGACATTTACACAAAAAGCAAAGGAAAAGGAAAAAGAAGTCGCGACTTCCCTTTTCGTGGCCGGTGAGCCCCTCTCCCACGACCGTCAGCGTGATCATGCCTGGCCCCGGCCTCTCTCGCGGCCGGCGAACCCTCTTTGGCACTCCTCGTCCGGACGCGCAGGTCCACCTCACAACCGGCGCTGCCGCGTCTCCCGTCCGTACCTTCGTGACAGGCCGCTCGCCAAACCGCAGGACTCTTCCCCCGACAAGACAAGTTGACAGGAAGCCTCGAAGAACCAACTCAACCTGAACCAACTCGACCAACTCTCGACCAACTCTCGACCAACCACTCTCGACCAACCACCCGACCAACCACCCTCGACCAACCACTCCCTCGACCAACTCTCGACCAACCACCTCCCCCAAGGTCCGTCCTGTCTGCCTTTTGTAGCGCGGGGCTCCGCCCTTCGCTCCGCCCCGTTTTCGGCCCCGCCTCCCTTCGAGCTTCTTGGAGAAGCCTCTTGAAGGGGGGCGTGACCTCTCGCTCTCCCTCCACCTCGCGCCGTGCGGGGGCCGGGGAAGTCAGTCTTGGATCAGAGCCAGGGAATTATTCCCCCAAAAATAGGCCCCCACCTTTTCTCACCTTTGACCCCTGGCTCGGATCGCACTTCTCCCACACCGAGCGCGGAGAATTTTGACGGGAGAAACAGGCGGGAAAACCCCCGAGCATCGTTGTTGGTTCTTGTTTGTTCCCGGAGATCGTAACCGCACAGGGCCTACTGAATGGCGAGTGGCTAAGATGTGGTAGCGTAGATGGTGGAGGTGGCGTGGTTGTTGATATGCTGTTTGTTTGAAATAAAAGATAGAACAGAAAAATGGCTAACTCAAAGCGTCGCAGCCCGGATGGATCACATTAATACCCTCTATACAATGGGTTTGGGCTAACTACACATGCACTTACAGAGATATCTCACCTGAGGGCCCTTTATGGTGTTATGCGAATTTCCACAACCGTAACAATATATATATATATATATTTCTATATATATATATATATATATATATATATATATATATATATATATATATATATATATATATATATATATATATATATATAATATAGACATAGACATACACATACATACATACAGTGGGGAGAACAAGTATTTGATACACTGCCGATTTTGCAGGTTTTCCCACTTACAAAGCACGTAGAGGTCTGTAATTTTTATCATTGGTACACGTCAACAGTGAAAGACGGAATCTAAAACAAAAATCCTGAAAATCACATTGTATGATTTTTACATAATTAATTTGCATTTTATTGCATGAAATAAGTGTTTGATACATCAGAAAAACAGAACTTAATATTTGGTACAGAAACCTTTGTTTGTAATTACAGAGATCAGACGTTTCCTGTAGTTCTTAACCAGGTTTGCACAGACTGCAGCAGGGATTTTGGCCCACTCCTCCATACAGATCTTCTCCAGATCCTTCAGGTTTCGGGGCTGTCGCTGGGCAACACAGACCTTCAGCTCCCTCCAAAGATTTTCTATTGGGTTCAGGTCTGGAGACTGGCTAGGCCACTCCAGGACCTTGAGATGCTTCTTACGGAGCCACTCCTTAGTTGCCCTGGCTGTGTGTTTCGGGTCGTTGTCATGCTGGAAGACCCAGCCACGCCCCATCTTCAATGCTCTTGTTGAGGGAAGGAGATTGTTGGCTAAGATCTCGTGATACATGGCCCCATCCATCCTCCCCTCAATACGGTGTAGTCGTCCTGTCCCCTTTGCAGAAAAGCATCCCCAAAGAATGATGTTTCCACCTCCATACTTCACGGTTGGGATGGTGTTCTTGGGGTTGTACTCATCCTTCTTCTTCCTCCAAACATGGCGAGTGGAGTTTCACCCAAAAAGCTCTATTTTGGTCTCAGACCACATGACCTTCTCCCATTCCTCCTCTGGATCATCCAGATGGTCATTGGCAAACTTCAGACGGGCCTGGACATGCGCTGGCTTGAGCAGAGGGACCTTGCATGCACTGCAGGATTTTAATCCATGACGGCGTAGTGTGTTACTTATGGTTTTCTTTGATACCGTGGTCCCAGCTCTCTTCAGGTCATTGACCCGGTCCTGCCGTGTAGTTCTGGGCTGATGCCTCACCTTTCTCATGATCATTGAGGCTCCACGAGGTGAGATCTTGCATGGAGCCCCAGACCGAGGGAGATTGACTGTTATCTTGAACTTCTTCCATTTTCTAATAATTGCGCCAACAGTTGTTGCCTTCTCACCAAGCTGCTTGCCTATTGTCCTGTAGCCCATCCCAGCCTTGTGCAAGTCTACAATTTTGTCCCTGATGTCCTTAGACAGCTCTCTGGTCTTACCCATTGTGGAGAGGTTGGAGTCTGATTGATTGAATGTGGACAGCTGTCTTTTATGCAGATAACGAGTTCAAACAGGTGCAGTTAATACAGGTAATGAGTGGAGAATGGGAGGGCTTCTTAAAGACAAAACTAACAGGTCTGTGAGAGCTGGAATTCTTACTGGTTGGTAGGTGATCAAATACTTATTTCATGCAATAAAATGCAAATTAATTATTTAAAAATCATACAATGTGATTTTCAGGATTTTTGTTTTAGATTCCATCTTTCACAGTTGAAGTGTACCTATGATAAAAATTACAGACCTCTACGTGCTTTGTAAGTGGGAAAACCTGCAAAATCGGCAGTGTATCAAATACTTGTTCTCCCCACTGTACATACACATATACACATTTATTTATTTATATATATATAGGTGTGTTCAAAAAGTATCCGACCTTTGTTCGTAAAAAATACTCGTATCCAGATACAACAAACTTACACTAATCTCCTTCAAAGTAGTCCCCTTGGGCTGCCATACACTTCTCCCAACGGTTCTGCCACTGTCGGAAGTAGCGCTGGAACGCCTCTTTTGGGATGGCGCGCAGCAGGTCCATTGCATTTTGCATGATGTTTTCTCTGGACTGAAATCTGGTCCCTTTCAGGGGCATTTTCAGCTTGGGGAAAAGCCAGAAGTCACACGGAGCCATGTCGGGAGAGTAGGGAGCCTGACGAAGCACAGGTGTGTTGTGTTTGGCCAGGAAACTCTGTATCAAATGTGAAGAATGGGCGGGTGCGTTATCGTGATGGAGCTGCCAATTGACCGCTGCCCATAGGTCTGGCCGTTTGCGTCGTACAGCGACACGAAGGCGACGCAGTACCTCTTGGTAGTACTCTTTGGTGATGGCTGTGCCGTGTGGTGCATACTCGTGATGAACCACGCCACTGGAGTCAAATAAGACAGTCAGCATGACTTCGACATTGCTGCGGACCTTCCTTGCTTTTTTTGGCCTCGGGGATGTTAGATGCTTCCATTGTGATGACTGGAACTTGGTTTCTGGGTGATACCCATAAACCCAGGTCTCATCGCCAGTGATCACTGTGTTGAAGAAGTTGGGATCGCTGTTCAGTCTCCAGCATGTCCTGTGCGATCTCCAAACGGAGTTGCTTCTGCTCGATCGTTAGCAGCTTTGGCACGAACTTCGCTGAGATTCTCCTAAAGCCCAAATCCTCAGTCACAATGGAATGAAAGGATCCAATGCTGACGCCCGCCTCGTCTGCAAGTTCTCTGATCATGATTCGACGATCCTGCATCAGCAGGGTCCTCACTTGGTCAATGACGATCTCATTTCGGGATGATGAGGGCCTACCAGAACGTGCTTCACTTTCCACTGATGTGCAACCATATTTGAAGCGGTTGTACCACTCTTTTATCTGTGTGGTGCCCATTGCTTCGTTCCCGAAGGCCTGTTGAATCTTGCAGATCGTTTCCACTTGGGAATCGCCAAGCTTTTCACAAAATTTGATGCAGTCGCGTTGTTCAAGTTCTTCCGCCGTTTTGTCAAAAACGAAAATCCGACGGCACTCACTTACACTTCCTCACTCATCGGCGGTCTGTCGGCGACTTACAGCTTCTGCAGGCGGGAAAATATTCACGCATATGAATTAGGATCGCCTCCATACGTGCACCAAACCACGCCTCCCTAGCTTCATTTGCTTACGCACGAAAAATTCAGGTTGGATACTTTTTGAACACACCTCATATATATATATATATATATATATATATATATATATATATATATATATATATATATATATATATATATATATATATATATATATATATATATATATATATATATATATATATATATATATTCATACATATATCGGAGATGACCCATGGCCCCTTTGGGTTCCCGTTGTGACAGGGTTGATGAAAAAAAAATCATTAAAAAAAAAAGATAGCTCCAGCGAACTATACGGCTGAGGTTGTTTGCATTGATCAAATAAGCCGGAAGAGTACTTGACTGAATCGGGAATTGATTTTTTAATAATTTTTTTTCATTGCCCGATTTGAACAAAACTTGATATTGCTTGTCAATGTGAAAAAAAATGGAGAAATGAAAGTCGAAGAAGTTATTGTGCGTAATCTTCGAAACAATTTTATTTATCAATGAACACGGAAGTGTTAGATCAAAATGGTGATGTTTATTTTCTGCTTAAAAATGAATCGTGGAAGTATAAGATCAAAATGGCAATGTTTATTTTATGCTTAAAAATGAATCGTTCTTTGTCTAAACTAAATGTTTGAGATTTTTTAATAAATAATTTCAAGAAAAAAAAGACAGCTCAAGCGAACTGCACCACTGAGGTTGTTTGCATTGATCAAATTCTCCCGAAGAGTACTTGACTGAATCGGGAATTTATTTTTTAATATTTTTTTTCATTACCCTATTCCAATGAAACCTGATACTGCACACCACAGGAGAATGGTGAGTAAGGTGGCCCTGAAAGTTTTGTGATATTGTGTATTGTTTTGGCTGTATTTCGGGAACATACATACATACATGCATATATACATACATACAAGATGAGAATTTTAGTAATACATATATATATATATATATATATATATATATATATATATATATATATATATATATATATATATATATATATATATATACCTACATTAGACGCACCTCCTGACTGTTATGTTGAGCGTCTCACACGGTAAAACCGCATAATCCGCAAAGAACAACCGTCTGTCTGCCACCCAGACGATTGGCCTCGCTGATGCAAACCATTCAACCAGAAGGCACGTGATGTGATCGGTGGGTAAATCGAAACTTGTGGAGTGTGATGAGCACTCCCCCGATCTCCATTGGACATTGTCCTCCATTATGAGATGCTCTTCGAGCTGAGGTCACTTCGCTGACTTTCCCCTCAGCACCTTCTTCGTCCTTGGCATCCTCTCTTTTGTTGCCTTGCTTGTTCTCCAGCGCCGGATGATGGACTTGTCCATGCTAAATCGCCTCCCAGCTGCTAGAGTTTCCCAAACTCTTCTGCGGATCTGCAAACGGAGAGTTTGAATGCTGTGGTGAATGAACCCCTCAACATCTTGATAGATTGAATGGATGATATGTGACGTAAGCAGAGGCACTCACAAAGCACAAAGCAGCCCTTCTTACGGGCCACCTGACCGCTCCAACCGATTGTCAGATGCACGTAAGTTTGCGTGGAAGCTTATTTGAGGTGGGTGCTCTGTTATAAGATGAGCTATCGTCAGAGGTTCACATAACTGATACGCAGGTATTCATGCATGGTAAAAAAATAAAAAATTGAATGCGCACTTTAAAGATGCTCAGAAAGCTCAAAAGCGTACGAGCACACCAGAGGATTTTGATAGGTTTTCTCAGCGAGTGTAGGTGAGATTCTTCCGTGATAATTCTGATGTACAGAACTGTACTGTTATTTAAAAATTTAAGTGCACAAAATTAAGTTTAAAATGATAACATTATAATTCATTAGTTATATTATTACTTACAAACCGGGCATAGTGGCGTGCGCCTGTAATCCGGCTACTCGGAGGCTTGGGTTTGAGGATCGCTTGAGGACGGGCGCTCTGCGCTGGGCCGTGCTATGAGAGGGTGTAGGGCAGCCCGGAATCATGGCGAAACCCAATCCTTATCCCTGTGGCGTAAGAGGCGACCAGGGTTGCGTCAGGAAGGGCATCCGGCGTAAAACCTGTGCCAAATCAGTATGCGGATCATAACGGATGATCCGCTGTGGTGACCCCTAACGGAAGCAGCTGAAAGAAGAACAACATATTATAACTTACAAGACCAGCCCTTTTATGCAAACAGGGTGAAAACTCCAAAGAAATCCACAAATGAATGTTGACTGTAATGCAGCTTCATATTGCTGAAGAGGAAAACTTGGGACGCTGACTTTAAGCATTGTCATGGGTTTTCTTGTAGTTGATTCCATTTCAGGGTATTTACACAGGTGAACACATTAAACATGGAGGATCGCCACATTTAGGTCATCAAAATGTCTACGGAACTTTTACTTTGTGAAGGTAGTGCTTTCTCTTTCATCCACAAACTCTCGGGTATGTCCAAGGTCTCAGCAAGATCAGCCCCACCAAACCGCATCATGTAAGTTTAACGACAATGCCTGGTATCATGACATCAGATTTCTTAAACGTCTATCACAGATCCATGTGACTTTATTTCTCGTCTGAAGTAATTTTCTGAATTCAGTAATCCAACAGCTATGTTTGATGGACTTGTATGGTCTCTTAGTATGAGAGAGAGAGAGAGAGAGAGGGTGAGAGAGAGGGTGAGAGAGAGGGTGAGAGAGAGGGTGAGAGAGAGGGTGAGAGAGAGGGTGAGAGAGAGGGTGAGAGAGAGGGTGATAGAGAGATAGAGAGATATGGGAGATAGAGAGATATGGGAGAAGGCAAAGACAAAGACAAAGTACATCCAAAACCATTAAACCTCGGGGGCCACAAAATTTGCATGTATTCTCAAGAAATTCCAAGGAAGTACAAGAATGAAAATTGGGTGTTTAGGTTAATTTAAACATTCCTTTTTGAAGATAATAAACAGTTTACTGTACCTCCATGAAAGGCTTATCCATGGTCAGCCCTAATTTTCCTCGCAGGGGTCTTAATTCAGCCTATTAAAACATGCCTTGCCTTGGAAACATGATTTACTCTCATGGACTAATTAAAGTATATTATCGAAATATTATTTCTGATTTAAAAATTGGATCTTGTGCACGAACTAAATAAGTCTCAATCTGAAGTGAAATCTGAAAATTTTAACAAATTTGTGGTTTTTATGACGAAGTATATTTATTTCAGCAAAACTTTAAACTCAACTATTTCTGCTATTCAGGCAATTATATTGAGTGAAGAAAAGATGAAGGAATGTGCATAAAATGGAACTTCATGGAGCGAAACAAAAATAATGAACCAACGGGATCAAATCTGTCGCAAGCCATGGCAATACAATCAACAGGGGGTCCTTTTTTTTCCGGAAATTTCGAACATCGTTTGTTTTTTTTCACCTTTTTTGAGCGATCTGCTTTCTTTATATAAGATAAATATAAAGCTATTAATATACTCCGATAATAATTTCACAACAAAAAACTTCCAACATCGAAACAAACCTCGTGTTCCAAATTCCACCATGTTGGTTTGAACTTGCAAGGCATTGACTGATATTCTGTGTGCTTCTGAGGGAATTGAATTTTGCAAATTTTTTCACTTGAATTGCACATTTCAAAATACTTCATTTAAAGATAAGCATTTAAAAACGTTGATAGTCTAATGTTTTTTTTATTTGTTTATTGAAATTTGCCTAAAACAAGGGTGATAGCGAATCAAGGTGTTTGGGTTGTTCACAGCACAGTGTTGTAACCTGTAATATGCACGCAAATGCCGATTGCCCATTCTGATATTGGCTCAGCACTGATATATTGTGTGTGCATGTATTCGTGTGTGCATGTATTCGTGCGTGCATGTGTGCGCACGTGCACGATTATAACATAACACGATAATAAAGCATAACATATTCTCTTTGCTAACTCTTCTTCTCTTCTCTTCTCTTCTCTTCTCTTTTCTCTCTCTCTCTCTCTCTCTCTCTCTCTCTCTCTCCCTCTCTCTCTCTCGACCGACCTATGTCTCTCTCTCTCTCTCTCTCTCCCTCTCTCTCTCTCTCTCTCTCTCTCGACCTACCTATGTCTCTCTCTCTCTCCCTCTCCCTCTCTCTCTCTCGACCTACCTATGTCTCTCTCTCTCGACCTACCTATGTCTGTCTCTCTCTCTCTCTCTCTCTCTCTCTCTCTCTCTCTCTCTCTCTCTCTCTCTCTCTCTCTCTCTCTCTCTCTCTCTCTCTCTCTCTCTCTCTCTCTCTCCCTTCTCTCTCTCTCTCTCTCTCTCTCCCCCTCTCTCTCTCTCTCACTCTATCTCTCTCTACCCCGTTGTCCCTCTCCACCTCTTTCTCCCTCTTTGTCTTTTCTCTTTATCTCTACCTCTACCTACCTCTATCTCTCGACCATTATGTACCACTCTACCTCCTCCTCGCTCCCCCTGCTAATATAGTGCAACTCTCTCTGTCTCCTCCTCATAAGCTCCAGCACTCTCCTCCCACATCTCTCTCTCTTTCTCACCCTCTCCCTCCAAGAGTGCATAGCGACGTGTGGTGAAGCGTCGCTCTCCTCCTCCCCTTCCTCGCTCTCCTCCTCCCCTTCCTCGCTCTCCTCCTCCCCTTCCTCGCTCTCCTCCTCCTCTTCCTCGCTCTCCTCTTCCTCGCTCTTCCTTCCTCCCCTTCCTCACTCCTTTCATTTGCAGGAAGATGGTTCCTACCAAAAGAAAGAAATGTACAGGAGGCAAACTTGCCAAAAAAACGACTTGCAAAAGCTGCATCCAGCATAGCCTTTCACCCCTGGAGAGTAAGAAAGAAGACGAAAAGAAAACACTGCAAAAAAGCTGCACCAGAACAGCCTTAACTCCGCAAGACCAAGAAAGAAGAAAACTGATCATAAAGAAAAAAGGAGGAAGGAGCAGGAGATAGAAGAAGGAAAATACAAGAAGAAGAAAGGCAGAATGACAGGAAGATATAATTAGATAAAGAAGACAAGAAAAACAAGGAATAATAAAAATCCAGAGCAGCAGAAACTCCGTCACATCAAGAAGCAAGATGAGAAGCAAACACAGGAGTAATGACTGCTTCCAGAGCAATTGAAACTTCTCAACAGCAAGAAGCAAGACCATAAGCAAACACAGCAACAATGACAGCATTCTGCCATCCTGTGATCTCCAAGTCATTGTGTTGTCTGTCATATCTGCTTCAAGAGGACACATTTCAAGCCGATGAAACCTTTGTTGCCCCTGTGTGAAGCGGGACCATCGCCGTAAAATACAAAACACAGGAAATGGCACTCTGTATTGAGGCACGGCGGTGATGGTCATGTTTAATCCTCGACCCGTCAAAGATCCCCGGAGGATTAAGCATTAAAGCAAGGTTGTCGTATGGCAGCTTAGCTGCCGGGGTAGCTATCATTTCTTGAAGCGCGACTGTGTTGCTGATGTACTTCCCCTCGACCAGTGCACACACTGGAACAGGTACTCATTTCGCCGACCTCAGAAGGATGACAGGCTGAGTCAACCCCCTGGTGTATTAATTCAGCGGCCGACGGGGCTTGAACTCAGGACCCTCGGATCCCTAACCACTGAGCCACCACCCTAACCACTGAGCCAACACCAGGCTTACAGCAAGGTAAGCTTTGGTCTTATTTGTGTCTGTGTCTGTGTCTCTGTCTGTGAATCTGTGTGTGTCTCTCTCTCTCGCTCTCTCGCTCTCTCGCTCTCTGCCCTTATCTCATTCAATATTATGCCCGCCCTTCTACTCTCGCCTTCCCAGACTCTCATTCCTTAAATCGTAATAATCCTTGTTTTATTTGCAGATTTTGATCCATGTACCCAAGTGTTACAGACAAAGAACACAAATGTTAGAGTTCCGGTGAAGTTGGGAATAACGTGACTGACGTGAGGAGCAAAGCTGCAGCAGTCATGAGGCCGGTAATTTCCAGTTTCTTCCCATATTTGTCCCCTCACCCCCACCTTACTCATAACCTCACATTTACCTCAGGTTGAATAGTTTTGGATACATGGAAGGCTGTGCTGAGGAGAATTCAATTTTTGCCACAAGACAACTGTACTCAAAGTTTCCCAAAAGGCACAGTCACACCTTGATGTTTTAACCAGCAATGGCAACGTATTAAAATGGATGTAAAATGCTGGCTAACGTTGAACTTTTGATGTATTTTTTAAAGATTCGGACGTATTCATAACGAGTTGGTTGTATGCATAACATATTAGTAACGGACACAGAACGTTTCGTTGTGTTAGAGCTAACTTATACCAATGAATGCTGAGCCTGTTGTCGGCCTTCCCAAGCTATGCCCAACGATAGTTGAACTTATGCATTGCGCGCTGCACGTATCGCCGACGATGATGTAACGTAGCCTATTAAAAGGCTGCCGCACAACGATTCAAATCATAACCGCCGCAGAAATGGAAGTGTCAACATCGCAGTCACACCTTGGCGATCTTGCCAGCGTATGCCGACCTCTGAAAAATGCGTCTAAAACGCTGGCGCACGTCGAATACGGTATGGGTAAGTTTCGTATGCGTGAATAAAACGCTAAAGTACTCTGTCATACGTCGTATTAAGTGGAGTACGTCTTGTAATTATAAACGTGTTAAACATTTTACGACGTACTTGCCGTATGACACACGTTCCACATGCGATGGGAATAAGTTGTACGCACGATATGTGAACGTTGGCACACGTCGACAAAAGTTACTTGTAAGGTGCTCATAAGTCGAAACACGTCAATGTAATGGTTAGCGTCAGTGTTCCCGTTTTTTTTTTTTTTGGTTTTTTTTTCTTCGGTATGACTGTGATGTAGACACTTCGATTTCTAGTGCGGTTATGATTTAAATCGTTGAGCGGCAGCCTTTTATTTATATTATGTTATAACCGCACTAGAAATCGAAGTGTCGACATCACCGTCACACCGAAGAAAAAAAAATGACGCCAACCATTACCTTGGCATGTTTCGACTTATGAATACCTTACAAGTAACGTGTGTTGACGTGTGTCAACGATCGCGTAACGTGCCTACAACACGTTACTCATAGGTTAGCAATAAGTTTCGGGTACACTAAACATTACCTCGACGTGTTTCGACTTATGAGTAACTTACAAGTAACGTGTGTCGACGTGTGTCAACGATCGCGTAACGTGGCTACAACTTATGGTCAGCGTTATGCGGAACGTGTGAGTCATACGTTGGCATAAGTCTTAAAATTTCAAGCATGGAAAATTTGAGGACAACCGAAAAGTACAACGTTTAAAGCCAGCGTACTGCGACGTATGGCAGTGTTTTTCAGCGTGCTCTCAATGTTATCAAAACTTACCCATAACGTATTCGACGTGTACCAGCGTTTTACACAAATTTTCCAAAAATCGGCATAAGCTGGCTAAAACGTCAAGGTGTGACTGGGCCTTTAGATATACAGCAAAAGGAAGAGTTTGACTCAATCGGTCACAATGAAAAACCATTCTGCATGATCCAGCTTCATTGATACCTTCCACCCATTGATCCAAAATGATCTTTATTTATATGTATATATGAGCAGTGGTATAAACGTGTGCTTGGCCGATATCGGAACTTTTTCAGGAATGAGCAAATTGGCGTCAGCATGATTACCGACAACAGTTCGTACTGCAGACAACCTCAAAACCTTGAGTAACTTTCACCCTTATTTTGGGGGAAATTCAAGAAACAAATTTTTAAAACAACGTTGCATTGCCGACGTTTCTGGGAGATGTGCATAAACATGAATCTTTGCAAACAGCTGCATATGACAGGTGGAAAAAATTTGGCTCGGGAAGATGTAAATATATATATATATATATATATATATATATATATATATATATATATATATATATATATATATGTATATGTCCATTGGGACCATACTCTGTACAGAGCGTTGGTGCTGCCGAAGCAGTCTCCTTGGCTATTGGGCACAATCCTGGACAGGTCGCCACTCTGACGCAGGATACTTGAATGACTCGGTCATCCCAGCAAGCTGGTACTCATTTTGCCGACCTCGGAAGGATGGCAGGCTGAGTCAACCCCCTGGTGAATTAATTCAGCGGGCAACGAGGCTTGAACTCAGGACCCTCGGATCCCAAGCCGCCACCCGAACCACTGAGCCAACACCAGGCTACATATATGTATATATGTATATATATATATATAATATATATATATATATATATATATATATATATATATATATATATATTGTTGCGAATTCATGCCCGCCGGCGTGCGGACGGCCACGTGACTCGAATCGCGGGACGTGGCCTACCGGAATGGAGAATTCTGTCGTGAGCCTCTCGGAACAACGCCGGGAGCTAGTCACGGGTGGGGGTTTAACCCCACCACGACCGTGCCAATTGCCCACCCGCGCAGGATAGGGTTGCTCGCCAAATTCGATCTACCTAAGTACCTGCGCGGATGGTCGACCGGGCGATCGTACCTCGCCGCAGGCCGACTCCGGACACGAACCGCTTAAGCGGTCCGTTCCGTGCTATCGGGATAACCGAGCGGTGTTATCGTCGACCTGGACGGTTCAGATTAATTACCGGGCATATTAAGCCCACTACGAACCCTTTACGTGAAGCAGGATGGGGATTCAATTAAAGAAAGGACGAAGCGAAACGGGAAAACAGTTCACACAATGCACATTTATTACGCGACACACGGAAAGCACACATATACAGCCAAACAGTCAAAATGCACATATCGCAGTTAAAACAAAAGAAAAATTAACACAGAGTTACCACCGAATACGCGTACACACGGCAACACTTATATAGTTCTACTTTACAGGCGGCGCCAACACACATTTACTCAAAAGCAAAGGAAAGAAGCCACCCTCATAGACAAGGGGGCAGACAGGCCTGGAGGCCAATATGTGCGCGTGACCTGGAGGAGCGGCCAGGTCCGCGAGACCGTGGGGGGGGTCCTACCCGCGTCCTCGTGACGCATTGGCGGATGAGCCGCAGATGTGGCCTCGTGGCTGTGCCCCGACTCCGTGCTCCTTGGCGGGTTTCGTTGGCACGACGTTTGGAGTGGGGTGGGAACGGGGCCCCCTTTTTGCACTATCTCAGCGCGGGGGAAAGGGGGAATTGTTGATGCCCTGGGGGAGGAGAATGGCTGGCTGGCTTGGGTCCCACGACGAGCGATCTCACACCGCGACCTCATCGCCGACCGCCGTCCTTCTCGCCTCGGACCCGAGCTCCTTTGCCTCTTCCAGCAACTCTCCTCAGCCGACTGCAGAACCCAACTCGCTGCCACACCGATGACTCGACTCACTCTGCCCTGCCGACACACACTGCTACTGCCACACTCTGCTACTGCCACACTCTGCTACGATTCGCCTTGCGGTCGCCGTTTTATAGGCCGGCAGAAGAAAACAATATGCAAATATCCGGATCAGGATGACCTCGGGGGCAGAGCCACGCTCGCCAATTGGACAGAGGAAAAGTGGGCGTGAACCTCCATTGATCCTAGAATTTGCGTATATAGATTTCACACAGACTCGCCGGGAGGCGGGGCCAAGCCGTTCCGCGCTTGCTAATTGGACGGATCAGAAGTGGGCATGTAGCGTTCTTCATCCGAATTCTCCCTCGGAAAGGCCGCTATTTGCCTCGCGGCTCGGTGCGTATCGCTAAACGAGCTCAAGACAGCCCGACGCTCAGTGTTCACAGGTGGTGTGGGAATGGCCGTAGAAGGAGAGAGGTGAGGGTGGTGGAGGGTTTATCGGTGGTGGTTTGATTGTTATGGTGCCGTTTGGGAATGGTGGTGATGCGATGATGTGGGATTGAGTTGTGAAGGTAAAGGTCATGGCTGTTGGCGTTGTTGTTGTCCGAGGGTTGGAGCGTGGTTCTAGTTGGTGATGATGGCTGGCGTGGTGGTTGAGGTGGTTGGTGTGTGATGGCGGTTGAGACGTGGTTGGTTCAAAATACAGATAGAACAGAAAAACGGCTATCTCAAAGCGTCGCAGCCCGAATGAATCACATAAATTCCCTCTAGTCAACGGATTTGGGGCTAACTACACATGTACTTCGAGATATCTCACCTACGGGCCCTTCATGGTGTAATGCGAATTTCCACAGCCGTAACAATATGTGTTTGTGTATGTATGTATATATGTATATTTATGTATATTTATATATATATATATATGTATATATATGTATATGTATATATATATATATATATATATATATATATATATATATATATATATATATATATATATATATGGTGTCCCAAAAAATAGACATTTAAAATGCTTCGTTTCATTCTAAAAAAGCACTAATTTTGTCACTCATGCTTCATTTCTTTTTGCAGAGACCCTGAAGTTTATTTTGATAGGAAGCAAGTACCAGAAAAATGCGAAGGCTGACCGTACAACAACGGACGAAAATTGTTGACTTTGGCACCAGACGAAAAGTGTCATACAGGTGCAACGTCTTTACTCGAGACATTTCGGTATCCACTTGCGCCATGCACCAAACTTTCGGACAATAAAGGGCACCATCGCAAAGTTTACCAATGTGGGAACCATCTGTGCCCTTCACAAGGGTCACAGTGGTCGGAAGAGGACAGGTCGTAGTGAAGAAAATGTGGAAATGGTGAGACAGGCGGTCGTTCAGAGTCCAAAAAAATCGATTTGACGACTTTCTGCCGAGACAAACACTCATCAGAGCACCGTTCAGAGGATCCTTCGCCAAGTCATTCATGCCTTTCCATACAAAATTCAAATGGAAACGGTGCTTACTGATCAACAGAAACGTAAACGACTCGACTTTGCAAATTGGTTCTCAGGAAAGTTGGAGGAAGATACAGACTTTCTCAAAATACTTCACATGACGGACGAATGTCATGCTCACTTGTCCGGGGAGGTAAACAAGCAAAACTTTCGGTACTGCGGAACTGAAAATCCTCGTAATGTATCAACTGAACTGGTTCCTCGATCTGTTCTCAAAGTCACCATGTGGGTGGCGGTTGGTTGGTATGGGATCATTGGTCCATACTTCTTTTAAGATGACCAGGGACGCACTTGCATGGTAAACCAGAGGAACTATCGCGAAATGATTCAGGAATTCTATCTGCCTGAGCTACGTACTCAGTCCTGTAGGAGAAACAACCTGATCCAGATGAGAACCCATTGGTTCCAGCAGAATGGGGCACCGCCCCATACAGCCAGGGAAACAAGGTGTTTTCGCAACCAACATTTTGAGGGCCGCTTTATCTCCCTCTACGAAGACGTTGAGTGGCCACCGTATTCCCCTGACCTTACTCCTCCAGACTTCTTCTTGAGGGGGTATCTCAAGGACAGGATCTATGGAATCCCTGGGCCTCAGCTTCTTTATCAGCTGAAGGAAAACATCCACTGAGAAATCCAGAACATTCCTCAGGAAACGTTTCCCAAAGTGATTGAGAACATGACAATGCGTTCGCAGGCAGTGATCGTACAACGTGGAGCCTACGTTGAACATGTGGTCGAAAAGAAAACGACGATTCCATCCCAAAATTTAAATTTTGGTGGCAATTTTGACATTGGTACAATAAACTTCATCCTTTCAGCTTTCTATCCAGCCCTATATCTTTTTTTTAACATATGTTATGACCATCCTCTTTGCAGATGAAAAGTTGTATATTTTTTTGGGACATCCTGTATATATATATATATATATATACATATATATATATATATATATATATATATATATATATATATATATATATATATATATATATATATATATATATATATATATATATATATATATATATCAAAGGTCACTTTGCTGACTTTCCCCTCAGCACCTTCTTCGTCCTTGGAATCCTCTCTATTGTTGCCTTGCTTGTTCTCCAGCGCCGGATGATGGACTTGTCCATGCTAAATCGCCTCCCAGCTGCCAGAGTTTCCCATACTCTTCTGCAGATCAGCAGATGGATAGTTTGAATGCTGTGGTGAATGAACCCCTCAACATCTTGATTGATTGAATGGTTGATATGTGACGTAAGCCGAGGCACTCGCAAAGCACAAAGCAGCCCTTCTTACGGGCCACCTGACCGCTCCAGCCAATTGTCAGATGCACGTAAGTTTGCGTGGAAGCTTATTTGAGGTGGTTGCTCCGTTATTAGATGAGCTATCGTCAGAGGTTCACATCACTGATATGTAGGTATTCATGCATGGTAAAAACAAATAAATTAAATGTGCACTTTAAAGATGCTCAGAAAGCTCAAAAGCGTACTAGCGCACCAGAGGATTTTGATAGGTTTTCTCAGCGAGTGCAGGTGAGATTCTTCTGTGATAATTCTGATGTACAGAACTGTACTGTTATTTCAAAATTTAAGTGCACAAAATTTAGTATAAAATGATAACATTATAAGTCATTAGTTATATGATAACTTACAAGATCAGCCTTTTTCTGCAAACAGGGTGACAACTCCAAAGAAATCCACAAATGAATGTTGGCTGTAATGCAGCTTCATATTGCTGAAGAGGAAAACTTGGGATGCTGACTTTAAGCATTGTCATGGGTCCCTTGTAGTTGATTCCATTTCAGGATATTTACACAGGTGAACACATTAAACATGGAGGATGTTTAATGTGAAACAAATCGTGTGAAAAACAAGTTTTATACGAAATACAGGACAGGGAGTCCCCAGGTTCCGAACAATCGTTCACAGTAAGTAAATTGAACTAGGTGCTTTAGAATGGTTATATGGTTTCTCTTTGTGAGTTACAAAGCAGAGTATATTTGACACCTGATTTCCGAGCTGTTTAACGTATAAACACGTTTTCTAAATTAGAGCCAATTTTTTAATTGGCAGCTGTTTATACCGAATAATGTTGTTTGTGCACATCTCCTTGAAACGTCAATAATCCAATGTTGTTGTTTTTTTATTTGTTTATTGAAATTCGCCCAAAACAAGGGTGATAGCTCATCAAGGTGTTTGGGTTGTTCACAGCACAGTATTGTAACCGGTAATATGCACGCACATGCCGATTGCCGATTCTGATATTGGCTCAGCACTGATATATTGTGTGTGCATGTATTCGTGTGTGCATGCGTGCACACGTGCACGATCATAACATAACACGATAATAAAGCATAACATATTCTCTTTGCTAACGCTCCTTCTCTCTCGTCTCCTGTCTCTTGTTTCTCTCTTCTCTCTTCTCTCTCTCTCTCTCTTTCTCTCTCTTTTCTCTCTCTCTTTCTCTCTCTTTCTCTCTCTTTTCTCTCTCTTTTCTCTCTCTCTCTCTCTCTCTCTCTCTCTCTCTCTCTCTCTCTCTCTCTCTCTCTCTCTCCCATCCTCACTCCCCCTCCAAATACAGCACAGCACCCCCCCTCTCTCTCTCTCTCTCTTTTTCTACCTCGACCTCCCTTTCTACCTCTACCTCTACCTACCCCTCTCTTTCTCTCTCTACCTTTCTTTCTCTCTCTACCTTTCTTTCTCTCTCTGCCTCTCTCTCGCTCTCTCTACCTACCTCTCCTCTCTACCTACCTCTCCTCTCTACCTATCTCTCTCTCTCTCTCTCTCTCTCTCTCTCTCTCTCTCTCTCTCTCTCTCTCTCTCTCTCTCTCTCTCTCTCTCTCTCTCTCTCTCTCTCTCTCTCTCTCTCTCTCTCTCTCTCTCTCTCTCTCTCTCTCTCTCTCTCTCTCTCTCTCTCTCTCTCTCTCTCTCTCTCTCTCTCTCTCTCTCTCTCTCTCTACCCCACTGTCCCTCTCCACCTCTTTCTCCCTCTTTACCTTTTCTCTTTCTCTCTACCTCTCTCTCGACCAATATGTACCACTCCATCTCCTCCTCGCTCCCCCTCCGAATAAAGTGCAACACTCTCTGCCCACTCCTCTCTTCTCTCTGTCTCCTCCTCATAAGCTGCAGCACTCTCCTCCCACACCTCTCTCTCTCTCTCTCTTTCTCACCCTCTCCTTCCAAGAGTGTATATCAACGTCTGGTGAAGCGTCGCTCTCCTCCTCCCCTTCCTCGCTGTCCTCCTCCCCTTCCTCGCTCTCCTCCTCCCCTTCCTGGCTGTCCTCCTCCCCTTCCTCGCTCTGCTCCCCGCCTTCCTCGCTCTCCTCCTCCCCTTCCTCGCTCTCCTCCTCCCCTTCCTCGCTCTCCTCCTCCCCTTCCTCGCTCTCCTCCTCCCCTTCCCCGCTCTCCTCCTCCCCTTCCTCGCTCTCCTCCCCCCCTTCCTCGCCCTCCCCCTCCCCTTCCTCGCTCTCCTCCTCCCCTTCCTCGCTCTCCTCCTCCTCCCTTCCTCGCTCTCCTCCTCCCCTTCCTCGCTCTCCTCCTCCCCTTCCTCGCTCTCCTCCTCCCCTTCCTCGCTCTCCTCCTCCCCTTCCTCGCTCTCCACCTCCCCTTCCTCGCTCTCCACCTCCCCTTCCTCGCTCTCCACCTCCCCTTCCTCGCTCTCCACCTCCCCTTCCTCGCTCTCCTCCTCCCCTTCCTCGCTCTCCTTCTCCTCCTCTTCCTCGCTCTCCTCCTCCTCTTCCTTCCTCCCCTTCCTCACTCCTTTCGTTTGCAGGAAGATGGTTCCTACCAAAAGAAAGAAATGTACAGGAGGCAAACTTACCAAAAAAACGACTTGCAAAAGCTGCATCCAGCATAGTTTTTCACTCCTGGAGAGTAAGAAAGAAGACGAAAAGAAAACACTGTAAAAAATCTGCACCAGAACAGCCTTAACTCCGCAAGACCAAGAAAGAAGAAAACTGATCATAAAGAAGAAAGGAGGAAGGAGCGGGAGATAGAAGAAAGAAAATACAAGAAGAAGAAGAAGAAGAAGAAGAAGAAGAAGAAGAAGAAGAAGAAGAAGAAGAAGAAGAAGAAGAAGAAGAAGAAAGGCAGAAGGACAGGAAGATATAATTAGACAAAGAAGACAAAAAAACAAGGAATGATAAAAATTCAGAGCAGCAGAAACTCCCTTACATCAAGAAGCAAGATGAGAAGCAAACACAGCAGTAATGACTGCTTCCAGAGTAATTGAAACTTCTCAACAGCAAGAAGCAAGACCAGAAGCAAACACAGCAACAATGACAGCATTCTGCCATCCTGTGATCTCCCAGTCATTGTGTTGTCTGTCATATCTGCTTCAAGAGGACACATTTCAAGCCGATGAAACCTTTGTTGCCCCTGTGTGAAGCGGGACCATCGCCGTAAAATTTCTTGAAGCGCGACTGTGTCGCTGATGCAGTGCCCCTCTACCAGTACACACACTGGAACTGGTACTCATTTCACCGACCTCAGAAGGATGACAGGCTGAGTCAACCCCCTAGTGTATTAATTCAGCGGCCGACGGGGCTTGAACTCAGGACCCCAGGATCCCAAGCCACCACCCTAACCACTGAGTCAACACCAGGCTTACAGCAAGGTGAGCTTTGGTCTTATTTGTGTCTGTGTCTGTGTCTGTGTCTGTGTCTCTCTGTCTCTCTCTGTCTGTCTGTCTGTCTCTCTCTCTCTCTCTCTCTCTCTCTCTCTCTCTCTCTCTCTCTCTCTCTCTCTCTCTCTCTCTCTCTCTCTCTCTCTCTCTCTCTCTCTCTCTCTCTCTCTCTCCCTCCCTCTCTCTCTCTCTCTCTCTCTCTCTCTGCCCTTATCTCATTCAATATTATGCCTACCCTTCTCTTCTCGCCTTCCCAGACTCTCATTCCTTAAATCATAATAATCCTTGTTTTATTTGCAGATTTTGATCCATGTACCCTAGTGTTACAGACAAAGAACACAAATGTTAGAGTTCCGGTGAAGTCCGGTGAAAAAATCCAGAGCAGCAGAAACTCCGCAACATCAAGAAGCAAGATAAGAAGCAAACACAGCAGTAATGACTGCTTCCAGAGTAATTGAAACTTCTCAACAGCAAGATGCAAGACCAGAAGCAAATGCAGCAGCAATGACAGCATTCTGCCATCCTGTGATCCCAGTCATTGTGTTCTCTGTCATATCTGCTTCAAGAGGACACATTTCAAGCCGATGAAACCTTTGTTGCCCCTGTGTGAAGCGGGACCATCGCCGTAAAATACAAAACACACAGGAAATGGCACTCTGTGTTGAGGCACGGCGGTGATGGTCATGTTTAATCCTCGACCAGTCAAAGATCCCTGGGGGATTAAACATAACAGCAAGGTAAGCTTTGGTCTTATTTGTATCTGTGTCTGTGTCTCTGTCTGTGAATCTGTGTCTCTCTTTCTGTCTATCTCTCTCTCGGTCTGTCTGTTTCTCTCTGTCTGTTTTTATGTCTCTCTCTGTCTGTCTGTCTCTCTCTGTCTCTCTCTCTCTCCTCTCCTCTCCTCTCCTCTCCTCTCCTCTCCCTCTCCTCTCCTCTCCTCTCCTCTCCTCTCCTCTCCTCTCCTCTCCTCTCCTCTCCTCTCCTCTCCTCTCCTCTCCTCTCCTCTTCTCTCTCTCTCTCCTTCTCTCTCTGCCCTTATCTCATTCAATATTATGCCCGCCCTTCTACTCTCGCCTTACCAGACTCTCATTCCTTAAATCGTAATAATCCTTGTTTTATTTGCAGATTTTGATCCATGTACCCTGGTTTTACAGACAAAGAACACAAATGTTAGAGTTCCGGTAAAGTTGGGAATAACGTGAGGAGCGAAGCTGCAGCGGTCATGAGCCTGGAAATTTCCAGTTTCTTCCCATATTTGTCCGCTCACCCCCACCTTACTCATCCCCTCACAGGATGGGCGCGCCGGGCGAGGATGCAGACCGGAACGCGTGCTTGACCAAGACACGCACCATGCATCGCTGGGGCCGGACGAGTAATATCTCCAGCAAGAGGATGACGTTGACCCAATAGGTCACAATGAGAAAAACATTCTGTCTGACCCAGCTAAGTTGATGCCTTCCACCTATCAATCCAAAAATGGTCACATTATTGTTGGGTTTTATTGGGACACTTTTTTTCTCCCTTCCCCCCCAACCCCCCCAAATTTTTTTATTCAGAGGTGAGGCATGGTAGGCAGCATCGGTAGTAGGACGGCTCTATCTCTAAGTACAGTGTAAGTAACTTCCCATTCAATCCTGTATCATGTTGTACATCTGAATTGTTCAGTATAATTCTTTTTTGTATTCATTGTCGAGTCTCATGGAAGAGCAAAAACACAGAACAGATTGGGATGTTACAAAAGAAAAGGAACTGGAGAAACATATGGGAGGGGAGGAGAAGTACACCAACGGCAGAGTTGAGACACAAAATAGAGGGAGACTTGGAGAAATAAGTGATATCGAGAAGAATGAAAATTATGGGAGGACACAAGAAACAAACAACATGGGTCAAGCCACAAACTCTCAATAACAGAAGTGGAAGGGAAAACGAAAAACTTGCCATAACATCTCATCCTTCAGGTGGACAAGCAACAGCCTCTTTCCTCTCTGCAGACCTGATAGAATTACAGGCTAGTAAAACACTTGGAGTTGGTTTGTCTTTCAATCCTAACAAATCGTACACTCTCACTTTGTCTCTCCGAAAAGACTGTCTGACAAACCCTCCCATCTACTTTCTTGACAATCCTTTTGAATGAGTTCAATCACTCAAACTTTTGGGTCTCATTACACTGAACAACAAAAATTTTTTACTGGAGATGTGTAAAGTGATTTAGACTAATTTGGGTACGCTGATTTCAAAAATCATAACCGTTTTGCTGTATCACGTCAGGATTTTCAGTAACAGTAATATTCCCATTGCCTAGAAGTCAGGATTTCAATGAAATTTACAAAAATTCATTTATTCATTTATTTCATCATGAATGCTTCAAAATTATAGAAATTACAGAAAAACTCCACTAGAATGTAATTAAAAATGCTTTAGGCATTTGGCTTTGCGTTTGTGCTGCTCTGTGTCAGTTTCACGATGCAGGAACCAGCAGAAATCGCCCATCATGTTCGGGTTGTGCCGCCCTTGGTAACGCGTCTCCATGAGTGAAATCTCTTGGTGGAATCGCTCGCCGTGCTCGTCCGAGATTGCTCCCAAGTTGTCAGGGAAGAAGTTCAGGTGCTGGTGAAGGAAATGGATTTTCAGGGACATCCTGGAGCCAAGTTTCCTGAAGAACTCCAGCAGCTGCTGGACTATTTCTTCATAGTTGTCCGCGCGCTCGTTCCCCAAGAAGTTGTCCGTCACAGCTTTGAAGCTCCTCCACGCTGCCAGCTCTTTGGGGTTTAGAGTTGTCGGAAAAGTTTCGTCCTTCATAATCTGTCGGATTTGCGGTCCAACAAAGACACCAGCCTTGATCTTGGCCTCCGACAAGGTGTTGCCAAACTTTTCCTTGAGGTTTGAGGAAAAAACCCACGCCCATTCAGATCCATTGCCCGTACAAAACTTTTCATCAAGCTGAGCTTTATGTGGAGTGGTGGAAGGAAAACCTTGGCTGGGTCGACAAGGGCGACATGCTTCACGTTGTGTCGACCAGGTACATGCTCTTTTCGCTCTTCCCAATCTTTCTTCGTCCAGTGATTCTTGTCGTCTCTGCTATCCCAGAGACAAAGGAAGCACATGTATTTCGTGTAGCCTGACTGCAGCCCTAACAACAGCGCCACCACTTTCAAGTCTCCGCAGATGTGCCAGTTGAAGTCATTGTACTTGATGGAATCAAGCAGCTGCCGCATAGTCTCATAGGTCTCTGTCATGCCGAACGCGTGAGCCAGTGGGACTGATGGTTTCTCGTTGCCATTGTGGAGCAAAACAGCCTTCAAGCTGTTCTTCTCCGAGTCGATGAAGAGGCGCCAGTCTGCAGGATCGTGATCACACCCAAGTTCTTTCAACAGACCGTTGATGTCACTGCAGAATGTCATCGTGTCTTCCATCTCAAAGAACTCAGCCATGTCTCTGTGACGTGCTCTGAACAAGGATATCTTGGTGTTAGGTTCAAGTAGATTCCACTGCTGCAGCCTTGATCCAAGCAGCTCTGCCTTCGCCTTTGACAGCGAGAGATCTCTTACAAGATCATTTAAGTCTCCCTGGTTCAGAAGGTGTGATTCTTGAGTGTCGGGTTCAAAAGGTTCATCATCACCATCCTCTTCACCACTGCTTACAGTTATGTTCTGATCAGCTGGAGGTGTTGGAACGGGGTTCTCGTCATCATGAGGCACAGGTTTACGAGCAGAGACGCAGTCAGCGTACTTGATGTGACCTTTATTCTTCTTGTTGAAGCCGGCGATGCTTGTGCAGCAGAAATAACAATCATCATGATGATTCTGCGGCTCACGCCATATCATGGGCACCGCAAATGGCATGCTCGCGCGCTTGCCCACCAACCACTGAGTCAAGGTTGTGTGACAGCTTGTGCAGCAGATGTGTGGTACCCAGCTCTGTTCTTGGTCCCCCACCTTACACCCGAAGTAGTGAAAGTAGGCGGCCTTCATTTTCACTGCTGTAGATATACTTCGCTGTTGATCTTTTTTGGTATACCGACCACAGACATAACAGAAGTTGTCAGGATGATTGGTACAGGAACGCCTACTCATCTTTATCTGAAAGAAAGAAATATAACACAAGTTAACAACAATTGTACGAAATAGACATGTTAAAGACATATGTAAATTTCATTGAAATCCTGACTTCTAGGCAATGGGAATATTTCTGTTCCTGAAAATCCTGACGTGATACAGCAAAACGGTTATGATTTTTGAAATCAGCGTACCCAAATTAGTCTTAATCACTTTACACATCTCCAGTAAAAAAAAATTTTTGAAATTTGTTGTTCAGTGTTATCAGTCATGATCTGGAAAAACCACATATCTGATTTGGCTCTTCGTCATGTAGAGTCCTTCAATGGCGCACCTGAACTCTTATCCACTGACAAGGCCTTCATCTGCAGTTTGATGGAATACTGTTCTCCTGTCTGGGCTGGTGCTGCTGCCTCACACCTTGCTGTGTTTGGTGCCGTGAAAACCAAGGCCTTCAAAATAATTGGAATCTCCCGCCGATGAAGCTTAGTCAATGGGCCTTACACTTTCACATCACAGAGAGGCTGATAGTCTCAATCTTCCAGTTCCAGGTGATCCTGGATTCCAGGTGAGTTTCAAGACTCGTAGTGCTATTATTTTGTGTTTAATGCTAATACCACAAAAGTTTTTTTTAGTATACTTTTTACACATTGTTATGGGTTGCTAGGCAATGTCTACACAAGCATGGATGTATAGATTATTGGGGAGGTGGTGTGTGTGTGTGTGTGTGTGTGTGTGTGTGTTTGTGTGTGTGTGTGTGTGTGTGTGTGTGTGTGTGTGTGTGTGTGTGTGTGTGTGTGTGTGTGTGATGGTGGGTATCAGATGGTAAGCAAAGGCCGGGTGAACAGGGAGATATTTTTTTGTTGGCGATGAGGGTATTGAATATGTGGAGTCTCCGTTTTGTCACAACGATACGAAACAATTTTGTGTTGCAGAGGGTTTTGGGTGGGGGTACTTCGTGGATATTGGGGGAATGTAGGGTGACATTTTCTGGGGTTGTTGGCCGGGAACATTGGTAGTGGTACTTGCAGAGCGTAGAGGTGATGAGGATCTCTTCTGAACCTTTGAAGAGGAGGTATGATTTTTGCGTGAGCATTTGCAGGATTTGGGGTGTGAGGGTGTTTTGTTTTCAGGGATTCTACAGATAATTTATCTGATAATATATACACAGATAATTTATCGCAAACCTGATTCATCACAATGACGTCATATTCGTTTTATGACGTCATCGTTAATAGGACGAGGATCTTAGCTCATTTGAGCTTATTGTTTAAATAGAAACGATCAAACACAAATGGTGGTCATTGGCAGTTACCCTGTCTTTATCAGCAAAGCCAGCTTACATCAGGGGCCATATACATATGACATATGCAGCTGGGTCCCAAATTATTCAGCTCACCTGGACTTCAGTCAGGTGAGCTTATGCGATGGAGCAGTGTCTGCAGGTAAGTCAGTCAGTCCGTCTGCAAACATTTCAGTCATTATCGCTTGAACCAAACACAACATTTTGATGAAACTTGGCCACAAGCTTCATATCTGATGCTGAATGAAGGTCTATTGACCGCATTAAAATAGTCCTATTCTTTTGTGTTTAATGTTAAAACCGCAAAAGTTTTTTTGGTATAATTTATTCACGTTGTTATGGGTTGCTGGGCAATGTGTACACAAGGATGGATGTGTGGATTATTGGGGAGGTGTTGTGTGTGTGTGATGGTGGGTGTCAGATGGTAAACAAAGGCCAGGTGACCAGGGAGATATTTTTGTCGGGGATGAGGGTATTGAATATGTGGAGTCTCCGTTTTGTCACAACGATACGAAACAGAGTTTTGTGTTGTGGAGGGTTTTGGGTGGGGGATATTGGTGGAATATAGGTTGATATTTTCTGGGGTTGTTGGCCAGGAACATTGGTAGTGGTACTTACAGAGGGTAAAGAGGTGAGGATCTCTTCTGAACCTTTGAAGAGGAGGTATGATTTTTGCGTGAGCATTTGCAGGATTTGGGGTGTAAGGGTATTTTGTTTTCAGGGATTCTACCAAGGGTGGGATTCCCTGTGGATTTCTGTTGTCGTGGAATTTTTTTGATTTTAACATTTTAACCGACTCGGTTTTAAATCCTGTTACTCAAATAAAAGCCACAATTAATTTCACTGTCCACAACCAAAGTCCTGTGTAACAGAAAATCTTTATTTTAACATAGTACCATGGAGTCCAAACTACTGAGATGGTAAACATCCGCAATGATTTGCACTAAACTAAGTTACATTTTTCTGACATTTATATGCTTTCGTTGGGAATGGAGGGGGCTGGGAGAACAAGCAAATGAGAGAACATGGTGACTTTCGGCTGGCCTTGGTGAGAATCGAACAAAATAACTAAGAGTAGACAACCGAAAAGGAGTACAGGATAACAAGTGGGTTATAGGTTTAAGACAGAATGTGATTATATATTTTGATAGACATAGAAATGAATATAAAAGGCAGTGAGTAGATGGGTGAAACCACTGCATACAGTACCAAGTAAAAGGCAACTTGTTTTAAAAGGAATATTCACCATCTACTCCCCCCTGTGTTACCTCAAAGGCAACACAACTAACGGTTTTGTCACTTTGAAGATCCATTCTCCACGCACGAGTGTGTCCACATTTTCCCGGGCAGTCACCCCCCCCCCCCCCCCCAGCACACATCGCAGAGCTCAATCCCTTGCAGCCTTCCTGTCCCTCAGGCCAGGTGGCTCCAGGTGGTTGTACAGCTTTTGGGCCAGCATGAGGCTCCAGTAGGTCCGTAGACCGATACAGTAGAGGGCTACCACTATGGGCTGCACGGCTGATTTTAACGCACCTGTGCGGGGTTTCGGGAACAGAGCAGATGAGTACAGTGGAAGGACAATCCCGTAAACATTGATCACCCTCAGTGCGTTGACTTATGGATCTTCAACTTCAAGTCCCTCCTCATTAGAGTCGGAGGACTCGACATCAAAATCAGAATAGGAAGGTGGTGGTTGGACCACCATTACTTTTGTAGCAGCATTCCTTTTAAAACAAGAAACAATCAATGTGGGCAATGTGGTTGTGGTGCATTTAACAAGCACAACAACAATGATAATCCATAATAATCCCACAGAGATCCAGTGTAACAAGGTAGTTCCCCACCCCCCGAAAATCCCTTCAAACCAGGAATGAAGCCCATCTTTCGTAAAATAATTGTGAAACTTAGCTCCTTCTTGCTTAATCTTGTCAGCTATGTTTGTGATTTGCTCTGAGTTATCGGGGATATAGGTACAACACTCAGAGTCGATTACGGCACACATCCCGCCCTGAGCCGCGAGGATGAGATCAAGGGCAACCCGGTTTTGCATTGCGACCGCACGTAGAGCGACCATCCCCGAGCTGATACCAACCATGCCCAGGGCAGTTTTATTTGCCAGCGACTCAAGCGGAGCGGCTAATTCTGCGAGCCCCACAGACGTTTATCCGACCCCGTAGTGAGGAATGAGAATCGTGAAGAATAATTCAGTTGATGTGAAACTTCATTTACCCCATTTCAAATGCTCAAAAGGTGACATATTTAGCAGACGCATGTGCGGCACAATGAATGACAAGTAACATGATCCAGTCCAATTGACTGGAAGACATGGATAGGCTCGGTGTCCACACACAAAATAGGTATTGTTTAAAGCCACTTGTGGCCCCCTCATGTGATTTTTATAGACATCATTACTGCATTCAGAATTTCCTAATATTCTTTCTCCCCATGCTTCTTGCACCAAGCATTGATCCGGCTTTCCCGTCGCCTGTCCGACCATAAAATGTGGAGGCATCTTACTCAAATTAAAACTTGGCCAAAACCAGTTACTGAAATTCCGTTGTCGCAGGCAATTTCCATTTCTATCAGTAACGATGTGGCCGTCAGTGTTGTTATCCTGCTCATCCCATTCCTTCCACTTAGCCCAGTACCCACACCACTCACTCAGATCAAAGGGTATTGCCAACAGAGGTATTCCAGTAACTGCCAAGTGAGGTATCTTAGTGCAGACCCAGGAATTAGTTCTATTAAAAGCCTTAGCGTGGTTACGAGAAAGAGCCAGATAAGTATTTATCCCATGTCGTGAACCCTTGTCTACTCCCACTCTGCCGGTTAAGCTTCTCCGGTCTCTGGGTGCTATGTGGTTAGTTCGGCGGGCAGTGTGACAGGCATTTAGTTGGGGAACATGCAAATAACGTTGATCACAAATAGTACTTATCGGCCTCACAGACCATGTCCACACTGTACAACCTGCAGCCAGTAGCACAAGTAACCCTGCAATAAAAAGAATCAAAGTGATCAGGAGGCAGCATTCTCCTCGGGCTCCTTCTGGCCGTGTGCCAGCTTGCAATGTGTGGCGTGAATCCATGTTGCTCTCCCTTTGCACTTTACAGCTGTATGAGTAGTATGTAATATCAGAAATGGCCCGCACCACCATGGTTGAAGAGAGTTCTTTCTTTTGTAAATATTCACATAAACCAGGTCTCCTGGTTTGAAGTTGTGGTGAGCAGACATGGCAGGCTCAGGCAAGGCTTGCTTCACCTGAACATAAAAAGTCCTCACAGCATGATTCAGAGAGACACAGAATGCTAGTAGGGTGTCGTCCATTTGCTGCACATTCATGTCTTTCACAGTTAATGGAGGTGAGTGCAGTAGTCTCATAGATCTTCTCAAGAGAATCTCATGCGGAGATAAGCCAGTTTTCCGATTCGCGGTAGATCTCAGTCATGAGGGCAATGGGCAGTGCATCTAGCCATTTCAATCCAGTCTGTTCACAAATCTTGGCCAGTTTATTCTTGAGAAATCCATTCTGTCTTTCAACTGCCCCCGCTGATTTGGGATTTGCAAGACAGTTGAGGTGTTGCTTGATTTGCAAAACCCGACACATCTCTTTCACCACCTCGGCTGTAAAATGAGTTCCTTGATCGCTGGAGATCCTACAGGGTATCCCAAACCTACAGACAAAATCCTTCAACAGTTTAACCACAGCAATGACATCTGCTCTCCTACAAGGGTAAGCCTCAACCCACTTGGTGAACAAATCTACGATGACCAAAATAAACTCAAGGCCACAGCACTTTGGCAACTGAATAAAATCAATCTGGAAATGAACGAATGGCCCAAATGGAACTGGATGGCCACCTGGGGCCATCTGTTCCCCCCTTGTTGGATTGTGCTCTTGGCAAACATGACAGGTCCTACAATACTGTTCTGCAATTGGACTAAAACCCGGGGCCAACCATTGATTCCCAATAGAAGTACACATCGCCCCCTTGCTGGTATGCCTGGCTCCATGCGCCAACTGTGCGAGCCAGGGTAGCAGAGCTTTTGGTGCCACCAATCGCCCATCAGGTGATCTCCATAGTTTGGATTCATTATCGAATTCACATCCAGCCATTATCCACAAATCCCTTTCCCTTGTACTAACAGCTGCTTGTAAGGTGTTCACTGGGGTGGTCCAAAATCATAAGGGAAAAATTCAAAATTTGAATATTCTTGGGGCATGTTGATTATTTTGTTCTACCTGACTAGAAAATACTCCTGGCCAAATTTGACACAGTTCCAAAAATATTTAGGGGTCCATCAAGAGGAAGGAAGTTGTTACATCCGGTGGGAGAGAAGAAGACGTCAGTGGGAGAGAGGGAGACGTCAGTTGAGCTTTCGGTTCGCTGTCGGTCGGTGTTAAAAGTACTCTTATTTTTCTTTTTTTTATCTCTAATTTTTTTCTTCTTCTTTTTGATTCCCAGAGTGAGTGAGTATGGCGTGTTCTACACGGAAAAGCACGGAACTGTTCCTCTTGGATCAACCATTGGAGAAATTCACCGACCGCCAGTTGCCCACTGAGAACATTTTATGCTCTTTCCTTTCATTTTTCCTATTAGTATTGTGACATTATAATGAATCCGTTGAGAGACTTTGATGGACCCCTAAACCACCTCCAAATCTGCTAATTTTTTGTTTCTTTGCGTTTTTCAACGTCAGGAACGATTTGGCAAACATGCCCGCGAGAAATTCGAACTTTCATTTTTTTGGACCACCCTTGTGTTCATGTCATCAAGGGTTGGCGTTGCCGTTGGTGTTTATACACATTGTAATACCAACTGAGCTTCAGTGGCGGCAGCGGCTTTGGCAGCTACATCTGCCCTCGCATTTCCCCGTGAGACATCGTCAGATCCTCCCGTGTGGGCATCACATTTATCACTGCAATTTGGTGAGGCAGAAGTATCACCTCCAGCAGGTTCGCAATCCATGTTCCATTGTTCACCCATGCACCTTATGATGTGATAAACCCCCTTTCGCGCCAGAGGGCTCCAAATTCGTGTACAGCGCCAAAGGGCATAGCCGGAATCGGTGTACATTGTCACTATTTGGCCTTCGGCTAGGCAGCATGCACGAGTGAGGGCAAAGAGCTCTGCTTGCTGCGCGGAGCAGTTCGCAGCCAATCTTCCCTTTTTGATTACCTTGTGATCAGAGCAAACTGCATAGCCTGTTAATAGCAGTCCATCTGGTGCGCGCGATGACGAACCATCGACATATGAAATTAACTCAGAATTTTGGATTGGAATGTCTCTCAAATTAGGACGCGGTAGACACGTATGTACGATCACCTCCTCACAATCGTGAGGATCTCCATCCAGTTTTACTGGCAGCAAACTAGCAGGATTCAATGGCGGGCACCTTTCAATTGCAATGTTTGGTGGAGCTGTGAGTGAGAATTCGGATGTCGTTGCCCGCGAGGCAGACAAGTGTTATGTTTTTGTTTTTAACAGCACAGCGGTGACTGCGTGCGGCACCATGAGAATCAAAGCGTGTCCCGTGACGAGTGGTTCTGTCGTCTGCACCGCGAGCGAAGCGGCTGCCACCGCCCTTAAACAGGATGGGAATCCTTGCGCCACCGGATCCAATTTAGTACTGTAATAGGCGCCAGGCCGTAACTTATTTCCGTGCTTCTGAGCCAGCACCGATTGTGCAAAGCCCCGACTCTCATTTGTGTACAAATGGAAAGGTTTTTCATAGTTCGGTATACACAAAGCAGGAACAGAGGATAGAGCTTGCTTCATCGTTACAAACCCTCGTCTGCTTCTTGCATCCATGTCAGCGGATTGGGCACGCTCGCCGAACCAATTTCCAACAGGGGGTGCACTAAGGCCGCATAGTCAGGTATCCATTGCCTACAATAGCCTGTCGTCCCAAGAAAAGACCTCATCTGTTTAGCGGTAGTTGGCTTGGGCAGTTTCAATATTGCAGATATACGTTCTGGGGAGATACGCCTGGTATTCCCCTTCAAAATATGTCCCAAATATTTTACCTCCTCCTGGAAAAACTGCAATTTGGCTCTCGATGCTTTGTGCCCCTTCCTTGCTAAAGCTCCCAACAGCGTCAAAGTATCTTGTTCACACGCTTCCATTGACGCTGAACAGATGCGTAGGTCGTCAACATATTGGATCAAGGTGGATCCGCTGGAAAAAAAAACTGTCATCTCGGTCGTCTTTCAATGCTCGGGAAAACAAAGTAGGACTCTCGGTGTATCCTTGTGGAAGCATAGCCCAAGTATATTGTCTTCCTTTATACGTGAACATAAAAAGGAATTGTGCCTCAGGGGCTATTGGAATACTAAAAAAGCTGAACAAAGATCCACGGCAGTCTAGTGGGTAGTATTACTTGGAATACTTACTAGAATGGTAGTTGGATTTGCGACGAGTAGGTAGACCGGGATCACAATCTCATTCACCGCCCTCAGGTCCTGTACAAACCTCCACGTTGACTTTCCAGGTTTTCACACGGGTAAGATCGGCATATTACATTGGCTGACTGTGGCCATAATTGTTCCTTGCTTCAATAACGCTTTCACTACGGGAGCTATCCCTTATTCCGCTTCTGGACGCAATGGGTATTGGGGTTTGCGAGGCAGCTTCTTTGATGTATCTATATTGATCTTTACTAGGTGCATACCTCTAATTTGCCCCACATCATTCGCATGCTTTGTCCACAGACAAGTTGGCACCTGCTCCAGCAATTCAGGTAATTTTCCTGACCCACTTGTTTCTGAGGGATCAACCATCTCGAACACAGCCTTCACAGTCCCCCACACTCTGACCAACAATATCCATCTGTTCCGATCTTCCATAGCCCTTTTACTTGGCTGTACCCTACCAAGGTCGCTTCCGATGCTTTCTTTAAAATCGGTTACCATGTGCCCTATGTCTGTTGTTTGGTAACCTCTCGCAATCGCTAAGGTAACATGTGGTGCAACACTGGACGGTTGATTCCACAGTTTTAATTGCTCCTGCGTCAGATGCACCTCCAGGCCAATACCTTGCTTCCTTATCCACATTGTCCCCAATGTTATGTCAAACTCAGGTGTGATTTCAAAATAGTTTCCTTCGCATGGATGTTATCCTCTCCCTTAACGTCGTAATCTGCAATGCAATGTAATCGAGTCTGCACCCTGTCCGTGTCAATGTGATGCTCACTTACCCAGTCGCACACCTGCGGTCGCTCCCCTTCAGATTGGACACGCACACCTGCAAATGGTTAGTTGCTTCACAATCCGTCACAGTCCACCGGTACACAAGATTCTTTGTATTTTCCTGCAATAAATTCAGCATAGTCAGATGTGATTCGTGACGTATATCCAAATACACTCCCTCGGGGGTACACTTCACTGCACAATTCAGCTTACATAATAGATCTCTTCCCAACAGATTAATTGGCATGTCAGCAGCCATCAAAAATGCATGTTGCGCCGACAAAGGTCCAATCTCTACCCGTAGTTGCTCAGACAGTGGGATCGCCATGGCAATGCCAGATACTCCTACAACCTTTACTTGTTCTCGCGATAAAGGTGCATTTGGAAAGTCACTTTTTCTAATTGCAGATTTTGTTGCCCCTGTGTCCACCAGGAAAGGAATCCCTCGGCTCGGCATTCACTTGTCAAAGTCAGTCTCGGTTCATCACGTGGTTTTGAAGTCAGCAACGGTAATTCAGATGAGGTCTTTCCCATAGTTGTCTGTCATAAAACGAACGGGTTATGGGGCGGAGGTGGAAATGCACTCTGAAGTGGGGGGGGGGGTGGAAATGAAGCAGTTTGCTCAGCCTGTGTTCCCCATCCGTCCTGTTGATGGGAATTTGCACCTCGTTCTCTGTTTGGTTGCATCAGCCTGTCTCCTCCCGGTCTGTTCGTACCATAAGTCGGACCATTCCCACTGTTCGGGCACTCCTTTGCCCAGTGGCCTGTTTTCCCACACGCATAACAGACCTCTTTACGCAGCTCTCGGTGTCGTGGTCAGCCACGGTTACGGCTCGGCCCACGGGAGTGCTCATTACGTGAAGCAGGATGGGGATTCAATTAAAGAAAGGACGAAGCGAAACGGGAAAACAGTTCACACAATGCACATTTATTACGCGACACACGGAAAGCACACATATACAGCCAAACAGTCAAAATGCACATATCGCAGTTAAAACAAAAGAAAAATTGACACAGAGTTACCACCGAATACGCGTACACACGGCAACACTTATATAGTTCTACTTTACAGGCGGCGCTAACACACATTTACTCAAAAGCAAAGGAAAGAAGCCACCTTCATAGACAAGGGGGCAGACAGGCCTGGAGGCCAATATGTGCGCGTGACCTGGAGGAGCGGCCAGGTCCGCGAGACCGTGGGGGGGGGTCCTACCCGCGTCCTCGTGACGCATTGGCGGATGAGCCGCAGATGTGGCCTCGTGGCTGTGCCCCGACTCCGTGCTCCTTGGCGGGTTTCGTTGGCACGACGTTTGGAGTGGGGTGGGAACGGGGCCCCCTTTTTGCACTATCTCAGCGCGGGGGAAAGGGGGAATTGTTGATGCCCTGGGGGAGGAGAATGGCTGGCTGGCTTGGGTCCCACGACGAGCGATCTCACACCGCGACCTCGTCGCCGACCGCCATCCTTCTCGCCTCGGACCCGAGCTCCTTTACCTCTTCCAGCAACTCTCCTCAGCCGACTGCAGAACCCAACTTGCTGCCACACCGATGACTCGACTCACTCTGCCCTGCCGACACACACTGCTACTGCCACACTCTGCTACTGCCACACTCTGCTACGATTCGCCTTGCGGTCGCCGTTTTATAGGCCGGCAGAAGAAAACAATATGCAAATATCTGGATCAGGATGACCTCGGGGGCAGAGCCACGCTCGCCAATTGGACAGAGGAAAAGTGGGCGTGAACCTCCATTGATCCTAGAATTTGCATATATAGATTTCACATTGACTCGCCGGGAGGTGGGGCCAAGCCATTCCGCGCTTGCTAATTGGACGGATCAGAAGTGGGCGTGTAGCGTTCTTCATCCGAATTCTCCCTCGGAAAGGCCGCTATTTGCCTCGCGGCTCGGTGCGTATCGCTAAACGAGCTCAAGACAGCCCGACGCTCAGTGTTCACAGGTGGTGCGGGAATGGCCGTAGAAGGAGAGAGGTGAGGGTGGTGGAGGGTTTATCGGTGGTGGTTTGATTGTTATGGTGCCGTTTGGGAATGGTGGTGATGCGATGATGTGGGATTGAGTTGTGAAGGTAAAGGTCATGGCTGTTGGCGTTGTTGTTGTCCGAGGGTTGGGGCGTGGTTGTAGTTGGTGATGATGGCTGGCGTGGTGGTTGAGGTGGTTGTTGTGTGATGGCGGTTGAGACGTGGTTGGTTCAAAATAAAGATAGAACAGAAAAACGGCTATCTCAAAGCGTCACAGCCCGAATGAATCACATAAATTCCCTCTAGTCAACGGATTTGGGGCTAACTAAACATGTACTTCGAGATATCTCACCTACGGGCCCTTCATGGTGTAATGCGAATTTCCACAGCCGTAACAATATGTGTTTGTGTATATATGTATATATGTAGGTATATATGCATATTTATATATATATACATATATATATATATATGTATATATATATATATATATGTATATATGTATATATATATATGTATATATGTATATATATATATATATGGATATATGTATATATATATATATATATATATATATATATATATATATATATATATATATATATATATATATAGGGTGTCCCAAAAAAATAGACATTTAAAATGCTTCGTTTCATTCTAAAAAAGCACTAATTTTGTCACTCATGCTTCATTTCTTTTTGCAGAGACCCTGAAGTTTATTTTGATAGGAAGCAAGCGCCAGAAAAATGCGAAGGCTGACCGTACAACAACGGACGAAAATTGTTGACTTTGGCACCAGACGAAAAGTGTCATACAGGTGCAACGTCTTTACTCGAGACATTTCGGTATCCACTTGCGCCATGCACCAAACTTTCGGACAATAAAGGGCACCATCGCAAAGTTTACCAATGTGGGAACCATCTGTGCCCTTCACAAGGGTCACAGTGGTCGGAAGAGGACAGGTCGTAGTGAAGAAAATGTGGAAATGGTGAGACAGGCGGTCGTTCAGAGTCCAAAAAAATCGATTTGACGACTTTCTGCCGAGACAAACACTCATCAGAGCACCGTTCAGAGGATCCTTCGCCAAGTCATTCATGCCTTTCCATACAAAATTCAAATGGAAACGGTGCTTACTAATCAACAGAAACGTAAACGACTCGACTTTGCAAATTGGTTCTCAGGAAAGTTGGAGGAAGATACAGACTTTCTCAAAATACTTCACATGACGGACGAATGTCATGCTCACTTGTCCGGGGAGGTAAACAAGCAAAACTTTCGGTACTGCGGAACTGAAAATCCTCGTAATGTATCAACTGAACTGGTTCCTCGATCTGTTCTCAAAGTCACCATGTGGGTGGCGGTTGGTTGGTATGGGATCATTGGTCCATACTTCTTTTAAGATGACCAGGGACGCACTTGCATGGTAAACCAGAGGAACTATCGCGAAATGATTCAGGAATTCTATCTGCCTGAGCTACGTACTCAGTCCTGTAGGAGAAACAACCTGATCCAGATGAGAACCCATTGGTTCCAGCAGAATGGGGCACCGCCCCATACAGCCAGGGAAACAAGGTGTTTTCGCAACCAACATTTTGAGGGCCGCTTTATCTCCCTCTACGAAGACGTTGAGTGGCCACCATATTCCCCTGACCTTACTCCTCCAGACTTCTTCTTGAGGGGGTATCTCAAGGACAGGATCTATGGAATCCCTGGGCCTCAGCTTCTTTATCAGCTGAAGGAAAACATCCACTGAGAAATCCAGAACATTCCTCAGGAAACGTTTCCCAAAGTGATTGAGAACATGACAATGCGTTCGCAGGCAGTGATCGTACAACGTGGAGCCTACGTTGAACATGTGGTCGAAAAGAAAACGACGATTCCATCCCAAAATTTAAATTTTGGTGGCAATTTTGACATTGGTACAATAAACTTCATCCTTTCAGCTTTCTATCCAGCCCTATATCTTTTTTTTAATATATGTTATGACCATCCTCTTTGCAGATGAAAAGTTGTATATTTTTTTGGGACATCCTGTATGTATATATATATATATATATATATATATATATATATATATATATATATATATATATATATATATATATATATATATATATATATATATATATATATCAAAGGTCACTTTGCTGACTTTCCCCTCAGCACCTTCTTCGTCCTTGGAATCCTCTCTATTGTTGCCTTGCTTGTTCTCCAGCGCCAGATGATGGACTTGTCCATGCTAAATCGCCTCCCAGCTGCCAGAGTTTCCCATACTCTTCTGCAGATCAGCAGATGGATAGTTTGAATGCTGTGGTGAATGAACCCCTCAACATCTTGATAGATTGAATGGTTGATATGTGACGTAAGCCGAGGCACTCGCAAAGCACAAAGCAGCCCTTCTTACGGGCCACCTGACCGCTCCAGCCAATTGTCAGATGCACGTAAGTTTGCGTGGAAGCTTATTTGAGGTGGGTGCTCCGTTATTAGATGAGCTATCGTCAGAGGTTCACATCACTGATATGTAGGTATTCATGCATGGTAAAAACAAATAAATTAAATGTGCACTTTAAAGATGCTCAGAAAGCTCAAAAGCGTACTAGCGCACCAGAGGATTTTGATAGGTTTTCTCAGCGAGTGCAGGTGAGATTCTTCTGTGATAATTCTGATGTACAGAACTGTACTATTATTTCAAAATTTAAGTGTACAAAATTTAGTATAAAATGATAACATTATAAGTCATTAGTTGTATGATAACTTACAAGATCAGCCTTTTTCTGCAAACAGGGTGACAACTCCAAAGAAATCCACAAATGAATGTTGGCTGTAATGCAGCTTCATATTGCTGAAGAGGAAAACTTGGGATGCTGACTTTAAGCATTGTCATGGGTCCCTTGTAGTTGATTCCATTTCAGGATATTTACACAGGTGAACACATTAAACATGGAGGATGTTTAATGTGAAACAAATCGTGTGAAAAACAAGTTTTATACGAAATACAGGACAGGGAGTCCCCAGGTTCCGAACAATCGTTCACAGTAAGTAAATTGAACTAGGTGCTTTAGAATGGTTATATGGTTTCTCTTTGTGAGTTACAAAGCAGAGTATATTTGACACCTGATTTCCGAGCTGTTTACCGTATAAACACGTTTTCTAAATTAGAGCCAATTTTTTAATTGGCAGCTGTTTATACCGAATAATGTTGTTTGTGCACATCTCCTTGAAACGTCAATAATCCAATGTTGTTTTTTTATTTGTTCATTGAAATTCGCCCAAAACAAGGGTGATAGCTCATCAAGGTGTTTGGGTTGTTCACAGCACAGTATTGTAACCGGTAATATGCACGCACATGCCGATTGCCGATTCTGATATTGGCTCAGCACTGATATATTGTGTGTGCATGTATTCGTGTGTGCATGCGTGCACACGTGCACGATCATAACATAACACGATAATAAAGCATAACATATTCTCTTTGCTAACGCTCCTTCTCTCTCGTCTCCTGTCTCTTGTTTCTCTCTTCTCTCTTCTCTCTCTCTCTCTCTTTCTCTCTCTTTTCTCTCTCTCTTTCTCTCTCTTTCTCTCTCTTTGCTCTCTCTTTTCTCTCTCTTTTGTCTCTCTCTCTCTCTCTCTCTCTCTCTCTCTCTCTCTCTCTCTCTCTCTCTCTCTCTCTCTCTCTCTCTCTCTCTCTCTCTCTCTCTCTCTCTCTCTACCCCACTGTCCCTCTCCACCTCTTTCTCCCTCTTTACTTTTTCTCTTTCTCTCTACCTCTCTCTCGACCAATATGTACCACTCCATCTCCTCCTCGCTCCCCCTCCGAATAAAGTACAACACTCTCTGCCCACTCCTCTCTTCTCTCTGTCTCCTCCTCATAAGCTGCAGCACTCTCCTCCCACACCTCTCTCTCTCTTTCTCACCCTCTCCTTCCAAGAGTGTATATCAACGTCTGGTGAAGCGTCGCTCTCCTCCTCCCCTTCCTCGCTGTCCTCCTCCCCTTCCTTGCTCTCCTCCTACCCTTCCTCGCTCTCCTCCTCCCCTTCCTCGCTCTCCTCCTCCCCTTCCTCGCCCTCCTCCTCCCCTTCCTCGCTCTCCTCCTCCCCTTCCTCGCTCTCCTCCTCCCCTTCCTCGCTCTCCTCCTCCCCTTCCTCGCTCTCCTCCTCCCCTTCCTCGCTCTCCTCCTCCCCTTCCTCGCTCTCCTCCTCCCCTTCCTCGCTCTCCACCTCCCCTTCCTCGCTCTCCACCTCCCCTTCCTCGCTCTCCACCTCCCCTTCCTCGCTCTCCACCTCCCCTTCCTCGCTCTCCTCCTCCCCTTCCTCGCTCTCCTTCTCCTCCCCTTCCTCGCTCTCCTCCTCCTCTTCCTCGCTCTTCCTTCCTCCCCTTCCTCACTCCTTTCGTTTGCAGGAAGATGGTTCCTACCAAAAGAAAGAAATGTACAGGAGGCAAACTTACCAAAAAAACGACTTGCAAAAGCTGCATCCAGCATAGCTTTTCACTCCTGGAGAGTAAGAAAGAAGACGAAAAGAAAACACTGTTAAAAATCTGCACCAGAACAGCCTTAACTCCGCAAGACCAAGAAAGAAGAAAACTGATCATAAAGAAGAAAGGAGGAAGGAGCGGGAGATAGAAGAAAGAAAATACAAGAAGAAGAAGAAGAAGAAGAAGAAGAAGAAGAAGAAGAAGAAGAAGAAGAAGAAGAAGAAGAAGAAGAAGAAGAAGAAGAAGAAGAAGAAGAAGAAGAAGAAGAAGAAGAAGAAGAAGAAGAAAGGCAGAAGGACAGGAAGATATAATTAGACAAAGAAGACAAAAAAACAAGGAATGATAAAAATTCAGAGCAGCAGAAACTCCCTTACATCAAGAAGCAAGATGAGAAGCAAACACAGCAGTAATGACTGCTTCCAGAGTAATTGAAACTTCTCAACAGCAAGAAGCAAGACCAGAAGCAAACACAGCAACAATGACAGCATTCTGCCATCCTGTGATCTCCCAGTCATTGTGTTGTCTGTCATATCTGCTTCAAGAGGACACATTTCAAGCCGATGAAACCTTTGTTGCCCCTGTGTGAAGCGGGACCATCGCCGTAAAATTTCTTGAAGCGCGACTGTGTCGCTGATGCAGTGCCCCTCTACCAGTACACACACTGGAACTGGTACTCATTTCGCCGACCTCAGAAGGATGACAGGCTGAGTCAACCCCCTAGTGTATTAATTCAGCGGCCGACGGGGCTTGAACTCAGGACCCCAGGATCCCAAGCCACCACCCTAACCACTGAGTCAACACCAGGCTTACAGCAAGGTGAGCTTTGGTCTTATTTGTGTCTGTGTCTGTGTCTGTGTCTGTGTCTCTCTGTCTCTCTCTCTCTCTCTCTCTCTGTCTGTCTGTCTGTCTGTCTCTCTCTCTCTCTCTCTCTCTCTCTCTCTCTCTCTCTCTCTCTCTCTCTCTCTCTCTCTCTCTCTCTCTCTCTCTCTCTCTCTGCCCTTATCTCATTCAATATTATGCCTACCCTTCTCTTCTCGCCTTCCCAGACTCTCATTCCTTAAATCGTAATAATCCTTGTTTTATTTGCAGATTTTGATCCATGTACCCTAGTGTTACAGACAAAGAACACAAATGTTAGAGTTCCGGTGAAGTCCGGTGAAAAAATCCAGAGCAGCAGAAACTCCGCAACATCAAGAAGCAAGATAAGAAGCAAACACAGCAGTAATGACTGCTTCCAGAGTAATTGAAACTTCTCAACAGCAAGATGCAAGACCAGAAGCAAATGCAGCAACAATGACAGCATTCTGCCATCCTGTGATCCCAGTCATTGTGTTCTCTGTCATATCTGCTTCAAGAGGACACATTTCAAGCCGATGAAACCTTTGTTGCCCCTGTGTGAAGCGGGACCATCGCCGTAAAATACAAAACACACAGGAAATGGCACTCTGTGTTGAGGCACGGCGGTGATGGTCATGTTTAATCCTCGACCAGTCAAAGATCCCTGGGGGATTAAACATAACAGCAAGGTAAGCTTTGGTCTTATTTGTATCTGTGTCTGTGTCTCTGTCTGTGAATCTGTGTCTCTCTTTCTGTCTATCTCTCTCTCGGTCTGTCTGTTTCTCTCTGTCTGTTTTTATGTCTCTCTCTGTCTGTCTCTCTCTGTCTGTCTCTCTCTGTCTGTCTCTCTCTCTGTCTCTCTCTCTGTCTGTCTCTCTCTGTCTGTCTGTCTGTCTGTCTGTCTGTCTGTCTGTCTGTCTGTCTGTCTCTCTCTCTCTCTCTCTCTCTCTCTCTCTCTCTCTCTCTCTCTCTCTCTCTCTCTCTCTCTCTCTCTCTCTCTCTCTCTCTCTCTCACTCTCTCTCTCTCTCTCTCCTTCTCTCTCTGCCCTTATCTCATTCAATATTATGCCCGCCCTTCTACTCTCGCCTTACCAGACTCTCATTCCTTAAATCGTAATAATCCTTGTTTTATTTGCAGATTTTGATCCATGTACCCTGGTTTTACAGACAAAGAACACAAATGTTAGAGTTCCGGTAAAGTTGGGAATAACGTGAGGAGCGAAGCTGCAACGGTCATGAGCCTGGAAATTTCCAGTTTCTTCCCATATTTGTCCGCTCACCCCCACCTTACTCATCCCCTCACAGGATGGGCGCGCCGGGCGAGGATGCAGACCGGAACGCGTGCTTGACCAAGACACGCACCATGCATCGCTGGGGCCGGACGAGTAATATCTCCAGCAAGAGGATGACGTTGACCCAATAGGTCACAATGAGAAAAACATTCTGTCTGACCCAGCTAAGTTGATGCCTTCCACCTATCAATCCAAAAATGGTCACATTATTGTTGGGTTTTATTGGGACACTTTTTTTCTCCCCTCCCCCGCGCAACCCGCCCAAATTTTTTTATTCAGAGGTGAGGCATGGTAGGCAGCATCGGTAGTAGGACGGCTCTATCTCTAAGTACAGTGTAAGTAACTTCCCATTCAATCCTGTATCATGTTGTACATCTGAATTGTTCAGTATAATTCTTTTTTGTATTCATTGTCGAGTCTCATGGAAGAGCAAAAACACAGAACAGATTGGGATGTTACAAAAGAAAAGGAACTGGAGAAACATATGGGAGGGGAGGAGAAGTACACCAACGGCAGAGTTGAGACACAAAATAGAGGGAGACTTGGAGAAATAAGTGATATCGAGAAGAATGAAAATTATGGGAGGACACAAGAAACAAACAACATGGGTCAAGCCACAAACTCTCAATAACAGAAGTGGAAGGGAAAACGAAAAACTTGCCATAACATCTCATCCTTCAGGTGGACAAGCAACAGCCTCTTTCCTCTCTGCAGACCTGATAGAATTACAGGCTAGTAAAACACTTGGAGTTGGTTTGTCTTTCAATCCTAACAAATCGTACACTCTCACTTTGTCTCTCCGAAAAGACTGTCTGACAAACCCTCCCATCTACTTTCTTGACAATCCTTTTGAATGAGTTAAATCACTCAAACTTTTGGGTCTCATTACACTGAACAACAAAAATTTTTTACTGGAGATGTGTAAAGTGATTTAGACTAATTTGGGTACGCTGATTTCAAAAATCATAACCGTTTTGCTGTATCACGTCAGGATTTTCAGTAACAGAAATATTCCCATTGCCTAGAAGTCAGGATTTCAATGAAATTTACAAAAATTCATTTATTCATTTATTTCATCATGAATGCTTCAAAATTATAGAAATTACAGAAAAACTCCACTAGAATGTAATTAAAAATGCTTTAGGCATTTGGCTTTGCGTTTGTGCTGCTCTGTGTCAGTTTCACGATGCAGGAACCAGCAGAAATCGCCCATCATGTTCGGGTTGTGCCGCCCTTGGTAACGCGTCTCCATGAGTGAAATCTCTTGGTGGAATCGCTCGCCGTGCTCGTCCGAGATTGCTCCCAAGTTGTCAGGGAAGAAGTTCAGGTGCTGGTGTAGGAAATGGATTTTCAGGGACATCCTGGAGCCAAGTTTCCTGAAGGACTCCAGCAGCTGCTGCACTATTTCTTCATAGTTGTCCGCGCGCTCGTTCCCCAAGAAGTTGTCCGTCACAGCTTTGAAGCTCCTCCACGCTGCCAGCTCTTTGGGGTTTAGAGTTGTCGGAAAAGTTTCGTCCTTAATAATCTGTCGGATTTACGGTCCAACAAAGACACCAGCCTTGATCTTGGCCTCCGACAAGGTGTTGCCAAACTTTTCCTTGAGGTATAAAAACCCACGCCCATTCAGATCCATTGCCCGTACAAAACTTTTCATCAAGCCGAGCTTTATGTGGAGTGGTGGAAGGAAAACCTTGGCTGGGTCGACAAGGGCGACATGCTTCACGTTGTGTCGACCAGGTACATGCTCTTTTCGCTCTTCCCAATCTTTCTTCGTCCAGTGATTCTTGTCGTCTCTGCTATCCCAGAGACAAAGGAAGCACATGTATTTCGTGTAGCCTGACTGCAGCCCTAACAACAGCGCCACCACTTTCAAGTCTCCGCAGATGTGCCAGTTGAAGTCATTGTACTTGATGGAATCAAGCAGCTGCCGCATAGTCTCATAGGTCTCTGTCATGCCGAACGCGTGAGCCAGTGGGACTGATGGTTTCTCGTTGCCATTGTGGAGCAAAACAGCCTTCAAGCTGTTCTTCTCCGAGTCGATGAAGAGGCGCCAGTCTGCAGGATCGTGATCACACCCAAGTTCTTTCAACAGACCGTTGATGTCACTGCAGAATGTCATCGTGTCTTCCATCTCAAAGAACTCAGCCATGTCTCTGTGACGTGCTCTGAACAAGGATATCTTGGTGTTAGGTTCAAGTAGATTCCACTGCTGCAGCCTTGATCCAAGCAGCTCTGCCTTCGCCTTTGACAGCGAGAGATCTCTTACAAGATCATTTAAGTCTCCCTGGTTCAGAAGGTGTGATTCTTGAGTGTCAGGTTCAAAAGGTTCATCATCACCATCCTCTTCACCACTGCTTACAGCTATGTTCTGATCAGCTGGAGGTGTTGGAACGGGGTTCTCGTCATCATGAGGCACAGGTTTACGAGCAGAGACGCAGTCAGCGTACTTGATGTGACCTTTATTCTTCTTGTTGAAGCCGGCGATGCTTGTGCAGCAGAAATAACAATCATCATGATGATTCTGCGGCTCACGCCATATCATGGGCACCGCAAATGGCATGCTCGCGCGCTTGCCCACCAACCACTGAGTCAAGGTTGTGTGACAGCTTGTGCAGCAGATGTGTGGTGCCCAGCTCTGTTCTTGGTCCCCCACCTTACACCCGAAGTAGTGAAAGTAGGCGGCCTTCATTTTCACTGCTGTAGATATACTTCGCTGTTGATCTTTTTTGGTATACCGACCACAGACATAACAGAAGTTGTCAGGATGATTGGTACAGGAACGCCTACTCATCTTTATCTGAAAGAAAGAAATATAACACAAGTTAACAACAATTGTACGAAATAGACATGTTAAAGACATATGTAAATTTCATTGAAATCCTGACTTCTAGGCAATGGGAATATTTCTGTTCCTGAAAATCCTGACGTGATACAGCAAAACGGTTATGATTTTTGAAATCAGCGTACCCAAATTAGTCTTAATCACTTTACACATCTCCAGTAAAAAAAAATTTTTGAAATTTGTTGTTCAGTGTTATCAGTCATGATCTGGAAAAACCACATATCTGATTTGGCTCTTCGTCATGTAGAGTCCTTCAATGGCGCACCTGAACTCTTATCCACTGACAAGGCCTTCATCTGCAGTTTGATGGAATACTGTTCTCCTGTCTGGGCTGGTGCTCCTGCCTCACACCTTGCTGTGTTTGGTGCCGTGAAAACCAAGGCCTTCAAAATAATTGGAATCTCCCGCCGATGAAGCTTAGTCAATGGGCCTTACACTTTCACATCACAGAGAGGCTGATAGTCTCAATCTTCCAGTTCCAGGTGATCCTGGATTCCAGGTGAGTTTCAAGACTCGTAGTGCTATTATTTTGTGTTTAATGCTAATACCACAAAAGTTTTTTTTTGTATAATTTTTACACATTGTTATGGGTTGCTAGGCAATGTCTACACAAGCATGGATGTATAGATTATTGGGGAGGTGGTGTGTGTGTGTGTGTGTGTGTGTGTGTGTGTGTGTGTGTGTGTGTGTGTGTGTGTGTGTGTGTGTGTGTGTGTGTGTGTGTGTGTGTGTGTGTGTGTGTGTGTGTGATGGTGGGTATCAGATGGTAAGCAAAGGCCGGGTGAACAGGGAGATATTTTTTTGTTGGCGATGAGGGTATTGAATATGTGGAGTCTCCGTTTTGTCACAACGATACGAAACAGTTTTGTGTTGCAGAGGGTTTTGGGTGGGGGTACTTCGTGGATATTGGGGGAATGTAGGGTGACATTTTCTGGGGTTGTTGGCCGGGAACATTGGTAGTGGTACTTGCAGAGCGTAGAGGTGATGAGGATCTCTTCTGAACCTTTGAAGAGGAGGTATGATTTTTGCGTGAGCATTTGCAGGATTTGGGGTGTGAGGGTGTTTTGTTTTCAGGGATTCTACCAAGCGTGGAATAGCTTGTGGATTTCTGTAATAGACTGATGGATGTGAACCAGTGTTTGGAGGGATGGTGTGGGATGGATGAATGTGGGTTTGTGAATATGTAGGGATCCATGCATGGTCAAAGTGAGTGTATGAGAGAAGGGGGTGCTTCAGATTCTGTGTGGTTCAGATTCAGATTCTTCAGATTCAGATTCAGATTCTTCAGATTCTCCTTCAGAGAAGGGGGTGCTGAGATTTGCGGCAGTTATTGAGAAACAAATTAGGACTTTTTAGAAGAGAAACTGAGGATGTGGTTGTTGGGTTGGGACAGCAGGTAGTTCCTGGAAGGGAAAAGTTGAAGGTGTTGTATATGAATAGCAGGATCTTCACTGGAAAGAAAGAAGAGCTGGAAGCTGCTTGATGGTGTGGGGTATGATCTCGTCACTGTCACTGAGATGTGGTTTCATGAACAATCAAACTGGAGGACAGGAATTCAAGGCTACAGGGTTTATATGTATAATAGGAAAGAGAAAAGGGGACGAAGTGTGTCTACATGTGGGAAATGACGATTGTCTCGAGAGAGAGGCATGACGCTAAGGAGGGAATTGATGGGGAGGATTCTGTGTGGATCGAGATTAGAGATTGTATGATTAGTTAGATACTTGTAGGATACTTTTTCGGGCTCCTGGTGCAAGTGAAGATGGACGTGTGAATAATTCAAAGGGGCATGAGATTAGGGGCCACTTTAACTTACCTGAGATACAATAGCTCCAGGAACAAGGAAAGGATATAGCAGATGAGGATTTTTTTTGGAGATTGTCCAGGATTGATTTTTAACCCAGTTTGTACAAAAGCCCACATTGGGGAGTCCTGTGTTGGACCTCTTTTTATGAAACAATCCAAATATGGTGGAGGAGATTAGGTGTGACAATATCTGGGGACAAGTGACCACAATATAGTAAGCACTACTCTGTTGAGATGTGAAGTTTGGGATCGTGGTGTAACATTGTTGCATTTTGGAAGAGCAAACTTTGAGGGTATGAGAAGTGATTTGAGAATTTTAGATTGTGTAAAGTTAATGAGAGGGTGGTCTACATCAGAGAAATGGACAACTTTCAAGGAGTAAATGTGTACGGTGCAGAGTAAGTATATTTAGAGGCAAGTAAGTAAGTAAAGGTAGAGGCAGAAAGAGAGCAGGGTGCTTGAGCAGGGATATACGGAGTGTAATTAAGGATGGACAAGTCGAAGGCATTTATGAAATACAACTCAACCTGTGATTTCTGTTCCTACTGAATTTGAATGTGTATGGTTAAGATTAAGACCGCATAGGTTGGCAAGGTTGATATCAAGTATCATTGTCTGTGTCCTGTATATCCCCCCCCCCCACAGGGTCCCCACATCATGCTATCTTGATTGATCACTGAACCACCATGATCGATATGCTAGCCGCCATGTATGTTGATTGTGGATATGTTATCTTGGGTGATTTTAAGAATAGATGTAGACCCGTTATTGTGGGTACATGGTCTTAAACACGTGGAAGATAAACCCACTCGAGATGATGCTGTACTGGATTTGATAGTTACCAATGTGGATTCACATTATATGAGACCGGAAATCATGTCTCCAATGGGATTGAGCGACCATTACACAGTTTTGTGGATTCCCAAAAATGGAATGAAGAGAGTTAACAGAATTACCAGGAAAATCTCACGTCTAATGACATACCAAAACAACGAGTTTGGGCAATAGATCACATCAAAGACTTGGGATGAGGTTCCAGCAGTACCAAATACCCAAATGAAGAGCAATTCCTTCTCTAAGTCACTCCAAGAGGCTGTTGATAAATACTTTCCATGAAAATCGGTCAAATTACATCAAGCTGATAAGCCCTGGATGACGGCAGGAGTGAAAGCTCCCATCAAGCATTGCCAGGAAGCATTTGCAAGTGGCTCAATGACCCAATGGTGAGACTCTGAGAACTTGGCTGCAAAGAAGTTTTCTCGGGCTCAGGCAAAATTCCATGATAACTCACTGGGTGATCGAAAGACATCTGATCCTTTGAGGTGGCATCGTGGCATCCAGATGCTTGCCTCCAGGCTCTGGATACCTTCTCCGATCATGGTGCCAACAACTCCTTAAAGGCCCAGTCACACCTTGACGATTTAGCCAGCTTATGCCGATTTATGAAAAATTTGTCAAAAACGCTGGCACACGTCGAATACATTATGGGTAAGCTTTGAAAACATTGAGAGCACGCTGAAACACGCTGGCATACGTCGTAGTACGCTGGCTTTCATCATAGTACTTTGAGGTTGTCCTCAAATTTTAGCATGCTTGAAATTTTTCGACTTATGCCAGCGTATGACTCACAAGTTCCGCTACGCTGGCCATAAGTTGTAGGCACATTACGCGATCGCTGACACACGTTACTTGTAAGTCGAAACACGTCGAGGTAATGTTTAGCGTACCGGAAACTTATTTATAACCTATGAGTAACGTGTTGGAGGCACGTTACACGTTCGTTGACACACGTCGAGGCACGTTATGCGATCGTTGACACATGTCGAGGCACGTTACTTGTAAGTTACTCATAAGTCGAAACACGTTGAGGTAATGTTTAGCGTACCCAAAACTTATTTCTAACCTATGAGTAACGTGCTTTCAACCTATGTGTAACGTACCTCCAACGCATATTGACGTATGTAGACGTATTTGATTGACGTCTTCCGGACGACCACAGAACTTACTGAACGTGTTTCTAATTTACAGCTTCCGTATAATGGCGTATTGGCCGCGTTTAAAAAAAATAAAAAAAACAACAAGAATAACTTCCGATGTTACGTCACGTCCGATTGCCTCTTCAATTTGTTCATATCTTATTCTTAGTTCCTCCTCTGTGAATATTTTCTGTTTGAGGATATTGTCACGTCGGTGTCGAAACTGAAAACCAAATGTCCGAATAAATTTAAAAGTTGATGAAAGACTGATAAAAAAAATTAAAAAAACAACAACTTCCGATATTTCGTCACGTCCTTGACAGAGCCAAGGAGGAAAAAAGAAAATTTGCCTTGGCGGATAAAATAAGTTTCGGGTATGCTAAACATTACCTCGACGTGTTTCGACTTACAAGTAACTTGTATCGACGTGTGTCAACGATCGCATATCGTGCGTACAACTTATTCCCAGCGTAGCGGAACGTGTGAGCATACGGCGAGTACGATGTAAAATTTTCAGCATGCTTAAAATTTCTCGACGTACTCCACTTTCTATGACGTATGACAGCGTACTTCATCGTATTTCAGCGTGCTATTCATGTGTACCAAACTTACCCATACCGTATTCGACGTGTTTCAGCGTTTTATACGCATTTTTCAGAGGTCGGCATACGCTGGCTAAATCGTCAAGGTGTGACTGCGTGGTTGACACTTCCATTTCTCGGGCGGTTATGATTTAAATTGTTGAGCGGCAGCTTTTTAAATACACTACGCCACGTGATCGTCAGTGATACGTGCAGCGCGCTATGCATAAGTTAGACTATCGTTGGGCATAGGTTGTGAACGCCGACAACACGCCAATCATTCGTTGGTATAAATTATCTACAAGACAACGAAACGTTCTGTGTCCGTTACTAATATGTCATGCATACGACCAACTCGTTATGAATACGTCCAAATCTTAAAAAAAAAAAACATCAAAAGTTCAGCGTACCTGCAGCCCCCAACGTTTTACATATATTTTGATACGTTGCCATTGCTGGCTAAATCGTCAAGGTGTGACTGGCCTTAAGGTAATAATGAACAAATAACTAATGGAATCGACCACAAATTTTCTTCGACATCATCGAGCCAAACTCCCTTACTTGTTCACGAACTTCCATCATATCTACCTGCTGAAAAACCACCTCAAGTTGAAGTGTGAGAGATGTACCATGAATTGAGCAAGATCAATGCAAGGAAAGCCATTGACGCTGTGTGTGAGTCTCTGGTGCTGATCACATTCCAAACACACTTCTGAAGGATTTTGCATGTGAACTCACTATTCCTATTACTGATGTATTCAATTCATCGTTTAGAGAGGGCAAACTTCCACAAATCTGGAAGGATGCTGATGTGGTTTCTGCACCAAAGGAAAAGCCGGCTGTTCTCAAAAAGTTGAGACCAGTATCCCTAACTTCCCAGTGTGTGAAGGTGTGCAAGGGATTTGTTGCCAGATGGATGCAGGAATATATTGTTACGGTTGTGCAGGTAGATGGAGGAATTGAAGAGGGAATTTAGGAACGAATATAGTTGTTTGGTCCATGGACGTGCAGGAGACATCTCAATGTAATTAAGTCGGGAAACTGTGAGCTGAAGTGTTGCGTGTCACCACATGAAGGGGGGGGGGTTGTGCGGTGTTAATGAGCTAGGGAGTAAGAATAAGGGCCCCCAGTATGTAATCGCCCTCTGCGATTATTCCCTATGTTTTTATATTCCAAGATCGACAATAAAGGAGGGGACACACGTCCCTAAAACAACTGCAAGCAAAGGTGCCGAGCAGGCAGAAGCCCCGCCTCCAAGGGTGACTGCGGGTGAAGTCACGCCTCCGAGGCTGATGATAGATGGACGTGACATCAGAAGCTCGCCGAGCGGGCGGAGACCCCGCCTTCCTGGGTTTTCGTGCGAGCAAGCCACGCTCCAGGGGAGGAAGCGGTGGTGAGGAGTGATGTTAGAGAGGAGAGTGGAGTTCAGGAAGAGCGTACGCACGAGGAGTAGATTTCGGAAGAGAGGTTGAGTGTGGAGTGAAAGAAGCATGTGGTCGAGAAAGAACGCAGTTAGGAGATGGCCTGGAAGAACAGGGCTTTTTTTGCTGGCTTTACTTCGATGCACGGAGGATGGCATGATTCTTGTATTCATTTTGAAGTGATTTGGCTCGCATGGCGAAGCGAGACTCTGGCCTTTACCTCTTGGTTGGGTCATGAGGAACGGACCCCAAAGCTCATGCATGTCAAATAGCAGGTCCGTGAGGACGATAGACACACGGGGCAGGTGTGTTGGGTCTCTCAGCCTTGGTGTTGAGTGCCGCTCGCTAATTACCTGGTGTACATTAGTCCTGCTACGAACGTAGCAACTTGGCACCATTTTGCGCACGTCTGCATGTGCTGGTGGAGATGCCTCGATTCCTTGATTAAACCAAACCATGTCGATCCAAGCCATCTGCGGAAGCGTTATCCAGTACTCACAATCGTATGCCTTCCATTTCAGTTTCCCCTTTCGTGTCAAAACATGGATTATCAAATATATATTGAACGGTTGCAGCTGATAGCGGTCGCAGACCTTGAGAAGGTCATAGCATGTAAAGGTCTCAGGCCTGCAACAATTTCTTTCCTGAAGTGATAGTGTTGGTGGTGGTGGTGTTGGTGGTGGTGGTTGATGTTGTTGTTGTGAAGGTAATATTGAGGTAATATTAATTTTTTTCGGATGCGATCCTATTCCTGGAGGTGTTATTGTTGTGGTAATATTTCTTTTTCCACATGTGATCGTGTCCATTGGTGGTAATAAAATCCCACAAAAACCTCTTATGTCTTTTATCCAATAATTTAACTCGTGGAAAATTGAATAGGAGTACCACAGAATAAGATGTGACAGTTTAACGAGCTATCGGTGAAAAAGGTTGAAGACCACTGCGTTACTTCATCGTTCATGGCAGAAAGGGTCACCACCTCCAATGTGTTGTGCCTCATGGCCTCCACCACCATAAATCCACCACTGTTGTAAATGCCAGAGGATACGAAATAGTTCTACAGTTACGGGTTGCTAGGCAACGTTAAGAAGCAGCGTTGGTGGTTCTCACTCGAAAACAAACGATAAGGGGGCGGAGCTTATGAAGAATGACTGTCAGAATAATGGTCGTGCCTCCTCCCCCTCCCACCGTAATGATACAACACCTGCAGCCCCCAACTGACTCCACACTTCGTATCGATGTAAAAGAACACGGAATGGAGATCACATTAATTTATCATCCCCATTCATGGACCTCGTGTCACCGAGATATTCATAGTTTTACATTTTCACCACTTTCACTTTTTCGACCCTCGTGGAGGATCTCTAAGTCTTACTCACGTTGTTGTTCTTCATCTTCTTCTTGTGGACTTTTTGTTTCACAGCCTTCAGTTTTCATCGAAACTTCCTGAAACTTGGCATACATATGTAAAAATACCCTGCGCAGACAGTAACGATCTCCGATTTTGAAAATTCCTCCTCAAAAGAAAAGTTATGACGTCAAAATATCTCCGCTCTGGAAATCGCCTCAAAAATTATCTCCGAAACTCGGCAGGCTTTTTGAATTCTGTTTCCGGGAATCGAACAGGGCATTAGCAGATATGAATTACCGCACACATGATACATCACTATGATGTCATATCAACTTTTATGACGTCATTCCTATTTTTTGACATTTTTTGTTTCACAACCCAGAGTTTTCATCGGATCTTCGTGAAACTTGCCATGTATATGCAGATAGCCCACGCGCAGGCAGTAACCATCTCCGATTTTGGATATTCTTCCGAGAAAAAAAGTTAACGTCATAATATCGCTGCTAATGGAAATCGCCGATACCATTATTTCAGAAACTAGGCAAGCTGTTTGAATTTGTTGGTGGGAATCAAGCCAGGCATTAGCACAGATAATTTATCGCAAACCTGATTCATCACAATGACGTCATATTCGTTTTATGACGTCATCGTTAATAGGACGAGGATCTTCGCTCATTTGAGCTTATTGTTTAAATAGAAACGATCAAACACAAATGGTGGTCATTGGCAGTTACCCTGTCTTTATCAGCAAAGCCAGCTTACATCAGGGGCCATATACATATGACATATGCAGCTGGGTCCCAAATTATTCAGCTCACCTGGACTTCAGTCAGGTGAGCTTATGCGATGGAGCAGTGTCTGCAGGTAAGTCAGTCAGTCCGTCTGCAAACATTTCAGTCATTATCGCTTGAACCAGACACAACATTTTGATGAAACTTGGCCACAAGCTTCATATCTGATGCTGAATGAAGGTCTATTGACCGCATTAAAATAGTCCTATTCTTTTGTGTTTAATGTTAAAACCGCAAGTTTTTTTGGTATAATTTATTCACGTTGTTATGGGTTGCTGGGCAATGTGTACACAAGGATGGATGTGTGGATTATTGGGGAGGTGTTGTGTGTGTGTGATGGTGGGTGTCAGATGGTAAACAAAGGCCAGGTGACCAGGGAGATATTTTTGTCGGGGATGAGGGTATTGAATATGTGGAGTCTCCGTTTTGTCACAACGATACGAAACACAGTTTTGTGTTGTGGAGGGTTTTGGGTGGGGGATATTGGTGGAATATAGGTTGATATTTTCTGGGGTTGTTGGCCAGGAACATTGGTAGTGGTACTTACAGAGGGTAAAGAGGTGAGGATCTCTTCTGAACCTTTGAAGAGGAGGTATGATTTTTGCGTGAGCATTTGCAGAATTTGGGGTGTAAGGGTATTTTGTTTTCAGGGATTCTACCAAGGGTGGGATTCCCTGTGGATTTCTGTTGTCGTGGAATTTTTTTGATTTTAACATTTTAACCGACTCGGTTTTAAATCCTGTTACTCAAATAAAAGCCACAATTAATTTCACTGTCCACAACCAAAGTCCTGTGTAACAGAAAATCTTTATTTTAACATAGTACCATGGAGTCCAAACTACTGAGATGGTAAACATCCGCAATGATTTGCACTAAACTAAGTTACATTTTTCTGACATTTATATGCTTTCGTTGGGAATGGAGGGGGCTGGGAGAACAAGCAAATGAGAGAACATGGTGACTTTCCGCTGGCCTTGGTGAGAATCGAACAAAATAACTAAGAGTAGACAACCGAAAAGGAGTACAGGATAACAAGTGGGTTATAGGTTTAAGACAGAATGTGATTATATATTTTGATAGACATAGAAATGAATATAAAAGGCAGTGAGTACATGGGTGAAACCACTGCATACAGTACCAAGTAAAAGGCAACTTGTTTTAAAAGGAATATTCACCATCTACTCCCCCCTGTGTTACCTCAAAGGCAACACAACTAACGGTTTTGTCACTTTGAAGATCCATTCTCCACGCACGAGTGTGTCCACATTTTCCCGGGCAGTCACCCCCCCCCCCCAGCACACATCGCAGAGCTCAATCCCTTGTAGCCTTCCTGTCCCTCAGGCCAGGTGGTTGTACAGCTTTTGGGCCAGCATGAGGCTCCAGTAGGTCCGTAGACCGATACAGTAGAGGGCTACCACTATGGGCTGCACGGCTGATTTTAACGCACCTGTGCGGGGTTTCGGGAACAGAGCAGATGAGTACAGTGGAAGGACAATCCCGTAAACATTGATCACCCTCAGTGCGTTGACTTATGGATCTTCAACTTCAAGTCCCTCCTCATTAGAGTCGGAGGACTCGACATCAAAATCAGAATAGGAAGGTGGTGGTTGGACCACCATTACTTTTGTAGCAGCATTCCTTTTAAAACAAGAAACAATCAATGTGGGCAATGTGGTTGTGGTGCATTTAACAAGCACAACAACAATGATAATCCATAATAATCCCACAGAGATCCAGTGTAACAAGGTAGTTCCCCACCCCCCGAAAATCCCTTCAAACCAGGAATGAAGCCCATCTTTCGTAAAATAATTGTGAAACTAAGCTCCTTCTTGCTTAATCTTGTCAGCTATGTTTGTGATTTGCTCTGAGTTATCGGGGATATAGGTACAACACTCAGAGTCGATTACGGCACACGTCCCGCCCTGAGCCGCGAGGATGAGATCAAGGGCAACCCGGTTTTGCATTGCGACCGCACGTAGAGCGACCATCTCCGAGTTGATACCAACCATGCCCAGGGCAGTTTTATTTGCCAGCGACTCAAGCGGAGCGGCTAACTCTGCGAGTCCCACAGACGTTTATCCGACCCCGTAGTGAGGAATGAGAATCGTGAAGAATAATTCAGTTGATGTGAAACTTCATTTACCCCATTTCAAATGCTCAAAAGGTGACATATTTAGCAGACGCATGTGCGGCACAATGAATGACAAGTAACATGATCCAGTCCAATTGACTGGAAGACATGGATAGGCTCGGTGTCCACACACAAAATAGGTATTGTTTAAAGCCACTTGTGGCCCCCTCATGTGATTTTTATAGACATCATTACTGCATTCAGAATTTCCTAATATTCTTTCTCCCCATGCTTCTTGCACCAAGCATTGATCCGGCTTTCCCGTCGCCTGTCCGACCATAAAATGTGGAGGCATCTTACTCAAATTAAAACTTGGCCAAAACCAGTTACTGAAATTCCGTTGTCGCAGGCAATTTCCATTTCTATCAGTAACGATGTGGCCGTCAGTGTTATTATCCTGCTCATCCCATTCCTTCCACTTAGCCCAGTACCCACACCACTCACTCAGATCAAAGGGTATTGCCAACAGAGGTATTCCAGTAACTGCCAAGTGAGGTATCTTAGTGCAGACCCAGCAATTAGTTCTATTAAAAGCCTTAGCGTGGTTACGAGAAAGAGCCAGATAAGTATTTATCCCATGTCGTGAACCCTTGTCTACTCCCACTCTGCCGGTTAAGCTTCTCCGGTCTCTGGGTGCTATGTGGTTAGTTCGGCGGGCAGTGTGACAGGCATTTAGTTGGGGAACATGCAAATAACGTTGATCATGTCCACACTGTACAACCTGCAGCCAGTAGCACAAGTAACCCTGCAATAAAAAGAATCAAAGTGATCAGGAGGCAGCATTCTCCTCGGGCTCCTTCTGGCCGCGTGCCAGCTTGCAATGTGTGGCGTGAATCCATGTTGCTCTCCCTTTGCACTTTACAGCTGTATGAGTAGTATGTAATATCAGAAATGGCCCGCACCACCATGGTTGAAGAGAGTTCTTTCTTTTGTAAATATTCACATAAACCAGGTCTCCTGGTTTGAAGTTGTGGTGAGCAGACATGGCAGGCTCAGGCAAGGCTTGCTTCACCTGAACATAAAAAGTCCTCACAGCATGATTCAGAGAGACACAGAATGCTAGTAGGGTGTCGTCCATTTGCTGCACATTCATGTCTTTCACAGTTAATGGAGGTGAGTGCAGTAGTCTCATAGGTCTTCTCAAGAGAATCTCATGCGGAGATAAGCCAGTTTTCCGATTCGCGGTAGATCTCAGTCATGAGGGCAATGGGCAGTGCATCTAGCCATTTCAATCCAGTCTGTTCACAAATCTTGGCCAGTTTATTCTTGAGAAATCCATTCTGTCTTTCAACTGCCCCCGCTGATTTGGGATTTGCAAGACAGTTGAGGTGTTGCTTGATTTGCAAAACCCGACACATCTCTTTCACCACCTCGGCTGTAAAATGAGTTCCTTGATCGCTGGAGATCCTACAGGGTATCCCAAACCTACAGACAAAATCCTTCAACAGTTTAACCACAGCAATGACATCTGCTCTCCTACAAGGGTAAGCCTCAACCCACTTGGTGAACAAATCTACGATGACCAAAATAAACTCAAGGCCACAGCACTTTGGCAACTGAATAAAATCAATCTGGAAATGAACGAATGGCCCAAATGGAACTGGATGGCCACCTGGGGCCATCTGTTCCCCCCTTGTTGGATTGTGCTCTTGGCAAACATGACAGGTCCTACAATACTGTTCTGCAATTGGACTAAAACCCAGGGCCAACCATTGATTCCCAATAGAAGTACACATCGCCCCCTTGCTGGTATGCCTGGCTCCATGCGCCAACTGTGCGAGCCAGGGTAGCAGAGCTTTTGGTGCCACCAATCGCCCATCAGGTGATCTCCATAGTTTGGATTCATTATCGAATTCACATCCAGCCATTATCCACAAATCCCTTTCCCTTGTACTAACAGCTGCTTGTAAGGTGTTCACTGGGGTGGTCCAAAATCATAAGGGAAAAATTCAAAATTTGAATATTCTTGGGGCATGTTGATTATTTTGTTCTACCTGACTAGAAAATACTCCTGGCCAAATTTGACACAGTTCCAAAAATATTTAGGGGTCCATCAAGAGGAAGGAAGTTGTTACATCCGGTGGGAGAGAAGAAGACGTCAGTGGGAGAGAGGGAGACGTCAGTTGAGCTTTCGGTTCGCTGTCGGTCGGTGTTAAAAGTACTCTTATTTTTCTTTTTTTTATCTCTAATTTTTTTCTTCTTCTTTTTGATTCCCAGAGTGAGTGAGTATGGCGTGTTCTACACGGAAAAGCACGGAACTGTTCCTCTTGGATCAACCATTGGAGAAATTCACTGACCGCCAGTTGCCCACTGAGAACATTTTATGCTCTTTCCTTTCATTTTTCCTATTAGTATTGTGACATTATAATGAATCCGTTGAGAGACTTTGATGGACCCCTAAACCACCTCCAAATCTGCTAATTTTTTGTTTCTTTGCGTTTTTCAACGTCAGGAACGATTTGGCAAACATGCCCGCGAGAAATTCGAACTTTCATTTTTTTGGACCACCCTTGTGTTCATGTCATCAAGGGCTGGCGTTGCCGTTGGTGTTTATACACATTGTAATACCAACTGAGCTTCAGTGGCGGCAGCGGCTTTGGCAGCTACATCTGCCCTCGCATTTCCCCGTGAGACATCATCAGATCCTCCCGTGTGGGCATCACATTTATCACTGCAATTTGGTGAGGCAGAAGTATCACCTCCAGCAGGTTCGCAATCCATGTTCCATTGTTCACCCATGCACCTTATGATGTGATAAACCCCCTTTCGCGCCAGAGGGCTCCAAATTCGTGTACAGCGCCAAAGGGCATAGCCGGAATCGGTGTACATTGTCACTATTTGGCCTTCGGCTAGGCAGCATGCACGAGTGAGGGCAAAGAGCTCTGCTTGCTGCGCGGAGCAGTTCGCAGCCAATCTTCCCTTTTTGATTACCTCGTGATCAGAGCAAACTGCATAGCCTGTTAATAGCAGTCCATCTGGTGCGCGCGATGACGAACCATCGACATATGAAATTAACTCAGAATTTTGGATTGGAATGTCTCTCAAATTAGGACGCGGTAGACACGTATGTACGATCACCTCCTCACAATCGTGAGGATCTCCATCCAGTTTTACTGGCAGCAAACTAGCAGGATTCAATGGCGGGCACCTTTCAATTGCAATGTTTGGTGGAGCTGTGAGTGAGAATTCGGATGTCGTTGCCCGCGAGGCAGACAAGTGTTATGTTTTTGTTTTTAACAGCACAGCGGTGACTGCGTGCGGCACCATGAGAATCAAAGCGTGTCCCGTGACGAGTGGTTCTGTCGTCTGCACCGCGAGCGAAGCGGCTGCCACCGCCCTTAAACAGGATGGGAATCCTTGCGCCACCGGATCCAATTTAGTACTGTAATAGGCGCCAGGCCGTAACTTATTTCCGTGCTTCTGAGCCAGCACCGATTGTGCAAAGCCCCGACTCTCATTTGTGTACAAATGGAAAGGTTTTTCATAGTTCGTTATACACAAAGCAGGAACAGAGGATAGAGCTTGCTTCATCGTTACAAACCCTCGTCTGCTTCTTGCATCCATGTCAGCGGATTGGGCACGCTCGCCGAACCAATTTCCAACAGGGGGTGCACTAAGGCCGCATAGTCAGGTATCCATTGCCTACAATAGCCTGTCGTCCCAAGAAAAGACCTCATCTGTTTAGCGGTAGTTGGCTTGGGCAGTTTCAATATTGCAGATATACGTTCTGGGGAGATACGCCTGGTATTCCCCTTCAAAATATGTCCCAAATATTTTACCTCCTCCTGGAAAAACTGCAATTTGGCTCTCGATGCTTTGTGCCCCTTCCTTGCTAAAGCTCCCAACAGCGTCAAAGTATCTTGTTCACACGCTTCCATTGACGCTGAACAGATGCGTAGGTCGTCAACATATTGGATCAAGGTGGATCCGCTGGAAAAAAAACTGTCATCTCGGTCGTCTTTCAATGCTCGGGAAAACAAAGTAGGACTCTCGGTGTATCCTTGTGGAAGCATAGCCCAAGTATATTGTCTTCCTTTATACGTGAACATAAAAAGGAATTGTGCCTCAGGGGCTATTGGAATACTAAAAAAGCTGAACAAATATCCACGGCAGTCTAGTGGGTAGTATTACTTGGAATACTTACTAGAATGGTAGTTGGATTTGCGACGAGTAGGTAGACCGGGATCACAATCTCATTCACCGCCCTCAGGTCCTGTACAAACCTCCACGTCGACTTTCCAGGTTTTCACACGGGTAAGATCGGCATATTACATTGGCTGACTGTGGCCATAATTGTTCCTTGCTTCAATAACGCTTTCACTACGGGAGCTATCCCTTATTCCGCTTCTGGACGCAATGGGTATTGGGGTTTGCGAGGCAGCTTCTTTGATGTATCTATATTGATCTTTACTAGGTGCATACCTCTAATTTGCCCCACATCATTCGCATGCTTTGTCCACAGACAAGTTGGCACCTGCTCCAGCAATTCAGGTAATTTTCCTGACCCACTTGTTTCTGAGGGATCAACCATCTCGAACACAGCCTTCACAGTCCCCCCACACTCTGACCAACAATATCCATCTGTTCCGATCTTCCATAGCCCTTTTACTTGGCTGTACCCTACCAAGGTCGCTTCCGATGCTTTCTTTAAAATCGGTTACCATGTGCCCTATGTCTGTTGTTTGGTAACCTCTCGCAATCGCTAAGGTAACATGTGGTGCAACACTGGACGGTTGATTCCACAGTTTTAATTGCTCCTGCGTCAGATGCACCTCCAGGCCAATACCTTGCTTCCTTATCCACATTGTCCCCAATGTTATGTCAAACTCAGGTGTGATTTCAAAATAGTTTCCTTCGCATGGATGTTATCCTCTCCCTTAACGTCGTAATCTGCAATGCAATGTAATCGAGTCTGCACCCTGTCCGTGTCAATGTGATGCTCACTTACCCAGTCGCACACCTGCGGTCGCTCCCCTTCAGATTGGACACGCACACCTGCAAATGGTTAGTTGCTTCACAATCCGTCACAGTCCACCGGTACACAAGATTCTTTGTATTTTCCTGCAATAAATTCAGCATAGTCAGATGTGATTCGTGACGTATATCCAAATACACTCCCTCGGGGTACACTTCACTGCACAATTCAGCTTACATAATAGATCTCTTCCCAACAGATTAATTGGCATGTCAGCAGCCATCAAAAATGCATGTTGCGCCGACAAAGGTCCAATCTCTACCCGTAGTTGCTCAGACAGTGGGATCGCCATGGCAATGCCAGATACTCCTACAACCTTTACTTGTTCTCGCGATAAAGGTGCATTTGGAAAGTCACTTTTTCTAATTGCAGATTTTGTTGCCCCTGTGTCCACCAGGAAAGGAATCCCTCGGCTCGGCATTCACTTGTCAAAGTCAGTCTCGGTTCATCACGTGGTTTTGAAGTCAGCAACGGTAATTCAGATGAGGTCTTTCCCATAGTTGTCTGTCATAAAACGAACGGGTTATGGGGCGGAGGTGGAAATGCACTCTGAAGTGGGGGGGGGGGTGGAAATGAAGCAGTTTGCTCAGCCTGTGTTCCCCATCCGTCCTGTTGATGGGAATTTGCACCTCGTTCTCTGTTTGGTTGCATCAGCCTGTCTCCTCCCGGTCTGTTCGTACCATAAGTCGGACCATTCCCACTGTTCGGGCACTCCTTTGCCCAGTGGCCTGTTTTCCCACACGCATAACAGACCTCTTTACGCAGCTCTCGGTGTCGTGGTCAGCCACGGTTACGGCTCGGCCCACGGAAGTGCTCATTATACCTCGCATTTACCTGGGCGGGCATTAGCTTAGCCTCCGTTTCAGCATGACGCTGTTCGATCAATGAACTACAATGGGTCACATATGCATATCAAATCCGTCACATCTTTTGTTTCCCAGCCGATACACACTCGCTTAACCACGCTCTGCAATTTGGCTGCCAATCCTCTTATGAACGCATGAGCGAACGGGACTCCTTCTTCATCTTTTAACCCAGAGTGACGCTGATACATATTTCGTAACCGTTCTAAGTAGTCCAACGGGTCTTCGGATGAGCGTTGTTTACACGCCTGTATTTTCCCCCAATCTGTTTTGAGCGGTGCTACCTGTCACCATCATAATGAGCTTGTCGATATGTTCTGTGAGCTCATATTTATCAGCAGGTGCTTGACTTGGCCATCCCGCGATTTGTTTCAATTGTCGGAGTAACCCCTCGGGCACAATCAATTTCAAAAAAATATTCATGTCCACAGAAGTCGGCTGATGGCATTCCACAATCACATGCAACTCTCGTTGGAATTTTTGCGGATCCTCTCGCAACTTCGGCATGTCGTTGGCAATGGCCCTTAGCTCGGAACCCCATGGCCGATATATTGCTTGCACGCCTCTAACCCCTGGGTAATCTCGCAATGGGAACGTACCTAACAGTGCCTCTTCATTTTCTTTCTTCGCAGCCTCCAGCGTGACCTTTCTGGATCGGGTCTGCACTCCGACCCTGTCACCAAGAGGAGCCCTCATCTTGCGTTGTGTCTCAGCTTCCTTAATCTCCTCCTCAAATACTCCTCTGGCTCCTCGTTGATCTTCTTCCTGCCCTGTACTATCATCTCCCACTGCGTCCGTTGATCCCGGTTCTTCGTCCTCGAGCAGCGGCGCCGTTGGAACCAAGGGGTGGGGCCACCTCTCTGACTCCTCTCCATCATCCTCAAATCTGACAGGCACAGCTTGCTGTTTTCCCTTTGCTTTATTTCCAAGTCTTACTGGCATCTGCATGGTTAAATGGTCCAGCTGACACTTCAGGTTTAACAGCCACGCCTTTTCGACCCTGTCACGACACTCCTCCATCCAGTTCATGTACGCTCCCCAATGTACATTCCTCGAGGCCTTTCTGTCCTTTTCTTTCTCCTCCAGAACTTTCCTCAGATGATTCAAACAATCCTGATCAAACGTACCATTCTCAGGGAAAGGCAATTTACTGTTCATTGTCCAAATGCATCAATTTGCAACGTCTCTCACAGAATCAGGTCCATATTTATCGAACATATATCTTGTGCATGTCCCTCTGCGTGGCCTGGTGCAGGTCGCTTTGATATCCCCAATATCACCACTCTTTCGAACACCATTTCCCATCTTGCAAACCGTTACCAGGTCACAAATACCATGAAATATGCACTTCAATCTTACGAAAATACAATAAATGCTCAAAATACAATAAATACTCAAAATACAATAAATGTTGGCCAGCACTGTAATTAAGTGACCTTAACGTCTTGTTAACATGCACTTCATAACCTCAATCCACATAACACATAACAATCACATCACACAGTGAGCTGGGTCTTGAACACCTCTCCTTGCGCAGGTGGGATTCCAACCCCCTCCCTTTACGCCAGAGGAGATTGGCCTTTTCCCCTCTGCTCTGCTGTACCCAGTACAGCACAGTGAGCCGAGTACCGAACTCGCTCAAAGTACGGCGAAGACTCGAGCTTCCCGTCAAGAGATCCCTGATCTCTGTTCAGCCTCGAAGGCTGAAGCGGTCTTTGACCGCAGGATCCTCTCCCTTACAATAAAAATTCTCTGTTCATGTACTTTCTTTTGTTCAAAGTACATTACCCACTAAGAACAGACACCCTCCCCCCGCCAGGGATGGGAGGGGGTCGAACGCTCTCTTACCTTCTAGTCTGTGATACTCAAGCGTTCGCCGTCCCTCTGGGACGGACTGCCTCCAGGGATTTAGTACATCCCAGTCACGGCACCAATTGTCGTGGAATTTTTGGGATTTTAACGTTTTAACCGACTCTGTTTTAAATCCTATTACTCAAAACAAAGCCACAATTAATTTCACTGCACACAACCAAAGTACTGTTCAACAGAAAATCTTAATTTTAACGTAGTTCCATGGAGTCCAAACCACTGAGATGGTAAACATCCGCAATGATTTGCACTAAACTAAGTGACATTTTTCTGACATTTATATGCTTTTGTTTGGAGTGGAGGGGGCTGGGAGAATAAGCAAATGCGAGGACATGGTGACTTTCGGCTAGCCTTGGCGAGAATCAAACAAAATAACGAAGAGCAGACAACCGAAAAGGACGACAGGATAACAAGTGGGTTTTAGGTTTAAGACAGAATGTGATTATATATTTTGATAGAAATGGAAATGAATATGAAAGGCAGTGAGTACATGGGTGAAACCACTACGTACAGTACCAAGTAAAAGGCAACTTGTTTTGAAAGGAATATTCACCATCAACTGTAATAGACTGATGGATGTGAACCAGTGGTTGGAGGGATGGTGTTGGATGGATGAATGTGGGTTTGTGAATATGTCGGGATCCCTGCATGGTCAAAGTGAGTGTATGCGGTCAGGTGGCAGGGTGCTTCAAAGAAGGGGGTGGTGAGAATTGCAGCAGTTATTGAGAAACAAATTAGGATTTTTTAGAAGAGAAACTGAGGATGAAGTTGGTTGGTTGGGACAGCAGGTAGTTCCTGGAAGGGAAAAGTTGAAGGTGTTGTATATGAACAGCAGGATCTTCAATGAAAAGATGGAAGAGCTGGAAGCTGATTGATGGTGTGGGATATGACCTAGTCACTGTAACTGAGATGTGGTTTCATGAACAATCAAACTGGAGGACAGGAATTCAAGGCTACAGGGTTTATAGGCTTGATAGGAAAGAGAAAAGGGGACGAAGTGTGTCTGCATGTGGGAAATAACGATTGTATAGAGAGAGAGAGAGAGAGAGAGAGAGAGATAGTCCATGAACCAGACATCAAAAATGAAGTGTTGACTACCAAATTGAGGGACTAAAAGCCACTATGCTTTCAAGTTACCTTGATGTCTGTAGAGTATGGAATCGTCTGATGGACGCTTCTCATGCCCAGCCAAATGGTATTTTGGTGGCCATCTTTAAAAATGGCTGCCACTTTTCAATGACCTTGATATATGTCAGTAAATTGGCCATATCTCCAAAATGGCTTAACATAAACACATGATGTCACATTCATATGATTCAGTATAAAATTCATCATATTTTGGTGTGTATTTTGTTCAGTAATGTTAATTACTTTTTGATTTATGAACACAAATGTGAAAAAGTCACGTTTTTTTAATCATTTTTTCCACATTTTTTTTTTCACCTATAATCACCATATACTAGTGCGGGCCCGTAGGGGCGGGCCCATAGAGGCGTGCCCGTAGGTGCGTGCCAGTATGTGCGTGCCAGTATGTGCAGCTTCGTGCCTGCAGTATCGGTCCCCAGCATGAATTGTGACGTCTTATCAAACGAAGAAGAAGAATTGTGACACCCCTCTCTCTCGCCCCCCTCTCTCTCGCCTCCCTCTCTCTCGCCCCCCTCCTCTCTCCCCCCTCCTCTCTCCCCCCTCCTCTGTCCCTCCCTTCTCTTGCCCCCCTCTTCCCCCCTCTCTCGCCCTTCTCTCTCCCTTCTCCTCTCTCCCACCTCCTCTCTCTCGCCCCTCTCTCTGTAAATGTATTCACAAATGTCTGCCAAGCACAACAATTAATTCCAACCTTGGAAAAAAAAACAGCTTTCAAACCCTTGGGAAACAGCTGTTTCCCTTGGGAAAATTCAAACCTTGGGATTAATTAATAATTTGAACAATTAATTCAAACCTTGGGAAAAAACAGCTTTCAAACCTTGGGAAACACTTGGGAAACAGCTGAAATGGATGAGGAAGAACGATATCAAACTTTGAAAAGGCACATACTCAGGTCCCCAGTGTCGATTGTGACTTCATACCAAACGAAGAAGAAGAAGAATTGTGACGTCAATCGTGCAAAAAATTTTTTAAAAATAAACATTCATTGTGATGTCATTCGTGATGTCATAGCACCGTGTCCTGTCATTGGTTGACAGATAAATGGCCGTAACTTGGGAACTGCTTGCCCGATTGATATCAAACCTTGAAAAGGCACACCCGCGGGGTCCCGGCAATATTCCTGGCAAGTTTCAATCCGATCGGACCGGTGGTCATCTGGTTATTAATAATTTGGGGAAAGAATGGCATGAGAAGGTGGAACGATACCTTCAGCTGCCATATATACACCTTTTCAACACTGAAAAAGCAATAAAATTGCCGTAACTTGGGAACCGCTCGTCTGATCGATATCAAACCTCGAAAAGGCACATCCGGGGGTCCCCGGCAATATTCCTGGCAAGTTTCAATGAGAAACGGCGGTCGCAGACAAACGGACAGACACACAGACATTGCTGGAATTATAGATAGACATCAAAGTTGACTTATTTCAGGGCATTTATTCATTACTTGGTTATTAAACATTAATATTAGTGATATAGAGTCCTAATTATACCATTGTTTCACTTTATATAACTAAGAATTGAATCAAATATCACGGCCAATTGCAGTGTTAGTCATTACGTTTGTCCAATAATATCAATGTAATTTCTGTTCAAGATGCTCACATAAGATGTAACTTATAGAGGTAAACATTTCTTACACCTTTTTGGATATGTTCACAGGGTCAATGATGATACCTTTACATTTTCCCCTGCTGAACAGGTCTATATAAAAATATGAACAAGCTACCACTTTTGCAGTATCAGCTGTTTTATATTTTGATTATGTTTCACCACATATTGTACATCAGAATAACATGATACAGACTGTCATTGTTCATAGAAAGTAAGAATAATTCTAATTGATTTTTATCAGTTATTTTCTTGCATGAAATAAGTTGATTATAGGAATGTAAAACAGCATATTGCCAGAATAGAAAGTACATGTATATGAGATTGCGATTAATCATCATCTTCACTGTCACACATATCTGCTGCATCCTGATAGTGGTCATCACTGTTTTCATCAACCATGTTAGCACATTCCATAAGCTTACATGCTGCTGTAAACTTGATTCCATTCAACATGCATGTGCATTCTGATGGTCGGCATACTCGAGTGCATCTGCATGAAATTAGGTCTATGACCATTTCAGGTGCTGGTGAAGTGGTCATCCAGTTGATCATGAGAGATCCGTCCTGACATTTGGCCCAACCATGACCCTCTGTAGGATCTGTAATGGCAGAGGAATTGTCTAAGCTCCTCCTCCATATTGCAGCCTGGTAATTTGCCCGGCGTGTGTGTTGCAGGAGGGTATTTTCACATGGTGGCAGCTGGGCAGAGTCAATTTCCCCTCTGTGGCATCGGAAAATGTCATACCTCAGTACATTTACTTCATGCACTTTGGAATTTCTGCTGTACAGCTTGCAAGTGAACTCTTGAATGGTATTAAACACTTCTGAAGACAAATCCCATTGGCTTCCTCGTAAAGTAAATGCATCCCTGTACTTCTCATTTTGGGTGATGCGTTTCAGACCTTTCACCTTTCCCTGTCCTGCCAGTGCACTCACTGTGTCATAGCCAGTCCAACGGTGAAGTCCCAACAGTGCAGTGCACACTTCAACTCCAAGTGCAGTGGCTAATCGTGAGATGTTAACAAGCCTAAGACGAGTTTTGTTTCCACGCCTTATCAACATTTCACTGTTTATTTGCCTGCACAGACCAAGAGCAATGATGAACACATCTGTGTCATCTGCTATTATGGGTAATGCAGGATAACTCACTGAAGCATGCTTGGCATGTAATAAGAGCTGAGTATCTGCCTCCTATTGGTCTGATTTAAGAGCTTCTATCTTCTCATGGCTCTCTTGGGTGAACTTGATACATTTTTCACCACATGTGAGAAACATTGTTTTGTTGCTATGTTGTTGTCTTCGCTTGGGATCTTTCCAGCTGTCGACTAGAAACTGTATCAGGTAGTTCTTACTCTCAGCACAGGCCAATAACCTTCTCCAGTTTTTTTTATTTTATGTCCTGTTCGTATCTGACTAAAGGTTATTCCTTCCTGTGAACCGCGGTTGACACGTTCAGCAGATTTGATTGAGTGGTCTCTGTACACATCAAATACTACATCAGTTCTACTACTTCCAATGGCTGGTATGGAGTATCTGTGCTAAAACACGATCAGACAGCTCAGCAAAGGTGTGATTCTCTCCATGCATCTTCTGAATGAGCCCCATTGCATCAATCAGTGTAGCATTTGGTTGAGGAAGTTCTTCAGTGGCTGATACATTTGTCTCCAGATGCTTTGCGATGACAGCTTTATTGGTTTTCTTCACTGTACCATCACAATTTGCAAGTGCCCATGGTAGAAGACCAAGAGGGTGACACAAAACTTTGCACATATCTAGTTTTCTGTTCTGGGCAATGAGGATCATGTTGCCAAACAATCTCCTATCAGCTCTCAAGATTACTTCTTTAGTTGATCCTTTCACTGGCTTCTTATTCACTGAGGAAAACGTTTTCAGCCTAAGTTTTTTTCAGTGTGTCATAGAACCATTCACCCTTCTCAAGTCTCTGCACCCTGAAATTCTGGTAGTCTTCTTCTCCTTTCTCCTTTGCCTTGAAAATGTCATTAGATATTTCAGGAGTGGCCACTGCTGCAGTGGACAGGTTAATGAGATCTGATGGATCCTGATGAAAAGGATTTGACCAACTGTTCTCCAACAGATCAACATCATTGATGTAACATCAGACTCATCTCGCTTGATTCGTGAATTCTGTAAATCTTTATGACTAAGTCTTCCACATCTAGCAGACACATGTTCACGCAGTTGCCTCAATGCCATAGCTCGATGTTCAGCTGTAAGATAATACCTGGCAACAGTTCCTGGTTTCAGGCTGAAGCCACATGTTCCTCCTGCAGTCTGGGTGTCCTTATTGACAGTCTCTTCAGTTATTTGATCCACTGCTATTTGACCAAATGGATTGAAGCTGCTTCGCTGAACTGAAAATCCACCCCCAACAAAGTGAGCATACAACTCTGGGCTTGTTTTCTGAAATTGGCACATATGGGCATAGTAGACTGGAAGATACCTTGCATAATTGGTTTTGTCCATTGCAAAACACCATGGAATCATTTTTCTGATGCATGCAAGATGTAGTTGCCAATCACCTTCTCTGTCGGCACAAAGAAGCCCAATCAAAATTTCGATCATTTCCACATATGTCATCCAAAATGCTGCCAATGGGCCTTTGTCAGTTTTCAGAACCTTTAAGTAAGCACGGAATATCTGCAAAATTCTGTTGCATGATTCATCCTTAACTGCAGCATCATAAGTTGCTACACATGTGTCATTCCATCGCTTGTGGACTGCCTGGATGGTATGATTCAACTTTTCAAGATCTTCAACATGATTCTCTTCAAGCCAGTTTACAAAGCTTCTCCATATTAACCTAATCATTGCTTCATAGGTGAGTTTGTGGAAATTCACTGCCCGGTTGTACTGCTTTCCTTCAAGGACTTTATTTATAGATCCTTCAGCAATGACTCCTGCTTCCACAGCCAGTTCACGTAGCACAGCATCTCCAAAGAGCTTGCCAATTATGGACAGAAAGTTGCACATCACATGAAAATTTCTGAGCATCAGAACAATGCTCCAATATTTACCTGGATATTTCCAAGCCACATCTGTTGCTTTGGCATATGGAGCTTGATCCATTACTACTGCTATGCTTTGGAGATGAAGCGACTTTTGGATATTTAGTGACTGGTACATAATTTCTTGAACAGTTGCCATTTCTGTAGCTGGGGCATTTATAGTTGGTAAGTAACCCACAGTGTCTTGTGAAATTACAATATCTCTTCTGGTTTGTATATTAAATCCAGTCCATGAAGCGATCGTCTGATTGTCAGTCTCTTATTCCCGTGCTATCATCCAAAGGTGATTCTTTTGTGAAGCTGTCAATGCTGCATTATTTTCAGGAAGTTCAGTCACTGGTAGGGATGGTGGTCCTCCTCGTTTTCCAGAGATATAATGAGGAAGCTGTCTCTCATTTGGATATATTGATCTCCTTTTGTCTTTCTTGTTTACTGTCATAACTGCTTTTTGTGGCTGACATGATGATGATGTTGGCTGAATGATTATGCCATTGACACGATGAGAAGTTCCAGCTCCACTCAGTACTTCCTCCTGTCTATCTATGTTGTCAAATGACATTACAGTTGGGATGAAAGAATGTATATTGGAAGGAAGAGGGAAATGATCATCTTCTGCACTCTTTCGCTTTTCAATACAAAGTGCAGTTTCAATCTCCTCTAAGGTGGAGTAAGAAGATGCATGTCCCAGCCAGTTCATGAATTTGATCAGTTCCACATTTCCTGTCAGAGTCTGTATAACCCATGGAATCAAAATATGCTTTAAGGTGATTACTTTGCCTGCTGATACAGCTGTGACAATGTCTTGGGCAATGGACCATGAAAGCCTCTCATTACGGGAGGATGCTGCATTCTTACCATGAAGTAAGAGATTCAGGAACTGCACAAGACAATCAGGGAAGGATATGTATGTGATATTAAGTTCCCGAGGGTCAGGGGGCCAAGGCTGCTCTTTGAGTCCACATTTTACTTGTTCATGTAAAAGCTGGGTGACTTGAGTTATCATAGATTTTAGATCTTGCTGCTTCACAGGAATGTCATATTCTTGTCATATATAATCTGGGCAGTGGCGTACCTAAGGGATGGCAAACGTGTCCTGGGCGCCACTTGAAGGGGGGACGCCACTGAGCAGGACTTGGTCTCTGTCAAGATTGGAATATTGAACTTGAAAGACATCAGAAACAAAAGAAACGAATAGCTAATGAGAACCTGAGAGACGCTGGGTTAACAGCAAAGGAGGAAATGGAAAGATTCATGAAGTGAACACTCCACCGTCTTCACAGAGAAATGGATGAAAGGTTCGCTCCTTTGCACGATACTGACGCCAAGGTTGGGTTCCTTCTCGATGTCGAGGGACTGTGTTACGGCACCGACAGTAACTATCTAAAAAGAGTGTGAAAAGACAGAGTGAAGGCCCGCTGGGCCGGTTATTTTGAGCAGCTGTACCAGGCGGATCAACCAGCTGTTAAGTTGGACATAAACCATGTTACTATCTCGATTGCTCACCCTCCAATTAACTGTGATCCACCTTCGTTTGTGGAAACACAGGCTGCGATGAACCAGTTGAAATTGGGTAAAGCTCCTGGGACCTGTGGCGTCCATGCTGAATTTCTTGAGGCTCGTGGAAATGCTGCACTCGTATCATTGCATGCAGTTCTCTGCTCTGTCTGGAACACAGGCATTATCCCAACAGACTGGAAGAAGGGGCTTGTTGTCCCTCTCTGGAAAGGGAAGGGTGATCACCAGGACTGCAACAGCTACCGAGGGGTGACGCAACTCTCAGTGCTGGGTAAGGTCATTGCTCGGATAATTCTTGATCGGATTCGCCACCATATGCTTGACCACCAGCACCCAGAGCAGTCGAGCTTTACTCCAAGGATGTTAACGATTGACCGTATCCTTGTTCTTCCGGTCCTCACCGAACACAGACGAGAGTTTTAGCAGGGGCTGCTTGCAGCCTATGTTAATCTCCACAAATGGTTTGATTCAGTGAATCGGGATGCCCTCTGGAGGATTCTTGGTCTTCGTGGGTACCACCATAACTGATCAATCTCATTTCTCAAGTATACTCTGGTACTGAGAGTGCTGTGAAGTGTGGTGATACCATCTCTGACTGATTTCCAGTTGTAACTGAAATTTGTCAGGGGTGTGTAATGGCCCCCACACATTTCAGCACTTTTCGGAAAAGGAATCAATAAAGATCATCGATGTCGTGATGTACCTCAGGCTTTTGTCAGACAAGCATATTCCACATGAGGCTGTCTACATGTTACCTGAGCAGAAGAGTGAAAAGATTCACCATTGAATATGTTTATGGCCCTTCCTGTAAGTCAGGGAAATGTGAGAAATAGGTCAGAGACCCACGTGTACATGTTGAGAGTTATAACAAGTCATTCACCTTGACCTTTAAGTTGACTAAACCCTTCAGTAAGTCCAGTTAACCTGTGTGTGGAACACAAGGAAAAAAAAGAGCTTTGAATGTTTTTCTTAATATCAATCAGTTTATTTGTGTAAAAATTACCCTACGAAGGACCATGCACATTTTTTCATGTCTAAAACATGTCACAGGGATGCTGTCATGTGCCCAGGAAAGAGGACAAATAGTCAGCAGACAAGCTTAAGGCAGCTCCTGATGGGTGACACAATGCCATCGTTACTTATTCAGTGCAGAAAAGCATGAGATCTGGGACTTGTGCAAATATCTCAAGTTAACTTGAAGTTACCAGACTTTCATTCTGCCATTGACAATGAGATGATTCTGGAGAGAGAACCTGAGTTTCAATAGAAGTAATTGCCACTGCAACATTGACTGCAGCTCATACCGTTGATCGTTTTGTGATTTGAAAGTCACTCCATCATGGAGCTTGAATTTTGAGTGACACGTGATTTGTCAGAACAAACACTGATCATGAAAAGTAGCTTTGTTTCCATTCTTGAATGTTTTCAAGACACTGTTGAAGTGGAACGAAGTGAAGGTCAACGTGTATTGATTCCCACATTTGTACGATATCACACTTTTATTGTTTCTTTTTTCCAAGGAACTTGTTTCAGTGTCAAGACACACGAGTAGAACATTTTCACTCCAGAGAATGTGTCACCCAAGAAAAAGTATTCTTGCCTTGGGTTTCTGAGAAATTGTTTTCGAAGAAAAAAGCCAGAGGCAAAAGATCAAAGAACGGCTCCAGAAAAGCCCAAGAGCAAAAGTTCAGTCTTGTTCATTAAGACTTGTAAAATAATGTGCTCTACAATACTGGCTTATTTGTTGTTGAAAACAGTGCAATGCGTCATGCAGTTTTCACTGATAACACTGAGGAATGACATTGTTTTATCTCCAAGAACAGAACACAGGAGGGCAGAGGACATCTTTATGTTTGGCTGTAAACATTCTGGAGGACAGGTCTCTCTCGGAAAATTGTGGTTTTCAAAGGGAATTCTGGATGTGCAAAAAGCGGTCTCCTCCATTATCTTTCAAGACTTGCGAAGCAAGTAGCGACAGGTCTGGGATATCATCACATCAGGTATGTTTAAGCAAAATATAGGAACCAGGACTGTCATAATAAATTTAAAGAGAGAAATTTCCAATTGTTGAAGTTTCTGAAAGTGTATCAGAATTGTGATAATTCCACATTTGACCAAAACACATCACATAGGACTTTCAAAATGTTCAAAAGGGAGGAACTCACAATCACCTGAGACAAACCAAGGATTTTGGAAGGTTTTTTTCAACATGTAATTGGAAAAAAATATTCTCATGATTGCAGACAGTACAGTATTTGAAATATACAAACATTGGCATTTCTTGAGCGAACAGAAGTATTGTTCCGAATCTGGAACCCATCGCAGATTAGAAACAGAGAGAACTTGAGAACTTGAATACTTGAGAGACGCTGGGTTAACAGCAAAGGAGTAAATGGAAAGAGTCATGAAGTGAACACTCAACCGTCTTCACAGCGAAATGGATGAAAGGTTCGCTCGTTTACACGATACCGACGCCAAGGTTGGGTTCCTTCTCGATGTCGAGGGACTGTGTTACGGTGCCGACAGTAACGATCTAAAAAGAGTGTGAAAAGACAGAGTGAAGCCCCGCTGGGCCGGTTATTTTGAGCAGCTGTACCAGGCGGATCAACCAGCTGTTAAGTTGGACATAAACCATGTTACTATCTCGATTGCTTACCCTACAATCAACTGTGATCCACCTTCGTTTGTGGAAACACAGGCTGTGGTGAACCACTTGAAATAGGGTAAAGCTCCTGGGACCTGTGGTGTCCATGCTGAATTTCTTAAGGCTCGTAGAAATGCTGCACTCACATCATTGCATGCAGTTCTGTGCTCTGTCTGCAACACAGGCATTATCCCAACAGACTGGAAGAAGGGCCTTGTTGTCCCTCTCTGGAAAGGGAAGGGTGATCACCAGGACTGCAACAGCTACTGAGGGGTGACACAACTCTCAGTGCTGGGCAGGGTCATTGCTCGGATAATTCTTGATAGGATTCGCCACTATCTGCTTGAGCACCAGCACACAGAGCAGTCGAGCTTTACTCCAAGGATGTCAACGATTGACCGTATCCTTGTTCTTCGGGTCCTCACCGAACACAGATGAGAGTTTTGGCAGGGGCTGCTTGCAGCCGATGTTAATCTCCACAATTTGCTTGATTCAGTGAATCGGGATGCTCTCTGGAGGATTCTTGGTCTTCGTGGGGTGCCACCATAACTGATCAATCTCATTTCTCAACTATATTCTGGTACTGAGAGTGCTATGAAGTGTGGTGATTCCATCTCCGACTTATTTCCTGTTGTAACTGAAATTTGTCAGGGGTGTGTCATGGCCCCCACACTTTTCAGCACTTTTTGGAAAAGGAATCAATAAAGATCATCGATGTCGTGATGTACCTCAAGCCTTTATCAGACAAGCATATTCCACATGAGGCTGTCTGCATGTTTCCTGAGCAGAAGAGTGAAAAGATTCACCATTGACTATGTATATGGCCCTTCCTGTAAGTCAGGGAAATGTGAGAAATGGGTCAGAGACCCACGTGTGCATGTTGAGAGTTATAACAAGTCATTCACCTTGACCTTTAAGTTGACTAAAACCTTCAGTAAGTCCAGTTAACCTGTGTGTGGAACACAACGAAAAAAAGAGCTTTGAATGTTTTTTTTAATATCAATCAGTTCATTTGTGTAAAAATTACCCTATGAAGGACCATGCACATTTTTTCATGTCTAAAACATGGCACAAGGATGCTGTCATGTGCCCAGGAAAGAGAGGACAAATAGTCAGCGAACAAGCTTAAGGCAGCTCCTGATGGGTGATACAATGCCATCGTTACTTATTCAGTGCAGAAAAGCATGAGATCCGGGACTTGTGCACATATCTCAAGTTCACTTGTAGTTACCAGATTTTCATTTTGCCATTGACAGTGAGATGATTCTGGAGAGAGAACCTGAGTTTCACAGAAGTAATTCTCCCACTGCAACATTGACTGCAGCTCATACTGTTGATCGTTTCGTGATTTGAAAGTCACTCCATCATGGAGCTTGAATTTTGAGTGACACGTGATTTGTCAGAACAAACATTGATCATGAAAAGTAGCTTTGTTTTCATTCTTGAATGTTTTCAATACACTGTTGAAGTGGAACGAAGTGAAGGTCTCCATGTTTTAATTCCCACATTTGTACTCGACTCACACTTTTATTATTCCTTTTTTCCAGGGAACTTGTTTCAGTGCCAAGACACACGAGTCAAAAAATTTCATTCGAGAAAATGTGTCACCCAAGAAAAAGCATTCTTGCGTTGGGTTTCTGAGAAATTGTTTTCGAAGAAAAAAGCCAGAGGCAAAAGATCAAAAAACGGCTCCAGAAAAGCCCAAGAGAAAAAGGTCAGTCTTGTTGATTAAGACTTGTAAAATAATGTGCTTTACAATATTGGCTTATTTGTTGTTGAAAACAGTGCAATGCGTTATGAAGTTTTCACTGATAATACTGAGGAATGACTGTTTTATCTCCACCAACAGAACACAGGAGGGCAGAGGACATCTTCATGTTCAGCTACAAAACATTCTGGAGGACAGGTCTCTCTCGGAAAATCGTGGTTTTCAAAGGGAATGCTGGAGGTGGAAAAAGCGGTCTCCTCCATTATCTTTCAAGACTTGCAAAGCAAGTAGCGACAGGTCTGGGATATCATCACATCAGGAATGTTTAAGCAAAATATAGGAACCAGGACTGTCATAAATTTAAAGACAGAAATTTCCAATTGTTGAAGTTTCTGAAAGTGTATCAGATTTGTGATAATCACACATTTGACCAAAATACATCACATAGGACTTTCAAAATGTTCAAAAGGGAGGAACTCACAATCGTCTGAGACAAACCAAGGATTTTGGAAGGTTTTTTTCAACATTTAATTGGAAAAAAAACCTATTCTCATTCTTGCAGACAGTACAGTATTTGAAATATACGTACAAGCATTGGCATTTCTTGAGCGAACAGAAGTATTTTTACGAATCTGCAACCCATCGCAGATTCGTAACAGAGAGAACTTGAGAACTTGAGAGACGCTGGGTTAACAGCAAAGGAGGAAATGGAAAGAGTCATGAAGTGAACACTCGACCATCTTCACAGAGAAATGGACGAAATGTTCGCTCGTTTGCACGACACTGACACCAAGGTTGGGTTCCTTCTCGATGTTGAAGCACTGTGTTACGGCGCCGACAGTCACGATCGAAAAAGAATGTGAAAGGACAGAGTGAAGGCCCACTGGGCTGGTTATTTTGAGCAGCTGTACCAGGCGGATCCACCAGCTGTGAAGTTGGACATAAACAATGTTACTATCTCGATTGCTAACCCTCCAATCAACTGTGATGCACCTTCGTTTGTGGAAACACAGGCTGCGGTGAACCAGTTGAAATGGGGTAAAGCTCCTGGGACCTGTGGCGTCCATGCCAAATTTCTTAAGGCTCATGGAAATGCTGCACTCATATCATTGCATGCAGTTCTCTGCTCTGTCTGGAACACAGGCATGATCCCAACAGACTGGAAGAAGGGCCTTGTTGTCCCTCTCTGGAAAGGGAAGGGTGATCACCAGGACTGCAACAGCTACCGAGGGGTGACGCAACTCTCAGTGATGGGCAAGGTCATTGCTCGGATAATTCTTGATCGGATTAGCCACCATATGCTTGACCACCAGCACCCAGAGCAGTCGAGCTTTACTCCAAGGATGTCAACGATTGACCGTATCCTTGTTCTCCGGGTCCTCACCGAACACAGACGAGAGTTTTGGCAGGGGCTGCTTGCAGCCTATGTTAATCTCCACAAATGGTTTGATTCAGTGAATCGGGATGCCCTCTGGAGGATTCTTGGTCTTCGTGGGTACCACCATAACTGATCAATCTCATTTCTCAAGTATACTCTGGTACTGAGAGTGCTGTGAAGTGTGGTGATACCATCTCTGACTGATTTCCAGTTGTAACTGAAATTTGTCAGGGGTGTGTAATGGCCCCCTGACATTTCAGCACTTTTCGGAAAAGGAATCAATAAAGATCATCGATGTCGTGATGTACCTTAGGCTTTTGTCAGACAAGCATATTCCACATGAGGCTGTCTACATGTTACCTGAGCAGAAGAGTGAAAAGATTCACCATTGAATATGTTTATGGCGCTTCCTGTAAGTCAGGGAAATGTGAGAAATAGGTCAGAGACCCACATGTACATGTTGAGAGTTATAACAAGTCATTCACCTTGACCTTTAAGTTGACTAAAACCTTCAGTAAGTCCAGTTAACCTGTGTGTGAAACACAAGGAAAAAAAAGAGCTTTGAATGTTTTTCTTAATATCAATCAGTTTATTTGTGTAAAAATTACCCTATGAAGGACCATGCACATTTTTTCATGTCTAAAACATGTCACAGGGATGCTGTCATGTGCCCAGGAAAGAGGACAAATAGTCAGCAGACAAGCTTAAGGCAGCTCCTGATGGGTGAGACAATGCCATCGTTACTTATTCAGTGCAGAAAAGCATGAGATCCGGGACTTGTGCAAATATCTCAAGTTAACTTGAAGTTACCAGACTTTCATTCTGCCATTGACAGTGAGATGATTCTGGAGAGAGAACCTGAGTTTCAACAGAAGTAATTGCCACTGCAACATTGACTGCAGCTCATACCGTTGATCGTTTTGTGATTTGAAAGTCACTCCATCATGGAGCGTGAATTTTGAGTGACACGTGATTTGTCAGAACAAACACTGATCATGAAAAGTAGCTTTGTTTTCATTCTTGAATGTTTTCAATACACTGTTGAAATGGAACGAAGTGAAGGTCAACGTGTATTGATTCCCACATTTGTACGATATCACACTTTTATTGTTTATTTTTTCCAAGGAACTTGTTTCAGTGCCAAAACACATGAGCCAAAAAATTTCAATCCGGAGAATTTGTCACCAAAAAAAAAGCGTTCTTGCCTTGGGTTTCTGAGAAATTGTTTTCGAAGAAAAAATCCAGAGGCAAAAGATCAAAAAACGGCTCCAGAAAAGCCCAAGAGCAAAAGGTCAGTCTTGTTTATGAAGACTTGTAAAATAATGTGCTCTACAATATTGGCTTATTTGATGTTGAAAACAGTGCAATGCGTTATGAAGTTTTCACTGATAATACTGAGGAATGACTGTTTTATCTCCACCAACAGAACACAGGAGGGCAGAGGACATCTTTATGTTTGGCTGTAAACATTCTGGAGGACAGGTCTCTCAGAAAATTGTGATTTTCAAAGGGAATGCTGGATGTGGAAAAAGCGGTCTCCTCCATTATCTTTCAAGACTTGCGAAGCAAGTAGCGACAGGTCTGGGATATCATCACATCAGGTATGTTTAAGCAAAATATAGGAAACAGGACAGTCATAAATTTAAAGAGAGAAATTTCCAATTGTTGAAGTTTCTGAAAGTGTATCAGATTTATGATAATTACACATTTGACCAAAACACATCACATAGGACTTTCAAAATGTTCAAAAGGGAGGCACTCACAATCATCTGAGACAAACCAAGGATTTTGGAAGGTTTTTTTCAACATGTAATTGGAAAAAAAACATTCTCATTATTGCAGACAGTACAGTATTTGAAATATACAAACATTGGCATTTCTTGAGCGAACAGAAGTATTGTTACGAATCTGGAACCCATCGCAGATTTGTAACAGAGAGAACTTGAGAACTTGAGAACTTGAGAGACGCTGGGTTAACAGCAAAGGAGGAAATGGAAAGTGTGAAGATGGTCGAGTGTTCATTCATGACTGAGAAATGGACGAAAGGTTCGCTCGTTTGCATGACACTGACGCCAAGGTTGGGTTCCTTCTCGATATCGAGGGACTGTGTTACGGTGCCGACAGTAACGATCTAAAAAGAATGTGAAAAGACAGAGTGAAGGCCCGCTGGGCCAGTTATTTTGAGCAGCTGTACCAGGCGGATCCACCAGCTGTTAACTTGGACATAAACGATGTTACTTTCTCGATTGCTGACCCTCCAATCAACTGTGATCCACCTTCGTTTGTGGAAACACAGGCTGTGGTGAACCACTTGAAATAGGGTAAAGCTCCTGGGACCTGTGGTGTCCATGCTGAATTTCTTAAGGCTCGTAGAAATGCTGCACTCACATCATTGCATGCAGTTCTGTGCTCTGTCTGCAACACAGGCATTATCCCAACAGACTGGAAGAAGGGCCTTGTTGTCCCTCTCTGGAAAGGGAAGGGTGATCACCAGGACTGCAACAGCTACTGAGGGGTGACACAACTCTCAGTGCTGGGCAGGGTCATTGCTCGGATAATTCTTGATAGGATTCGCCACTATCTGCTTGAGCACCAGCACACAGAGCAGTCGAGCTTTACTCCAAGGATGTCAACGATTGACCGTATCCTTGTTCTTCGGGTCCTCACCGAACACAGATGAGAGTTTTGGCAGGGGCTGCTTGCAGCCGATGTTAATCTCCACAATTTGCTTGATTCAGTGAATCGGGATGCTCTCTGGAGGATTCTTGGTCTTCGTGGGGTGCCACCATAACTGATCAATCTCATTTCTCAACTATATTCTGGTACTGAGAGTGCTATGAAGTGTGGTGATTCCATCTCCGACTTATTTCCTGTTGTAACTGAAATTTGTCAGGTGTGTGTCATGGCCCCCACACTTTTCAGCACTTTTTGGAAAAGGAATCAATAAAGATCATCGATGTGGTAATGTACCTCAAGCCTTTATCAGACAAGCATATTCCACATGAGGCTGTCTGCATGTTTCCTGAGCAGAAGAGTGAAAAGATTCACCATTGACTATGTATATGGCCCTTCCTGTAAGTCAGGGAAATGTGAGAAATGGGTCAGAGACCCATGTGTGCATGTTGAGAGTTATAACAAGTCATTCACCTTGACCTTTAAGTTGACTAAAACCTTCAGTAAGTCCAGTTAACCTGTGTGTGGAACACAATGAAAAAAAGAGCTTTGAATGTTTTTTTTTAATATCAATCAGTTCATTTGTGTAAAAATTAACCTATGAAGGACCATGCACATTTTTTCATGTCTAAAACATGGCACAAGGATGCTGTCATGTGCCCAGGAAAGAGAGGACAAATAGTCAGCGAACAAGCTTAAGGCAGCTCCTGATGGGTGATACAATGCCATCGTTACTTATTCAGTGCAGAAAAGCATGAGATCCGGGACTTGTGCACATATCTCAAGTTCACTTGTAGTTACCAGATTTTCATTTTGCCATTGACAGTGAGATGATTCTTGAGAGAGAACCTGAGTTTCAACAGAAGTAATTCTCCCACTGCAACATTGACTGCAGCTCATACTGTTGATCGTTTCGTGATTTGAAAGTCACTCCATCATGGAGCTTGAATTTTGAGTGACACGTGATTTGTCAGAACAAACATTGATCATGAAAAGTAGCTTTGTTTTCATTCTTGAATGTTTTCAATACACTGTTGAAGTGGAACGAAGTGAAGGTCTCCATGTTTTAATTCCCACATTTGTACTCGACTCACACTTTTATTATTCCTTTTTTCCAGGGAACTTGTTTCAGTGCCAAGACACACGAGTCAAAAAATTTCATTCGAGAGAATGTGTCACCCAAGAAAAAGCATTCTTGTGTTGGGTTTCTGAGAAATTGTTTTCGAAGAAAAAAGCCAGAGGCAAAAGATCAAAAAACGGCTCCAGAAAAGCCCAAGAGAAAAAGGTCAGTCTTGTTGATTAAGACTTGTAAAATAATGTGCTTTACAATATTGGCTTATTTGTTGTTGAAAACAGTGCAATGCGTTATGAAGTTTTCACTGATAATACTGAGGAATGACTGTTTTATCTCCACCAACAGAACACAGGAGGGCAGAGGACATCTTCATGTTCAGCTACAAAACATTCTGGAGGACAGGTCTCTCTCGGAAAATCGTGGTTTTCAAAGGGAATGCTGGAGGTGGAAAAAGCGGTCTCCTCCATTATCTTTCAAGACTTGCAAAGCAAGTAGCGACAGGTCTGGGATATCATCACATCAGGAATGTTTAAGCAAAATATAGGAACCAGGACTGTCATAAATTTAAAGACAGAAATTTCCAATTGTTGAAGTTTCTGAAAGTGTATCAGATTTGTGATAATCACACATTTGACCAAAATACATCACATAGGACTTTCAAAATGTTCAAAAGGGAGGAACTCACAATCGTCTGAGACAAACCAAGGATTTTGGAAGGTTTTTTTCAACATTTAATTGGAAAAAAAACCCATTCTCATTCTTTCAGACAGTACAGTATTTGAAATATACGTACAAGCATTGGCATTTCTTGAGCGAACAGAAGTATTTTTACGAATCTGCAACCCATCGCAGATTCATAACAGAGAGAACTTGAGAACTTGAGAGACGCTGGGTTAACAGCAAAGGAGGAAATGGAAAGAGTCATGAAGTGAACACTCGACCATCTTCACAGAGAAATGGACGAAATGTTCGCTCGTTTGCACGACACTGACACCAAGGTTGGGTTCCTTCTCGATGTTGAAGCACTGTGTTACGGCGCCGACAGTCACGATCTAAAAAGAATGTGAAAGGACAGAGTGAAGGCCCACTGGGCTGGTTATTTTGAGCAGCTGTACCAGGCGGATCCACCAGCTGTGAAGTTGGACATAAACAATGTTACTATCTCGATTGCTAACCCTCCAATCAACTGTGATGCACCTTCGTTTGTGGAAACACAGGCTGCGGTGAACCAGTTGAAATGGGGTAAAGCTCCTGGGACCTGTGGCGTCCATGCCAAATTTCTTAAGGCTCATGGAAATGCTGCACTCATATCATTGCATGCAGTTCTCTGCTCTGTCTGGAACACAGGCATGATCCCAACAGACTGGAAGAAGGGCCTTGTTGTCCCTCTCTGGAAAGGGAAGGGTGATCACCAGGACTGCAACAGCTACCGAGGGGTGACGCAACTCTCAGTGATGGGCAAGGTCATTGCTCGGATAATTCTTGATCGGATTAGCCACCATATGCTTGACCACCAGCACCCAGAGCAGTCGAGCTTTACTCCAAGGATGTCAACGATTGACCGTATCCTTGTTCTTCGGGTCCTCACCGAACACAGACGAGAGTTTTGGCAGGGGCTGCTTGCAGCCTATGTTAATCTCCACAAATGGTTTGATTCAGTGAATCGGGATGCCCTCTGGAGGATTCTTGGTCTTCGTGGGTACCACCATAACTGATCAATCTCATTTCTCAAGTATACTCTGGTACTGAGAGTGCTGTGAAGTGTGGTGATACCATCTCTGACTGATTTCCAGTTGTAACTGAAATTTGTCAGGGGTGTGTAATGGCCCCCTGACATTTCAGCACTTTTCGGAAAAGGAATCAATAAAGATCATCGATGTCGTGATGTACCTCAGGCTTTTGTCAGACAAGCATATTCCACATGAGGCTGTCTACATGTTACCTGAGCAGAAGAGTGAAAAGATTCACCATTGAATATGTTTATGGCGCTTCCTGTAAGTCAGGGAAATGTGAGAAATAGGTCAGAGACCCACATGTACATGTTGAGAGTTATAACAAGTCATTCACCTTGACCTTTAAGTTGACTAAAACCTTCAGTAAGTCCAGTTAACCTGTGTGTGAAACACAAGGAAAAAAAGAGCTTTGAATGTTTTTCTTAATATCAATCAGTTTATTTGTGTAAAAATTACCCTATGAAGGACCATGCACATTTTTTCATGTCTAAAACATGTCACAGGGATGCTGTCATGTGCCCAGGAAAGAGGACAAATAGTCAGCAGACAAGCTTAAGGCAGCTCCTGATGGGTGAGACAATGCCATCGTTACTTATTCAGTGCAGAAAAGCATGAGATCCGGGACTTGTGCAAATATCTCAAGTTAACTTGAAGTTACCAGACTTTCATTCTGCCATTGACAGTGACATGATTCTGGAGAGAGAACCTGAGTTTCAACAGAAGTAATTGCCACTGCAACATTGACTGCAGCTCATACCGTTGATCGTTTTGTGATTTGAAAGTCACTCCATCATGGAGCGTGAATTTTGAGTGACACGTGATTTGTCAGAACAAACACTGATCATGAAAAGTAGCTTTGTTTTCATTCTTGAATGTTTTCAATACACTGTTGAAATGGAACGAAGTGAAGGTCAACGTGTATTGATTCCCACATTTGTACGATATCACACTTTTATTGTTTATTTTTTCCAAGGAACTTGTTTCAGTGCCAAAACACATGAGCCAAAAAATTTCAATCCGGAGAATTTGTCACCAAAAAAAAAGCGTTCTTGCCTTGGGTTTCTGAGAAATTGTTTTCGAAGAAAAAATCCAGAGGCAAAAGATCAAAAAACGGCTCCAGAAAAGCCCAAGAGCAAAAGGTCAGTCTTGTTTATGAAGACTTGTAAAATAATGTGCTCCACAATATTGGCTTATTTGATGTTGAAAACAGTGCAATGCGTTATGAAGTTTTCACTGATAATACTGAGGAATGACTGTTTTATCTCCACCAACAGAACACAGGAGGGCAGAGGACATCTTTATGTTCGGCTGTAAACATTCTGGAGGACAGGTCTCTCAGAAAATTGTGATTTTCAAAGGGAATGCTGGATGTGGAAAAAGCGGTCTCCTCCATTATCTTTCAAGACTTGCGAAGCAAGTAGCGACAGGTCTGGGATATCATCACATCAGGTATGTTTAAGCAAAATATAGGAAACAGGACTGTCATAAATTTAAAGAGAGAAATTTCCAATTGTTGAAGTTTCTGAAAGTGTATCAGATTTGTGATAATTACACATTTGACCAAAACACATCACATAGGACTTTCAAAATGTTCAAAAGGGAGGAACTCACAATCATCTGAGACAAACCAAGGATTTTGGAAGGTTTTTTTCAACATGTAATTGGAAAAAAAACATTCTCATTATTGCAGACAGTACAGTATTTGAAATATACAAACATTGGCATTTCTTGAGCGAACAGAAGTATTGTTACGAATCTGGAACCCATCGCAGATTTGTAACAGAGAGAACTTGAGAACTTGAGAACTTGAGAGACGCTGGGTTAACAGCAAAGGAGGAAATGGAAAGTGTGAAGATGGTCGAGTGTTCATTCATGACTGAGAAATGGACGAAAGGTTCGCTCGTTTGCATGACACTGACGCCAAGGTTGGGTTCCTTCTCGATATCGAGGGACTGTGTTACGGTGCCGACAGTAACGATCTAAAAAGAATGTGAAAAGACAGAGTGAAGGCCCGCTGGGCCAGTTATTTTGAGCAGCTGTACCAGGCGGATCCACCAGCTGTTAACTTGGACATAAACGATGTTACTTTCTCGATTGCTGACCCTCCAATCAACTGTGATCCACCTTCGTTTGTGGAAACACAGGCTGTGGTGAACCACTTGAAATAGGGTTAAGCTCCTGGGACCTGTGGTGTCCATGCTGAATTTCTTAAGGCTCGTAGAAATGCTGCACTCACATCATTGCATGCAGTTCTGTGCTCTGTCTGCAACACAGGCATTATCCCAACAGACTGGAAGAAGGGCCTTGTTGTCCCTCTCTGGAAAGGGAAGGGTGATCACCAGGACTGCAACAGCTACTGAGGGGTGACACAACTCTCAGTGCTGGGCAGGGTCATTGCTCGGATAATTCTTGATAGGATTCGCCACTATCTGCTTGAGCACCAGCACACAGAGCAGTCGAGCTTTACTCCAAGGATGTCAACGATTGACCGTATCCTTGTTCTTCGGGTCCTCACCGAACACAGATGAGAGTTTTGGCAGGGGCTGCTTGCAGCCGATGTTAATCTCCACAATTTGCTTGATTCAGTGAATCGGGATGCTCTCTGGAGGATTCTTGGTCTTCGTGGGGTGCCGCCATAACTGATCAATCTCATTTCTCAACTATATTCTGGTACTGAGAGTGCTATGAAGTGTGGTGATACCATCTCCGACTTATTTCCTGTTGTAACTGAAATTTGTCAGGGGTGTGTCATGGCCCCCACACTTTTCAGCACTTTTTGGAAAAGGAATCAATAAAGATCATTGATGTGGTAATGTACCTCAAGCCTTTATCAGACAATCATATTCCACATGAGGCTCTCTGCATGTTTCCTGAGCAGAAGAGTGAAAAAATTCACCATTGACTATGTATATGGCCCTTCCTGTAAGTCAGGGAAATGTGAGAAATGGGTCAGAGACCCACGTGTGCATGTTGAGAGTTATAACAAGTCATTCACCTTGACCTTTAAGTTGACTAAAACCTTCAGTAAGTCCAGTTAACCTGTGTGTGGAACACAACGAAAAAAAGAGCTTTGAATGTTTTTTTTTAATATCAATCAGTTCATTTGTGTAAAAATTACCCTATGAAGGACCATGCACATTTTTTCATGTCTAAAACATGGCACAAGGATGCTGTCATGTGCCCAGGAAAGAGAGGACAAATAGTCAGTGAACAAGCTTAAGGCAGCTCCTGATGGGTGATACAATGCCATCGTTACTTATTCAGTGCAGAAAAGCATGAGATCCGGGACTTGTGCACATATCTCAAGTTCACTTGTAGTTACCAGATTTTCATTTTGCCATTGACAGTGAGATGATTCTGGAGAGAGAACCTGAGTTTCAACAGAAGTAATTCCCACTGCAACATTGACTGCAGCTCATACTGTTGATCGTTTCGTGATTTGAAAGTCACTCCATCATGGAGCTTGAATTTTGAGTGACACGTGATTTGTCAGAACAAACATTGATCATGAAAAGTAGCTTTGTTTTCATTCTTGAATGTTTTCAATACACTGTTGAAGTGGAACGAAGTGAAGGTCTCCATGTTTTAATTCCCACATTTGTACTCGACTCACACTTTTATTATTCCTTTTTTTCCAGGGAACTTGTTTCAGTGCCAAGACACACGAGTCAAAAAATTTCATTCGAGAAAATGTGTCACCCAAGAAAAAGCATTCTTGCGTTGGGTTTCTGAGAAATTGTTTTCGAAGAAAAAAGCCAGAGGCAAAAGATCAAAAAACGGCTCCAGAAAAGCCCAAGAGAAAAAGGTCAGTCTTGTTGATTAAGACTTGTAAAATAATGTGCTTTACAATATTGGCTTATTTGTTGTTGAAAACAGTGCAATGCGTTATGAAGTTTTCACTGATAATACTGAGGAATGACTGTTTTATCTCCACCAACAGAACACAGGAGGGCAGAGGACATCTTCATGTTCAGCTACAAAACATTCTGGAGGACAGGTCTCTCTCGGAAAATCGTGGTTTTCAAAGGGAATGCTGGAGGTGGAAAAAGCGGTCTCCTCCATTATCTTTCAAGACTTGCAAAGCAAGTAGCGACAGGTCTGGGATATCATCACATCAGGAATGTTTAAGCAAAATATAGGAACCAGGACTGTCATAAATTTAAAGACAGAAATTTCCAATTGTTGAAGTTTCTGAAAGTGTATCAGATTTGTGATAATCACACATTTGACCAAAATACATCACATAGGACTTTCAAAATGTTCAAAAGGGAGGAACTCACAATCGTCTGAGACAAACCAAGGATTTTGGAAGGTTTTTTTCAACATTTAATTGGAAAAAAAAACCCATTCTCATTCTTGCAGACAGTACAGTATTTGAAATATACATACAAGCATTGGCATTTCTTGAGCGAACAGAAGTATTTTTACGAATCTGCAACCCATCGCAGATTCGTAACAGAGAGAACTTGAGAACTTGAGAGACGCTGGGTTAACACCAAAGGAGGAAATGGAAAGAGTCATGAAGTGAACACTCGACCATCTTCACAGAGAAATGGACGAAATGTTCGCTCGTTTGCACGACACTGACACCAAGGTTGGGTTCCTTCTCGATGTTGAAGCACTGTGTTACGGCGCCGACAGTCACGATCTAAAAAGAATGTGAAAGGACAGAGTGAAGGCCCGCTGGGCTGGTTATTTTGAGCAGCTGTACCAGGCGGATCCACCAGCTGTGAAGTTGGACATAAACAATGTTGCTATCTCGATTGCTAACCCTCCAATCAACTGTGATCCACCTTCGTTTGTGGAAACACAGGCTGCGGTGAACCAGTTGAAATGGGGTAAAGCTCCTGGGACCTGTGGCGTCCACCCAAATTTCTTAAGGCTCATGGAAATGCTGCACTCATATCATTGCATGCAGTTCTCTGCTCTGTCTGGAACACAGGCATGATCCCAACAGACTGGAAGAAGGGCCTTGTTGTCCCTCTCTGGAAAGGGAAGGGTGATCACCAGGACTGCAACAGCTACCGAGGGGTGACGCAACTCTCAGTGATGGGCAAGGTCATTGCTCGGATAATTCTTGATCGGATTAGCCACCATATGCTTGACCACCAGCACCCAGAGCAGTCGAGCTTTACTCCAAGGACGTCAACGATTGACCGTATCCTTGTTCTTCGAGTCCTCACCGAACACAGACGAGAGTTTTGGCAGGGGCTGCTTGCAGCCTATGTTAATCTCCACAAATGGTTTGATTCAGTGAATCGGGATGCCCTCTGGAGGATTCTTGGTCTTCGTGGGTACCACCATAACTGATCAATCTCATTTCTCAAGTATACTCTGGTACTGAGAGTGCTGTGAAGTGTGGTGATACCATCTCTGACTGATTTCCAGTTGTAACTGAAATTTGTCAGGGGTGTGTAATGGCCCCCTGACATTTCAGCACTTTTCGGAAAAGGAATCAATAAAGATCATCGATGTCGTGATGTACCTCAGGCTTTTGTCAGACAAGCATATTCCACATGAGGCTGTCTACATGTTACCTGAGCAGAAGAGTGAAAAGATTCACCATTGAATATGTTTATGGCGCTTCCTGTAAGTCAGGGAAATGTGAGAAATAGGTCAGAGACCCACATGTACATGTTGAGAGTTATAACAAGTCATTCACCTTGACCTTAAAGTTGACTAAAACCGTCAGTAAGTCCAGTTAACCTGTGTGTGAAACACAAGGAAAAAAAAGAGCTTTGAATGTTTTTCTTAATATCAATCAGTTTATTTGTGTAAAAATTACCCTATGAAGGACCATGCACATTTTTTCATGTCTAAAACATGTCACAGGGATGCTGTCATGTGCCCAGGAAAGAGGACAAATAGTCAGCAGACAAGCTTAAGGCAGCTCCTGATGGGTGAGACAATGCCATCGTTACTTATTCAGTGCAGAAAAGCATGAGATCCGGGACTTGTGCAAATATCTCAAGTTAACTTGAAGTTACCAGACTTTCATTCTGCCATTGACAGTGAGATGATTCTGGAGAGAGAACCTAAGTTTCAACAGAAGTAATTGCCACTGCAACATTGACTGCAGCTCATACCATTGATCGTTTTGTGATTTGAAAGTCACTCCGTCATGGAGCGTGAATTTTGAGTGACACGTGATTTGTCAGAACAAACACTGATCATGAAAAGTTGCTTTGTTTTCATTCTTGAATGTTTTCAATACACTGTTGAAATGGAACGAAGTGAAGGTCAACGTGTATTGATTCCCACATTTGTACGATATCACACTTTTATTGTTTATTTTTTCCAAGGAACTTGTTTCAGTGCCAAAACACATGAGCCAAAAAATTTCAATCCGGAGAATTTGTCACCAAAAAAAAAGCGTTCTTGCCTTGGGTTTCTGAGAAATTGTTTTCGAAGAAAAAATCCAGAGGCAAAAGATCAAAAAACGGCTCCAGAAAAGCCCAAGAGCAAAAGGTCAGTCTTGTTTATTAAGACTTGTAAAATAATGTGCTCTACAATATTGGCTTATTTGTTGTTGAAAACAGTGCAATGCGTTATGAAGTTTTCACTGATAATACTGAGGAATGACATTGTTTTATCTCCAACAACAGAACACAGGAGGGCAGAGGACATCTTTATGTTCGGCTGTAAACATTCTGGAGGACAGGTCTCTCAGAAAATTGTGATTTTCAAAGGGAATGCTGGATGTGGAAAAAGCGGTCTCCTCCATTATCTTTCAAGACTTGCGAAGCAAGTAGCGACAGGTCTGGGATATCATCACATCAGGTATGTTTAAGCAAAATATAGGAACCAGGACTGTCATTATAAATTTAAAGAGAGAAATTTCCAATTGTTGAAGTTTCTGAAAGTGTATCAGATTTGTGATAATTCTACATTTGACCAAAACACATCACATAGGACTTTCAAAATGTTCAAAAGGGAGGAACTCACAATCATCTGAGACAAACCAAGGATTTTGGAAGGTTTTTTTCAACATGTAATTGGAAAAAAAACATTCTCATTATTGCAGACAGTACAGTATTTGAAATGTACAAACATTGGCATTTCTTGAGCGAACAGAAGTATTGTTACGAATCTGGAACCCATCGCAGATTCGTAACAGAGAGAACTTGAGAACTTGAGAGACGCTGGGTTAACAGCAAAGGAGGAAATGGAAAGTGTGAAGATGGTCGAGTGTTCACTTCATGACTGAGAAATGGACGAAAGGTTCGCTCGTTTGCATGACACTGACGCCAAGGTTGGGTTCCTTCTCGATATCGAGGGACTGTGTTACGGTGCCGACAGTAACGATCTAAAAAGAATGTGAAAAGACAGAGTGAAGGCCCGCTGGGCCAGTTATTTTGAGCAGCTGTACCAGGCGGATCCACCAGCTGTTAACTTGGACATAAACGATGTTACTTTCTCGATTGCTGACCCTCCAATCAACTGTGATCCACCTTCGTTTGTGGAAAAACAGGCTGTGGTGAACCACTTGAAATAGGGTTAAGCTCCTGGGACCTGTGATGTCCATGCTGAATTTCTTAAGGCTCGTAGAAATGCTGCACTCACATCATTGCATGCAGTTCTGTGCTCTGTCTGCAACACAGGCATTATCCCAACAGACTGGAAGAAGGGCCTTGTTGTCCCTCTCTGGAAAGGGAAGGGTGATCACCAGGACTGCAACAGCTACTGAGGGGTGACACAACTCTCAGTGCTGGGCAAGGTCATTGCTCGGATAATTCTTGATAGGATTCGCCACTATCTGCTTGAGCACCAGCACACAGAGCAGTCGAGCTTTACTCCAAGGATGTCAACGATTGACCGTATCCTTGTTCTTCGGGTCCTCACCGAACACAGATGAGAGTTTTGGCAGGGGCTGCTTGCAGCCGATGTTAATCTCCACAAATTGCTTGATTCAGTGAATCGGGATGCTCTCTGGAGGATTCTTGGTCTTCGTGGGGTGCCACCATAACTGATCAATCTCATTTCTCAACTATATTCTGGTACTGAGAGTGCTATGAAGTGTGGTGATACCATCTCTGACTTATTTCCAGTTGTAACTGAAATTTGTCAGGGGTGTGTCATGGCCCCCACACTTTTCAGCACTTTTTGGAAAAGGAATCAATAAAGATCATCGATGTGGTAATGTACCTCAAGCCTTTATCAGACAAGCATATTCCACATGAGGCTGTCTGCATGTTTCCTGAGCAGAAGAGTGAAAAGATTCACCATTGACTATGTATATGGCCCTTCCTGTAAGTCAGGGAAATGTGAGAAATGGGTCAGAGACCCACTTGTACGTGTTGAGAGTTATAACAAGTCATTCACCTTGACCTTTAAGTTGACTAAAACCTTCAGTAAGTCCAGTTAACCTGTGTGTGGAACACAACGAAAAAAAGAGCTTTGAATGTTTTTTTTTTAATATCAATCAGTTCATTTGTGTAAAAATTACCCTCTGAAGGACCATGCACATTTTTTCATGTCTAAAACATGGCACAAGGATGCTGTCATGTGCCCAGGAAAGAGAGGACAAATAGTCAGCGGACAAGCTTAAGGCAGCTCCTGATGAGTGATACAATGCCATCGTTACTTATTCAGTGCAGAAACGCATGAGATCCGGGACTTGTGCACATATCTCAAGTTCACTTGTAGTTACCAGATTTTCATTTTGCCATTGACAGTGAGATGATTCTGGAGAGAGAACCTGAGTTTCAACAGAAGTAATTCCCACTGCAACATTGACTGCAGCTCATAGTTGATCGTTTCGTGATTTGAAAGTCACTCCATCATGGAGCTTGAATTTTGAGTGACACGTGATTTGTCAGAACAAACATTGATCATGAAAAGTCGCTTTGTTTTCATTCTTGAATGTTTTCAATACACTGTTGAAGTGGAACGAAGTGAAGGTATCCATGTTTTAATTCCCACATTTGTACTCGACTCACACTTTTATTATTCCTTTTTTCCAGGGATCTTGTTTCAGTGCCAAGACACACGAGTCAAAAAATTTCATTCGAGAGAATGTGTCACCCAAGAAAAAGCATTCTTGCGTTGGGTTTCTGAGAAATTGTTTTCGAAGAAAAAAGCCAGAGGCAAAAGATCAAAAAACGGCTCCAGAAAAGCCCAAGAGAAAAAGGTCAGTCTTGTTGATTAAGACTTGTAAAATAATGTGCTTTACAATATTGGCTTATTTGTTGTTGAAAACAGTGCAATGCGTTATGAAGTTTTCACTGATAATACTGAGGAATGACTGTTTTATCTCCACCAACAAAACACAGGAGGGCAGAGGACATCTTCATGTTCAGCTACAAAACATTCTGGAGGACAGGTCTCTCTTGGAAAATCGTGGTTTTCAAAGGGAATGCTGGAGGTGGAAAAAGCGGTCTCCTCCATTATCTTTCAAGACTTGCGAAGCAAGTAGCGACAGGTCTGGGATATCATCACATCAGGAATGTTTAAGCAAAATATAGGAACCAGGACTGTCATAAATTTAAAGACAGAAATTTCCAATTGTTGAAGTTTCTGAAAGTGTATCAGATTTGTGATAATCACACATTTGACCAAAATACATGACATGGGACTTTCAAAATGTTCAAAAGGGAGGAACTCACAATCGTCTGAGACAAACCAAGCATTTTGGAAGGTTTTTTTCAACATTTAATTGGAAAAAAAAACATTCTCATACTTGCAGACAGTACAGTATTTGAAATATACGTACAAGCATTGGCATTTCTTGAGCGAACAGAAGTGTTTTTACGAATCTGCAACCCATCGCAGATTCGTAACAGAGAGAACTTGAGAGACGCTGGGTTAACAGCAAAGGAGGAAATGGAAAGAGTCATGAAGTGAACACTCGACCATCTTCACAGAGAAATGGACGAAATGTTCGCTCGTTTGCACGACACTGACACCAAGGTTGGGTTCCTTCTCGATGTTGAAGCACTGTGTTACGGCGCCGACAGTCACGATCTAAAAAGAATGTGAAAGGACAGAGTGAAGGCCCGCTGGGCCGGTTATTTTGAGCAGCTGTACCAGGCGGATCCACCAGCTGTGAAGTTGGACATAAACAATGTTACTATCTCGATTGCTAACCCTCCAATCAACTGTGATCCACCTTCGTTTGTGGAAACACAGGCTGCGGTGAACCAGTTGAAATGGGGTAAAGCTCCTGGGACCTGTGGCGTCCATGCCAAATTTCTTAAGGCTCATGGAAATGCTGCACTCATATCATTGCATGCAGTTCTCTGCTCTGTCTGGAACACAGGCATGATCCCAACAGACTGGAAGAAGGGCCTTGTTGTGCCTCTCTGGAAAGGGAAGGGTGATCACCAGGACTGCAACAGCTACCGAGGGGTGACGCAACTCTCAGTGCTGGTCAAGGTCATTGCTCGGATAATTCTTGATCGGATTCGCCACCATACGCTTGACCACCAGCACCCAGAGCAGTCGAGCTTTACTCCAAGGATGTCAACGATTGACCGTATCCTTGTTCTTCGGGTCCTCACCGAACACAGACGAGAGTTTTGGCAGGGGCTGCTTGCAGCCTCTGCTAATCTCCACAAATGGTTTGATTCAGTGAATCGGGATGCCCTCTGGAGGATTCTTGGTCTTCGTGGGTACCACCATAACTGATCAATCTCATTTCTCAAGTATACTCTGGTACTGAGAGTGCTGTGAAGTGTGGTGATACCATCTCTGACTGATTTCCAGTTGTAACTGAAATTTGTCAGGGGTGTGTAATGGCCCCCAGACATTTCAGCACTTTTCGGAAAAGGAATCAATAAAGATCATCGATGTCGTGATGTACCTCAGGCTTTTGTCAGACAAGCATATTCCACATGAGGCTGTCTACATGTTACCTGAGCAGAAGAGTGAAAAGATTCACCATTGAATATGTTTATGGCGCTTCCTGTAAGTCAGGGAAATGTGAGAAATAGGTCAGAGACCCACGTGTACATGTTGAGTTATAACAAGTCATTCACCTTGACCTTTAAGTTGACTAAAACCTTCAGTAAGTCCAGTTAACCTGTGTGTGGAACACAAGGAAAAAAAAGAGCTTTGAATGTTTTTCTTAATATCAATCAGTTTATTTGTGTAAAAATTACCCTATGAAGGACCATGCACATTTTTTCATGTCTAAAACATGTCACAGGGATGCTGTCATGTGCCCAGGAAAGAGGACAAATAGTCAGCAGACAAGCTTAAGGCAGCTCCTGATGGGTGAGACAATGCCATCGTTACTTATTCAGTGCAGAAAAGCATGAGATCCGGGACTTGTGCAAATATCTCAAGTTAACTTGAAGTTACCAGACTTTCATTCTGCCATTGACAGTGACATGATTCTGGAGAGAGAACCTGAGTTTCAACAGAAGTAATTGCCACTGCAACATTGACTGCAGCTCATACCGTTGATCGTTTTGTGATTTGAAAGTCACTCCATCATGGAGCGTGAATTTTGAGTGACACGTGATTTGTCAGAACAAACACTGATCATGAAAAGTAGCTTTGTTTTCATTCTTGAATGTTTTCAATACACTGTTGAAATGGAACGAAGTGAAGGTCAACGTGTATTGATTCCCACATTTGTACGATATCACACTTTTATTGTTTCTTTTTTCCAAGGAACTTGTTTCAGTGCCAAAACACATGAGCCAAAAAATTTCAATCCGGAGAATTTGTCAGCAAAAAAAAAGCGTTCTTGCCTTGGGTTTCTGAGAAATTGTTTTCGAAGAAAAAAATCCAGAGGCAAAAGATCAAAAAACGGCTCCAGAAAAGCCCAAGAGCAAAAGGTCAGTCTTGTTTATGAAGACTTGTAAAATAATGTGCTCTACAATATTGGCTTATTTGTTGTTGAAAACAGTGATCTGCGTTATGAAGTTTTCACTGATAATACTGAGGAATGACATTGTTTTATCTCCAACAACAGAACACAGGAGGGCAGAGGACATCTTTATGTTCGGCTGTAAACATTCTGGAGGACAGGTCTCTCAGAAAATTGTGATTTTCAAAGGGAATGCTGGATGTGGAAAAAGCGATCTCCTCCATTATCTTTCAAGACTTGCGAAGCAAGTAGCGACAGGTCTGGGATATCATCACATCAGGTATGTTTAAGCAAAATATAGGAACCAGGACTGTCATTATAAATTTAAAGAGAGAAATTTCCAATTGTTGAAGTTTCTGAAAGTGTATCAGATTTGTGATAATTCCACATTTGACCAAAACACATCACATAGGACTTTCAAAATGTTCAAAAGGGAGGAACTCACAATCATCTGAGACAAACCAAGGATTTTGGAAGGTTTTTTTCAACATGTAATTGGAAAAAAAACATTCTCATTATTGCAGACAGTACAGGATTTGAAATATACAAACATTGGCATTTCTTGAGCGAACAGAAGTATTGTTACTAATCTTGAACGCATCGCAGATTCGTAACAGAGAGAACTTGAGAACTTGATAGACGCTGGGTTAACAGCAAAGGAGGAAATGGAAAGTGTGAAGATGGTCGAGTGTTCACTTCATGACTGAGAAATGGACGAAAGGTTCGCTCGTTTGCATGACACTGACGCCAAGGTTGGGTTCCTTCTTGATATTGAGGGACTGTGTTACGGTGCCGACAGTAACGATCTAAAAAGAATGTGAAAAGACAGAGTGAAGGCCCGCTGGGCCAGTTATTTTGAGCAGCTGTACCAGGCGGATCCACCAGCTGTTAACTTGGACATAAACGATGTTACTTTCTCGATTGCTGACCCTCCAATCAACTGTGATCCACCTTCGTTTGTGGAAAAACAGGCTGTGGTGAACCACTTGAAATAGGGTAAAGCTCCTGGGACCTGTGGTGTCCATGCTGAATTTCTTAAGGCTCGTAGAAATGCTGCACTCACATCATTGCATGAAGTTCTGTGCTCTGTCTGCAACACAGGTATTATCCCAACAGACTGGAAGAAGGGCCTTGTTGTCCCTCTCTGGAAAGGGAAGGGTGATCACCAGGACTGCAACAGCTACTGAGGGGTGACACAACTCTCAGTGCTGGGCAAGGTCATTGCTCGGATAATTCTTGATAGGATTCGCCACTATCTGCTTGAGCACCAGCACACAGAGCAGTCGAGCTTTACTCCAAGGATGTCAACGATTGACCGTATCCTTGTTCTTCGGGTCCTCACCGAACACAGATGAGAGTTTTGGCAGGGGCTGCTTGCAGCCGATGTTAATTTCCACAAATTGCTTGATTCAGTGAATCGGGATGCTCTCTGGAGGATTCTTGGTCTTCGTGGGGTGCCACCATAACTGATCAATCTCATTTCTCAACTATATTCTGGTACTGAGAGTGCTATGAAGTGTGGTGATACCATCTCCGACTTATTTCCTGTTGTAACTGAAATTTGTCAGGGGTGTGTCATGGCCCCCACACTTTTCAGCACTTTTTGGAAAAGGAATCAATAAAGATCATCGATGTGGTAATGTACCTCAAGCCTTTATCAGACAATCATATTCCACATGAGGCTGTCTGCATGTTTCCTGAGCAGAAGAGTGAAAAGATTCACCATTGACTATGTATATGGCACTTCCTGTAAGTCAGGGAAATGTGAGAAATAGGTCAGAGACCCACGTGTACATGTTGAGAGTTATAAAAAGTCATTCACCTTGACCTTTAAGTTGACTAAAACCTTCAGTAAGTCCAGTTAACCTGTGTGTGGAACACAAGGAAAAAAAAAGAGCTTTGAATGTTTTTCTTAATATCAATCAGTTTATTTGTGTAAAAATTACCCTATGAAGGACCATGCACATTTTTTCATGTCTAAAACATGTCACAGGGATGCTGTCATGTGCCCAGCAAAGAGGACAAGTAGTCAGCAGACAAGCTTAAGGCAGCTCCTGATGGGTGAGACAATGCCATCGTTACTTATTCAGTGCAGAAAAGCATGAGATCCGGGACTTGTGCAAATATCTCAAGTTAACTTGAAGTTACCAGACTTTCATTCTGCCATTGACAGTGACATGATTCTGGAGAGAGAACCTGAGTTTCAACAGAAGTAATTGCCACTGCAACATTGACTGCAGCTCATACCGTTGATCGTTTTGTGATTTGAAAGTCACTCCATCATGGAGCTTGAATTTTGAGTGACACGTGATTTGTCAGAACAAACATTGATCATGAAAAGTAGCTTTGTTTTCATTCTTGAATGTTTTCAATACGCTGTTGAAATGGAATGAAGTGAAGGTCAACGTGTATTGATTCCCACATTTGTATGATATCACACTTTTATTGTTTCTTTTTTCCAAGGAACTTGTTTCAGTGCCAAAACACATGAGCCAAAAAATTTCAATCCGGAGAATTTGTCACCCAAGGAAAAGCATTCTTGCGTTGGGTTTCTGAGAAATTGTTTTCGAAGAAAAAAGCCAGAGGCAAAAGATCAAAAAACGGCTCCAGAAAAGCCCAAGAGAAAAAGGTCAGTCTTGTTGATTAAGACTTGTAAAATAATGTGCTTTACAATATTGGCTTATTTGTTGTTGGAAACAGTGCAATGCGTGATGAAGTTTTCACTGATAATACTGAGGAATAACTGTTTTATCTCCACCAACAGAACACAGGAGGGCAGAGGACATCTTCATGTTCAGCTACAAAACATTCTGGAGGACAGGTCTCTCTCGGAAAATCGTGGTTTTCAAAGGGAATGCTGGAGGTGGAAAAAGCGGTCTCCTCCATTATCTTTCAAGACTTGCGAAGCAAGTAGCGACAGGTCTGGGATATCATCACATCAGGAATGTTTAAGCAAAATATAGGAACCAGGACTGTCATAAATTTAAAGACAGAAATTTCCAATTGTTGAAGTTTCTGAAAGTGTATCAGATTTGTGATAATCACACATTTGACCAAAATACATCACATCGGACTTTCAAAATGTTCAAAAGGGAGGAACTCACAATCGTCTGAGACAAACCAAGGATTTTGGAAGGTTTTTTTCAACATTTAATTGGAAAAAAAAACCATTCTCATTCTTGCAGACAGTACAGTATTTGAAATATACGTACAAGCATTGGCATTTCTTGAGCGAACAGAAGTATTTTCACGAATCTGCAACCCATCGCAGATTCGTAACAGAGAGAACTTGAGAACTTGAGAGACGCTGGGTTAACAGCAAAGGAGGAAATGGAAAGAGTCATGAAGTGAACACTCGACCATCTTCACAAAGAAATGGACGAAATGTTCGCTCGTTTGCACGACACTGACACCAAGGTTGGGTTCCTTCTCGATGTTGAAGCACTGTGTTACGGCGCCGACAGTCACGATCTAAAAAGAATGTGAAAGGACAGAGTGAAGGCCCGCTGGGCCGGTTATTTTGAGCAGCTGTACCAGGCGGATCCACCAGCTGTGAAGTTGGACATAAACAATGTTACTATCTCGATTGCTAACCCTCCAATCAACTGTGATCCACCTTCGTTTGTGGAAACACAGGCTGCGGTGAACCAGTTGAAATGGGGTAAAGCTCCTGGGACCTGTGGCGTCCATGCCAAATTTTAGGCTCATGGAAATGCTGCACTCATATCATTGCATGCAGTTCTCTGCTCTGTCTGGAACACAGGCATGATCCCAACAGACTGGAAGAAGGGCCTTGTTGTCCCTCTCTGGAAAGGGAAGGGTGATCACCAGGACTGCAACAGCTACCGAGGGGTGACGCAACTCTCAGTGCTGGGTTAGGTCATTGCTCGGATAATTCTTGATAGGATTCGCCACTATCTGCTTGAGCACCAGCACACAGAGCAGTCGAGCTTTACTCCAAGGATGTTAACGATTGACCGTATCCTTGTTCTTCCGGTCCTCACCGAACACAGACGAGAGTTTTAGCAGGGGCTGCTTGCAGCCTATGTTAATCTCCACAAATGGTTTGATTCAGTGAATCGGGATGCCCTCTGGAGGATTCTTGGTCTTCGTGGGTACCACCATAACTGATCAATCTCATTTCTCAAGTATACTCTGGTACTGAGAGTGCTGTGAAGTGTGGTGATACCATCTCTGACTGATTTCCAGTTGTAACTGAAATTTGTCAGGGGTGTGTAATGGCCCCCACACATTTCAGCACTTTTCGGAAAAGGAATCAATAAAGATCATCGATGTCGTGATGTACCTCAGGCTTTTGTCAGACAAGCATATTCCACATGAGGCTGTCTACATGTTACCTGAGCAGAAGAGTGAAAAGATTCACCATTGAATATGTTTATGGCCCTTCCTGTAAGTCAGGGAAATGTGAGAAATGGGTCAGAGACCCACTTGTACGTGTTGAGAGTTATAACAAGTCATTCACCTTGACCTTTAAGTTGACTAAAACCTTCAGTAAGTCCAGTTAACCTGTGTGTGGAACACAACGAAAAAAAGAGCTTTGAATGTTTTTTTTTTAATATCAATCAGTTCATTTGTGTAAAAATTACCCGATGAAGGACCATGCACATTTTTTCATGTCTAAAACATGGCACAAGGATGCTGTCATGTGCCCAGGAAAGAGAGGACAAATAGTCAGCGGACAAGGTTAAGGCAGCTCCTGATGGGTGAGACAATGCCATCGTTACTTATTCAGTGCAGAAAAGCATGAGATCCGGGACTTGTGCCCATATCTCAAGTTAACTTGTAGTTACCAGATTTTCATTTTGCCATTGACAGTGAGATGATTCTGGAGAGAGAACCTGAGTTTCAACAGAAGTAATTCCCACTGCAACATTGACTGCAGCTCATACTGTTGATCGTTTCGTGATTTGAAAGTCACTCCATCATGGAGCTTGAATTTTGAGTGACACGTGATTTGTCAGAACAAAAATTGATCATGAAAAGTAGCTTTGTTTTCATTCTTGAATGTTTTCAATACACTGTTGAAGTGGAACGAAGTGAAGGTCTCCATGTTTTAATTCCCACATTTGTACTCGACTCACACTTTTATTATTCCTTTTTTCCAGGGAACTTGTTTCAGTGCCAAGACACACGAGTCAAAAAATTTCATTCGAGAGAATGTGTCACCCAAGAAAAAGCATTCTTGCGTTGGGTTTCTGACAAATTGTTTTCGAAGAAAAAAGACAGAGGCAAAAGATCAAAAAACGGCTCCAGAAAAGCCCAAGAGAAAAAGGTCAGTCTTGTTGATTAAGACTTGTAAAATAATGTGCTTTACAATATTGGCTTATTTGTTGTTGAAAACAGTGCAATGCGTTATGAAGTTTTCACTGATAATACTGAGGAATGACTGTTTTATCTCCACCAACAGAACACAGGAGGGCAGAGGATATCTTCATGTTCAGCTACAAAACATTCTGGAGGACAGGTCTCTCTCGGAAAATTGTGGTTTTCAAAGGGAATGCTGGAGGTGGAAAAAGCGGTCTCCTCCATTATCTTTCAAGACTTGCGAAGCAAGTAGCGACAGGTCTGGGATATCATCACATCAGGAATGTTTAAGCAAAATATAGGAACCAGGACTGTCATAAATTTAAAGACAGAAATTTCCAATTGTTGAAGTTTCTGAAAGTGTATCAGATTTCTGATAATCACACATTTGACCAAAATACATCACATCGGACTTTCAAAATGTTCAAAAGGGAGGAACTCACAATCGTCTGAGACAAACCAAGGATTTTGGAAGGTTTTTTTCAACATTTAATTGGAAAAAAAACCATTCTCATTCTTGCAGACAGTACAGTATTTGAAATATACGTACAAGCATTGGCATTTCTTGAGCGAACAGAAGTATTTTTACGAATCTGCAACCCATCGCAGATTCGTAACAGAGAGAACTTGAGAACTTAAGAGACGCTGGGTTAACAGCAAAGGAGGAAATGGAAAGAGTCATGAAGTGAACACTCAACCATCTTCACAGAGAAATGGACGAAATGTTCGCTCGTTTGCACGACACTGACACCAAGGTTGGGTTCCTTCTCGATGTTGAAGCACTGTGTTACGGTGCCGACAGTCACGATCTAAAAAGAATGTGAAAGGACAGAGTGAAGGCCCGCTGGGCCGGTTATTTTGAGCAGCTGTACCAGGCGGATCCACCAGCTGTTAAGTTGGACATAAACGATGTTACTATCTCGATTGCTAACCCTCCAATCAACTGTGATCCACCTTCGTTTGTGGAAACACAGGCTGCGTTGAACCAGTTGAAATGGGGTAAAGCTCCTGGGACCTGTGGCGTCCATGCCAAATTTCTTAAGGCTCATGGAAATGCTGCACTCATATCATTGCATGCAGTTCTCTGCTCTGTCTGGAACACAGGCATGATCCCAACAGACTGGAAGAAGGGCCTTGTTGTCCCTCTCTGGAAAGGGAAGGGTGATCACCAGGACTGCAACAGCTACCGAGGGGTGACGCAACTCTCAGTGATGGGCAAGGTCATTGCTCGGATAATTCTTGATCGGATTAGCCACCATATGTTTGACCACCAGCACCCAGAGCAGTCGAGCTTTACTCCAAGGATGTCAACGATTGACCGTATCCTTGTTCTTCGGGTCCTCACCGAACACAGACGAGAGTTTTGGCAGGGGCTGCTTGCAGCCTATGTTAATCTCCACAAATGGTTTGATTCAGTGAATCGGGATGCCCTCTGGAGGATTCTTGGTCTTCGTGGGTACCACCATAACTGATCAATCTCATTTCTCAAGTATACTCTGGTACTGAGAGTGCTGTGAAGTGTGGTGATACCATCTCTGACTGATTTCCAGTTGTAACTGAAATTTGTCAGGGGTGTGTAATGGCCCCCTGACATTTCAGCACTTTTCGGAAAAGGAATCAATAAAGATCACCGATGTCGTGATGTACCTCAGGCTTTTGTCAGACAAGCATATTCCACATGAGGCTGTCTACATGTTACCTGAGCAGAAGAGTGAAAAGATTCACCATTGAATATGTTTATGGCGCTTCCTGTAAGTCAGGGAAATGTGAGAAATAGGTCAGAGACCCACGTGTACATGTTGAGAGTTATAACAAGTCATTCACCTTGACCTTTAAGTTGACTAAAACCTTCAGTAAGTCCAGTTAACCTGTGTGTGAAACACAAGGAAAAAAAAGAGCTTTGAATGTTTTTCTTAATATCAATCAGTTTATTTGTGTAAAAATTACCCTATGAAGGACCATGCACATTTTTTCATGTCTAAAACATGTCACAGGGATGCTGTCATGTGCCCAGGAAAGAGGACAAATAGTCAGCAGACAAGCTTAAGGCAGCTCCTGATGGGTGAGACAATGCCATCGTTACTTATTCAGTGCAGAAAAGCATGAGATCCGGGACTTGTGCAAATATCTCAAGTTAACTTGAAGTTACCAGACTTTCATTCTGCCATTGACAGTGAGATGATTCTGGAGAGAGAACCTGAGTTTCAACAGAAGTAATTGCCACTGCAACATTGACTGCAGCTCATACCGTTGATCGTTTTGTGATTTGAAAGTCACTCCATCATGGAGCGTGAATTTTGAGTGACACGTGATTTGTCAGAACAAACACTGATCATGAAAAGTAGCTTTGTTTTCATTCTTGAATGTTTTCAATACACTGTTGAAATGGAACGAAGTGAAGGTCAACGTGTATTGATTCCCACATTTGTACGATATCACACTTTTATTGTTTATTTTTTCCAAGGAACTTGTTTCAGTGCCAAAACACATGAGCCAAAAAATTTCAATCCGGAGAATTTGTCACCAAAAAAAAAGCGTTCTTGCCTTGGGTTTCTGAGAAATTGTTTTCGAAGAAAAAATCCAGAGGCAAAAGATCAAAAAACGGCTCCAGAAAAGCCCAAGAGCAAAAGGTCAGTCTTGTTTATGAAGACTTGTAAAATAATGTGCTCTACAATATTGGCTTATTTGATGTTGAAAACAGTGCAATGCGTTATGAAGTTTTCACTGATAATACTGAGGAATGACTGTTTTATCTCCACCAACAGAACACAGGAGGGCAGAGGACATCTTTATGTTCGGCTGTAAACATTCTGGAGGACAGGTCTCTCAGAAAATTGTGATTTTCAAAGGGAATGCTGGATGTGGAAAAAGCGGTCTCCTCCATTATCTTTCAAGACTTGCGAAGCAAGTAGCGACAGGTCTGGGATATCATCACATCAGGTATGTTTTAGCAAAATATAGGAACCAGGACTGTCATTATAAATTTAAAGAGAGAAATTTCCAATTGTTGAAGTTTCTGAAAGTGTATCAGATTTGTGATAATTCCACATTTGACCAAAACACATCACATAGGACTTTCAAAATGTTCAAAAGGGAGGAATTCACAATCATCTGAGACAAACCAAGGATTTTGGAAGGTTTTTTTCAACATGTAATTGGAAAAAAAACATTCTCATGATTGCAGACAGTACAGTATTTGAAATATACAAACATTGGCATTTCTTGAGCGAACAGAAGTATTGTTGCAAATCTGGAACCCATCACAGATTCGTAACAGAGAGAACTTGAGAACTTGAGAGACGCTGGGTGAACAGCAAAGGAGGAAATGGAAAGTGTGAAGATGGTCGAGTGTTCACTTCCTGACTGAGAAATGGACGAAAGGTTCGCTCGTTTGCATGACACTGACGCCAAGGTTGGGTTCCTTCTTGATATTGAGGGACTGTGTTACGGTGCCGATAGTAACGATCTAAAAAGAATGTGAAAAGACAGAGTGAAGGCCCGCTGGGCCAGTTATTTTGAGCAGCTGTACCAGGCGGATCCACCAGCTGTTAACTTGGACATAAACGATGTTACTTTCTCGATTGCTGACCTTCCAATCAATTGTGATCCACCTTCGTTTGTGGAAAAACAGGCTGTGGTGAACCACTTGAAATAGGGTAAAGCTCCTGGGACCTGTGGTGTCCATGCTGAATTTCTTAAGGCTCGTAGAAATGCTGCACTCACATCATTGCATGCAGTTCTGTGCTCTGTTTGCAACACAGGCATTATCCCAACAGACTGGAAGAAGGGCCTTGTTGTCCCTCTCTGGAAAGGGAAGGGTGATCACCAGGACTGCAACAGCTACTGAGGGGTGACACAACTCTCAGTGCTGGGCAGGGTCATTGCTCGGATAATTCTTGATAGGATTCGCCACTATCTGCTTGAGCACCAGCACACAGAGCAGTCGAGCTTTACTCCAAGGATGTCAACGATTGACCGTATCCTTGTTCTTCGGGTCCTCACCGAACACAGATGAGAGTTTTGGCAGGGGCTGCTTGCAGCCGATGTTAATCTCCACAAATTGCTTGATTCAGTGAATCGGGATGCTCTCTGGAGGATTCTTGGTCTTCGTGGGGTGCCACCATAACTGATCAATCTCATTTCTCAACTATATTCTGGTACTGAGAGTGCTATGAAGTGTGGTGATACCATCTCTGACTTATTTCCAGTTGTAACTGAAATTTGTCAGGGGTGTGTAATGGCCCCCACACTTTTCAGCACTTTTTGGAAAAGGAATCAATAAAGATCATCGATGTGGTAATGTACCTCAAGCCTTTATCAGACAAGCATATTCCACATGAGGCTGTCTGCATGTTTCCTGAGCAGAAGAGTGAAAAGATTCACCATTGACTATGTATATGGCCCTTCCTGTAAGTCAGGGAAATGTGAGAAATGGGTCAGAGACCCACTTGTACGTGTTGAGAGTTATAACAAGTCATTCACCTTGACCTTTAAGTTGACTAAAACCTTCAGTAAGTCCAGTTAACCTGTGTGTGGAACACAACGAAAAAAAGAGCTTTGAATGTTTTTTTTTTAATATCAATCAGTTCATTTGTGTAAAAATTACCCGATGAAGGACCATGCACATTTTTTCATGTCTAAAACATGGCACAAGGATGCTGTCATGTGCCCAGGAAAGAGAGGACAAATAGTCAGCGGACAAGGTTAAGGCAGCTCCTGATGGGTGAGACAATGCCATCGTTACTTATTCAGTGCAGAAAAGCATGAGATCCGGGACTTGTGCACATATCTCAAGTTAACTTGTAGTTACCAGATTTTCATTTTGCCATTGACAGTGAGATGATTCTGGAGAGAGAACCTGAGTTTCAACAGAAGTAATTCCCACTGCAACATTGACTACAGCTCATACTGTTGATAGTTTCGTGATTTGAAAGGCACTCCATCATGGAGCTTGAATTTTGAGTGACACGTGATTTGTCAGAACAAACATTGATCATGAAAAGTAGCTTTGTTTTCATTCTTGAATGTTTTCAATACACTGTTGAAGTGGAACGAAGTGAAGGTCTCCATGTTTTAATTCCCACATTTGTACTCGACTCACACTTTTATTATTCCTTTTTTCCAGGGAACTTGTTTCAGTGCCAAGACACACGAGTCAAAAAATTTCATTCGAGAGAATGTGTCACCCAAGAAAAAGCATTCTTGCGTTGGGTTTCTGAGAAATTGTTTTCGAAGAAAAAAGACAGAGGCAAAAGATCAAAAAACGGCTCCAGAAAAGCCCAAGAGAAAAAGGTCAGTCTTGTTGATTAAGACTTATAAAATAATGTGCTTTACAATATTGGCTTATTTGTTGTTGAAAACAGTGCAATGCGTTATGAAGTTTTCACTGATAATACTGAGGAATGACTGTTTTATCTCCACCAACAGAACACAGGAGGGCAGAGGATATCTTCATGTTCAGCTACAAAACATTCTGGAGGACAGGTCTCTCTCGGAAAATTGTGGTTTTCAAAGGGAATGCTGGAGGTGGAAAAAGCGATCTCCTCCATTATCTTTCAAGACTTGCGAAGCAAGTAGCGACAGGTCTGGGATATCATCACATCAGGAATGTTTAAGCAAAATATAGGAACCAGGACTGTCATAAATTTAAAGACAGAAATTTCCAATTGTTGAAGTTTCTGAAAGTGTATCAGATTTGTGATAATCACACATTTGACCAAAATACATCACATCGGACTTTCAAAATGTTCAAAAGGGAGGAACTCACAATCGTCTGAGACAAACCAAGGATTTTGGAAGGTTTTTTTCAACATTTAATTGGAAAAAAAAACCATTCTCATTCTTGCAGACAGTACAGTATTTGAAATATACGTACAAGCATTGGCATTTCTTGAGCGAACAGAAGTATTTTTACGAATCTGCAACCCATCGCAGATTCGTAACAGAGAGAACTTGAGAACTTAAGAGACGCTGGGTTAACAGCAAAGGAGGAAATGGAAAGAGTCATGAAGTGAACACTCAACCATCTTCACAGAGAAATGGACGAAATGTTCGCTCGTTTGCACGACACTGACACCAAGGTTGGGTTCCTTCTCGATGTTGAAGCACTGTGTTACGGTGCCGACAGTCACGATCTAAAAAGAATGTGAAAGGACAGAGTGAAGGCCCGCTGGGCCGGTTATTTTGAGCAGCTGTACCAGGCGGATCCACCAGCTGTTAAGTTGGACATAAACGATGTTACTATGTCGATTGCTAACCCTCCAATCAACTGTGATCCACCTTCGTTTGTGGAAACACAGGCTGCGTTGAACCAGTTGAAATGGGGTAAAGCTCCTGGGACCTGTGGCGTCCATGCCAAATTTCTTAAGGCTCATGGAAATGCTGCACTCATATCATTGCATGCAGTTCTCTGCTCTGTCTGGAACACAGGCATGATCCCAACAGACTGGAAGAAGGGCCTTGTTGTCCCTCTCTGGAAAGGGAAGGGTGATCACCAGGACTGCAACAGCTACTGAGGGGGTGACGCAACTCTCAGTGCTGGGCAAGGTCATTGCTCGGATAATTCTTGATCAGATTCGCCACCATATGCTTGACCACCAGCACCCAGAGCAGTCGAGCTTTACTCCAAGGATGTCAACGATTGACCGTATCCTTGTTCTTCAGGTCCTCACCGAACACAGACGAGAGTTTTGGGAGGGGCTGCTTGCAGCCTATGTTAATCTCCACAAATCTTTTGATTCAGTGAATCAGGATGCCCTCTGGAGGATTCTTTGTCTTCGTGGGGTGCCACCATAACTGATCAATCTCATTTCTCAACTCGAGGGGGAGCACTCGTTCGAGTGCAAAACCTCCGCTGCCAATACTGCTCGGTCACTCAAGTGAACCTGATATCCTATTCATTCAATTTGACGTCAACAGTGCTCACAGAGTTATAGTTTGCAACTTTCCCTTTTACATACTCAATTCATTCTTCATAATTTGATTCCTTGAGACAGAAATTGATTTAACGTGGTATATCCACCTGAAGTTCCAAAATCAGCCGCAATTATAATTTTGGCATGTTTTTTTTGTTGGAAATCACTTATAACATGTGGAAATGCAAAAAAAAAAAAAAAAAAAATATCGAAATTTTGTTTAAAAAAAAATTTGCTTCTTTTTTTTTCCTCTAACAATTATTTTGGGCGGGGGGGTTGGAAATCACTTAAAACATGGAGAAATGCAAAAAAAAAGAAATCGAAATTTTGTTGAATAAAAAGTTGCAAAAAAATTTTTCTCCAACAATTTTTTTTGGGGGGGGGGTTGGAAATCACTTAAAACATGTAGAAATGCAAAAAAAAAAATTCTAATACTTTTTCAAATTGGCCGCCATCGTGGCCATATTGGATTTTGGACAAGCCAAGATATAATGGCATGATCCTTAGACCAGTCCTAACCCCCCCACCAAGTTTCGTCGAAATCTGTCGAGGAGTTTATCCGTTATACTGTTCACAAACAAACAAACAAACAAACAGAAAGGGGTGAAAACAGGAACCTCCATCCATCTTCGATGGTGGAGGTTAACTCTACTCTGCTACTGAGAGTGCTGTGAAGTGTGGTGATGCCATCTCTGACTTATTTCCAGATGTTCGGGCCCTGCCGCACCTTGACGTTTTTGCCAGCAAAGGCAACGTATCAAAATGTATGTAAAATGCTGGGCGCTGGCGTACGCTGAACTTTTGATGTTTTTTTTTTAAAGTTTTTGGTGTATTCATAGCGAGTTGGACGTATGCATAACCTATTAGTAACATACACAGAACGTTTCGTTTTCTTATCGATAACTTATACCAACGAATGATTAGCGTGTTGTCGGCGTTCACAACCTATGCTCAATGATAGTCTAACTTATGCATAGCGCGCTGCACGTATCGCCGACGATTACGTGGCGTAGCCTATTAAAAGGCAAACGCTCAACAATTTAAATCATAACCGCACTGGAAATCGAAGTGTCAACATCACCGTCACACCTTGACGATTTAGCCAGCGTATGCCGACCTATGAAAAATGTGTCTAAAACGCTGGCACACGTCAAATACGTTATGGGTAAGTTGTGTATACGCCAAGAGCATACTGAAGCACGCTGTCATACATCGTAGTACGACGAGTACGTCGAGAAATTTTGAACATGCTGAAAATTTTACGACGTATGCCAGCGTATGACTCACACGTTCCGCTACGCTGGCCATAAGTTGTACGCACGTTATGCGATCATTGACACACGTTACTTGTAAGTTACTCATAAGTCGAAACACGTCGAGGTAATGTTTAGCATGTGTGGTGGAGGTTTTAACTTTTAACCTCAGCAGCATATGAGTGATCACATTTTCCTTTGTCCTCGTGACGAATATTTTATTTGAACCGTGTGTACTTTATCAAGGTTATATGGTTTCCCTTTGTGAGAATAAAAGCAAAGTCTATTTGATGACACCCGATTTCCAAGCGGTTTGCCGTATAAACGCATTTTCTCAATTACCAAGCAATTTTTTTCCACCTGTCATATGCAGCTGTTTATAAAGATTAATGTTTATGCACATCTTTCCAGAAACGTCGGCAATGCAACGTTGTTTTTAAAATTTGTTTCTTGAAATTCCCCTAAAATAAGGATGAAAGCTACTTAAGGTTTTGGGGTTGTCTGCAGTACGTACTGTAGTCGGTAATCATGCTGACGCCAATTTCCTTGTTTCTGAAAAATTGCCGATATCGGCCAAGCACTCATATATATATATATATATATATACACTGCCTAAAGAAAGTTTGGACACCCTTTCAAAATTTTCATCTTTTGTTGCCTTGTAGCCTGGAATTAAATTGCATTAGATCAAACTTTTTTCCACATCAACCCACAACTTCCAAGTTGACAGAAATTACAGCTGTGAGTCTGTTGGGATCAGTCTCCACCAACTTTGCACACCTTGAAGGGGAAATATTTGACCATTCTGCACAAAACTGTTCAAGCTCATTCAAGTTGTGTAGGAAGCGTTGATGGACAGCAATCTTCAAGTCATGCCACAGATTTTCGACTGGATTTAGGTCGGGACTCTGACTGGGCCACTCAAGGACATTTATCTTTTTGTTCCTTAGCCACTCCAGTGGAGCTTTGGCTGTGTGCTTCGGGATGTTGTCATGCAGAAAAGTAAACTTCCGTCCCAATTTCAGTTTTCTTGCAGAGGGCAGCAGTTTTTCCTGTCGGATTTTTCTGCATTTTGCTCCATCCATTTTCCCTTCTATCCTGACAAGTGCCCCAGTCGCTGCTGATAAGAAACATCCTCATAAAATGATGCTGCCACCACCATGCTTCACAGTCGGGATTGTGTTCTTTGGGTGATGTGCTGTGTTGGGTTTGCTTCAAACGTAATGTGTTGCATTTAGGCAAAAATGTTCCATCTTGGTTTCGTCAGACCACAAAATGTTTTGCCACATGGCTTTAGAATCTCTGGAGTGGTTTTTTGCACACCTAAAGTGGGAATCAAGGTGGGCTTTTTTGAACAATGGCTTCCTTTCCAGACTTGTGGAGTACTTGGGATATTGTTGTCACATGCACACAGTGACCAGTCTTTGCCATAAAGGCATCTCGCTCTTTCAAAGTTGCAATTGGCCTCTTTGAACAGTCTCTTCCTTGCTTGGTCATCCATTTTGGAGGGATGGCCTTATTTAGGTAGGGTCCTCATGATACCATACGCCTTCCACTTCTTAATGATTGTCTTGACTGTGCTCCAAGGGATATTCAGGGCCTTTGAAATATTTTTATACCCATCCCCTGATCTGTGCCTTTCTACAACTTTATCCCAGAGGTGTTTTGAAAGCTTCTTGGTGCTCATGGTTGAGTCTTTACTGTGACATGCACGACCCAGAAGAGGAAACCTATACAGGAACAGCTGATTTTATTCTGAAATAATCAATCACTACAATTTAACACATGTGGAGGCAAATGAACTTGGTGATTGATTTTGCTGTTTTAAGGGGGGTTGACAATTATCCAACCAATATATGATAGTTTTGTATTTTTAAATAATTTTCTGAATTGTGAGTTATGTTGTATAAATAAATGTAGAAAAAGTCTGATTTAATGCAATTTATTCCAGGATATAAGGCAACGAAAGGTGAACATTTTAAAGGGGTGTGGACTTTCTACAGGTTCTGTACATGTTTGTGTGTGTGTGTGTGTGTGTTTTGTTCACAAAGCATAACATTTTCTCTCGGCTAACTCTTCACTGTCTGTCTGTCTGTCTCTGTCTCTCGCATCTGGGCATTGCTTATCTCCAGATGGTATTTGTCTTCAGACCTGTCGGGCCGTGTTCATGTCCGGATAGGAGTTTGCTCTGGACATGTCCGGGCGGTATCTATGTCTGGATGGAAGTTTGTCTACAGATGTGTCTGGGCAGTATCTATGTCCAGATGGGAGTTTGCTCCGGACGTGTCCGGGCGGTATCTCTGGACGGAAGTTTGTCTCCAGACATTTCCGGGCAGTGTTTGTCTCCAGGTGGTATTTATAGCATGACCGGTAGAAAATAAATAGATTTCATACATTATTTTGTTTCCATCTTCACTGTTATCCCATACAGAATCATTTTGATGAGACAATATGAATCGTAATTAACATGCCACCGCACGTCTGCCTTCCGTTCCTCTGACCTCATGCTGCCTTCCCTCCCCCCCCACTGCCCCCCTCATCTCCCTTCTTGCTCCCTCTCCTTCCCCTCTCTTTCTTCCCCTCCCCTCCCCTCTCTCCCTCCCTTTCATATTCCCGTCAGCGAAGCGATGGGTGATATTTGCTCATACTAAATAACAGGCAAACTAGGCAATAATGCAATACGAAAAGGAAATACGCAACAATGACTATTGCAGTGCCTCTGGATTGGACAACATTTTGAGTCTTGGTTGTTGTGTGCCAGGATTGTGAGCTTGGCAAAATAGATAAAATGACTTAAAATACTGCCTACCACCAGGCGGCGCTATACGATACACATTTACATTGAGACATTCGGGGTCTTCACCCCACCCTGAAGGTTTGAAAATGTTTTCTTGCATCTGCATTTGCCAAGAGGATTCAAATGGATATATACATATTGTTAGTTACGGTTGTGGAAATTCACAGAACACCATTCAGGTTCTTTAGGTCAGTTATGTCGAAAAGTGTTTGTTCTCGGTTAGATTTCCCCACCGATGTCGAAAGGGAATTTATTCATGTGCCGGGCTGTGCATCTTTGAGTTAGCCATTATTCTTTTGCTGTCGTTATTTTAACACGAACAACATCTCCTCACCTTCATCTCAACGGCGCCATCTTTTCACCAACGGCAATGGTGTCCCAAACGGCCGCAATCATCTCCTCACCGTCTTCGTCATGCCCGCGTGAAGATGGTGATTTCAACCACGTCCGCTTGTGGAAAGAGTGATTTCTGCCACATCCGCTTTCCACGGCAAGATCGTATCAGAATGGCAAAATGGGCGGAGCCAGCGGGAGGTGAGGGGTCGGAGGTGAAAGTCCAGACCCCACCCACGAACCCGATAAAAGGCGGGGAATGAGACGCCCGGAGAGTTCAGTTGTGGAGAGTTTAGTGGAGGACGGAGCTCTGCAGTGAAGAGTCAAGTCGGAGTGGAGGACGGAGCTCTGCAGTGGAGTCTGGTCGAGCCTGCAGCGCCGTGCAGAGTTGTGGGTCGGTGGAGGCAGCGAAGTCACCAGCCGGAGAGAGAGGTCGCCAACCAGAGACATAACGGTCCAAAGGGATCGGGCCCCGGGAAGGTCCGAGCGACGCTGACGAGTGGGCGGGCTCTTAAAAGAGCATCAACTCCTAAAGGGCGAGGCCCGTTCGCTCCTCTGAGGCATCGTCGGCTTGGCCCGATCGACTAGGCCAAACGGCAAGGCCTGAATTAACCGAGCCGCCATTACACCAGCTGCCGTGTTGACGACGAGACATCGAGGATCGCCCGCGAGTCACCACAAAGGTGGCAGGTAACCTGCGGAGCTCCTGCGTTCTTCATAGCTCCGCGGAACATTAAAGGTCTACGGGCCCTGTTCTCCCCCTTTTCTTTCCTGGGGTTTTTGAATGAAAGTCTGTGGCGCCTTGTCCGCGAAGTAGAATTGTGGTTAAGTGCATGTACGTAGTAAATAGACATCGGCTGTAGGTCTTTTTGCTCGTGTCTTGTCCCTTACCCCCATTGCTTGCATATGTGCATGTATAAATAAATGTCATTGTTTGAATATTCACCCGCTCGTTGCGTCCCTTCCTCCATTGAACTGCCATAATTGCATTCGGAATAAATAGCTGGTTTTAATACCGATAAGCAAATCGGGTCCAACGGGGCTTCGTGATAATACACCGCTCGGTAACCGCAAACGGAGCGAGCTGCTTAGGCCGAGGTCACATTTGCCACGGTGGCCGTGGGGTCTCCAAAATCTACGGCCACTAGCAATTATACGGCGGCCGCAGTATTTCCACGGTCACACAATGTAGCAGTCACATATGTTTTTATTTTTCGGGGAGCTGCACGGCGTATTTATAAATTGTGGAGACCGAAAACGTGGGGTTGCCGTACGGTCTTTGATTTGATGTCGCACGGTGACCTTAGGGCGTTCCAGTGGCGGCCATAGAATTTTCAAGGCAGACGCAAGGCGACCGCAGGGGGGCCCTAAGGCAAACGTGTGGCCAGACGGACGGTAACGAATGGGTGAATTTTTTTTTTTTTTTCGGCTTGTCGAATTGCTTCGGCGAACGTAGAAATGAAGAAAGTTATAACTCCGCGTTATAATTCCACGGCGACCTTACGGCCTGTAAAATATAGTCATACGGCGAAGGGCCACCCTGAGGCCACCTCAGAAACTCTGCGGCTGCCGCACGTTTCTGTCAATTCAGAGGGCGTACGGCCGCCGTATCCTCGCCGTAGAGCAAATGTGACTTATGCCTTAGGTCTTAGAAATTGTGGAGACCGAAAACGTGGGGTTGTCGTACGGTCTTTGATTTGATGTCGCACGGTGACCTTGAGGGGGCCCTGCGGTGGCCATAGAATTTTCAAGGCAGACGCAAGGTAGCCTTAAGGTGCCCACAAGGCGACCGCAGGCGAACGTGCGGCCAGACGGACGGTAACGAATAGGTTACTTTTTTTTTACCAGTTTTTTTTTTTTTTCCGGCTTGTCGAATTGCTACGGCGAACATAGAAATGAAAAAAGTTATAACTCCGCGTTATAATTCCACGGCGACCTTATGACCTGTAAGATATAGGCAAACGGCGTAGGGCCACTCTGAGGCCACCGCAGAAACTCTGCGGCCGCCGCACGTTTCTGTCAATTCAGAGGGCATACGGCCGCCGTATCCTCGCCGTCGAGCAAATGTGACTTAGGCCTAAAGCGGCTCGTTTCCAAGCAGGTCCCGTTGAGGTACAACCTCTCGGTAGTCTGCCCGCGTGAATAATTAGGAAAATCGACCATCGGACCCTGCAGCGTGGGTAGAGTATTGACAAGGTTGTGGTGTGCTTAAAAACCCACCCGTAGCTGGATTCCGGCGTTGATCCGGAAGCTGCGATTGGATTGCCATGGTCGGTGGGCGCGCGGCCGCGATTTGCTAAAAGCAGTCGTCCGCACGCCTGGGTGGCGGAATTCAACAACAATATATATATATATATATATATATATATATATATATATATATATATATATATATATATATATATGTAGATGTATGTTGTAATAATAAACACATTTTAAAAATAATATGTAATAAGTACATGGGCCCTTTGTACAATTTCATGTTTTTTATAGAAAAACTACAACAGTTCAATCAGGAGCAGAATCAAAAGGTGTGCATCATACCTCAACCTTCAATGCAAGCACGAAATCTCTTCAGGTGATGAAGAAGCGCTCATTATGTGCCAACAAATTGTGCATTTCCATCAGCATGTTGGAGTTCTCCACGAGCTCAAGCGATTTTATCCTGTTTCAAACAGCGGACGAGAAACAAACCACACAGAAATGGGAATTGTGAATGCATATTTTTGATTAACTTGAAAAAGCTATAAATTGTCAACTTCCAAAATTATTTTTTTTTAAAAACCACACAACATTAATCGAGCCTCCATCCATCATATTGTTGCGAATTTTGGCCCGTCCGGCGTGCGATCGGCCACGTAACTCAAATCGCGACGCGTCGCCCACCGAAACGGACAATTCAGTCGTGACCCTCTTGGAACTACCGCCAAGGAGCCAGCCACAGGTGGGGGTTTAACCTCACCACAACCCAGTCTGCATTCTACCCGCGCGAAATAGGGTGAATCGCCAAATGTCGATATACCCAAGTACTCGCGCGGGTCGCGTACCGAGGAATTGTCGGTGCCGGGCTGTGCATCTTTGCACAGACAAAGTGTTGTCACGCCGCACGTCGACTCCGGACACGAACCGCTTAAGCGGCTCGTTCCGTGCTGCAGGTATAACCGAGCGGAGTCATCGTCGACCTTGACAGTTCAGATTATTTATTGGGTGTCTACACCCACTACCAATCCCTTCCGTGATGCAAGATGGAACTTTAAAACAAAGGAAAGGACGCAACGAAACGGGAAACAGTTTGACAAGCACTTTTAATTCACACTCACACAAGCACGTATTTACAGTTATAGCAAGAACACAACGCAGAGTTAAAACCGAATAAAGCAATGTACAAGCACTTATACGGGTTTACTTAGACTGGCGCCACACACACACATTTACACCAAAAGCAAACAAAATATAAGCCACCCTCACAGGCAAGGAGGCAGACAGGTCCGTGGACCAAATTAACATGGGACCTTGGTGATCAGCCAGGTCCACGAGACCGAAGGGGTCTTACTCGCGCCCTCGTGGCACGATGGCGGGCTAGCCGCAATGTCCGCATAAAGCGCCTGACTCCGTGCCCCAAGTATGGTCGGTGAGCTCCTTTGGCGTGCGTTGCTCAGGCATGTGTTGGTCGGCACCACGGTTAGGTTGGGGAACGGACAGGGTTACTGGCGCTATCTCAGCGCGGATGGGGGGGGGGGGGGAAATTGTTGATGCTCGGGGTCGGGAGAGGGGAATGGCGGATGCTCCGTCCCGCGAGCAGGGTCTCGGGACCGCACCGACTCCGGCAAACTCTCGCCCCTCAGTCCTCTTCCGCGTCCCTGCTCCACTCCGCGACTCGTCCCTCGACCTCCACTCCGATCCCTGCAAACACACGACTCAAACTCCACAACTTCTGACTAGCGCCACTTTCTGCACACTTTTTGCACCCCTTTCTGCCCACCTGAGCTGCGTTGTGCTTGTGTCTTTAAAGACCGGGGGAGGAGCTTGTATGCAGATTCACGGATCAAAACGCGCTTGGAGGCGGGGCCACGCCACCCGACGCTCAGCCATTGGTCGGGCAAAAAGGTGCGTGATCCTCTCCTGATCAGATTTCCTCTCCTAAAAGGAACGCATTCACAGCGGGTTCGGAGGCGGGGCCATGCCACCCGATACTCAGTCATTGGATGGAAAAAAGGGGCATGAAGCTTTCTTGATCCGCTTCTCCTCTCCCGAAAGGATCCATGTGCACTCGTGGCTTGACATGTTCGGCAAGAATCACCGAACGGGCCCTGGACAGCACGACATTCGGTGTTGACTGGTGGTGTAGTTGATGGTTGTGGAAGGAGAAAGGCGAAGGTGGTGGGGGTTTGCTGTGGTGGTTTGGTTGTTGGCGGGCGTCGTTTGGGAATGGCGGTGAAGCGATGTTTGCGGGATGGAGTTGTGGAGGTAAAGAGGCGAAGGTGGTGGTGTTTGAGTTGTTGGCGGGCTTATTGGTCCAAAATAACGACAGAGAGAAAAAAATGGCTAACTCAAAGCGTCGCAGCCCGGATGAATCACACATATTCCCTCTAAACAACGGGTGTGAACTAACTACACATGAATTTATCGATATATCTAACCTGAGGACCTTTCTGGTGTATTGCAAATTTCCACAGCCGTAACACTACCCCCTCCCCTTTTTACAGACTCGTCCCGAGTCGTCGAATTTTCGTGTGCCATCATGTGTAGTTCTCCCCTCGTACGGTTTACCTTCGGATCCCTGAATGCGACATTCAGTGTATTCGTGTCCCCAAAATAAATAACCTACGGGCTGAGTAACGAACTAAACAAACCCACTCATACGGACGACTTAAAGAAATTGCCGGCGCGAAGACACACATGCCGGGGGCGCACTCATATTTACAATACACAACTTGACCTTATAATTTACACTATTCCATGGCCCAGGATCAATGGACTCTGCAAAGAGAAAAGTTAGCAGGGAGCCAGGCTGCTCGCATGCAGTCTTTGGCTCAAGTAATGCAGGTGACAGGGAATGTGGCTGGCTGCACACACGCAGTCCAAAACCTTCCCCTTTTAACATGGACGCAGTGAACATAACGGCGCATGAGCTGCGCAAACGCAGTCTCCGTGCCAGCTCAAGTGGCACACGCAATGAACGCAACGGCGCATGAGCTGCGCAACGCAGTCTCTGTGCCAGCTCAAGTGGCACACGCAATGAACACAACGGATGGATGGATGGATGGATGAATGGATGGACGGATGGACGCAAACAAGGTGCACGGGCCGCCACTGCAGGCCCGTGTTGCAGCTGCCAACAGGGCAGCCCTCGCGGCTTGCGCAATGATCCTGGCGCACATGGTAATGAACCAAAGGGGGGGGGGGGAATGCAAAACAGAACAGGGGAAAAAATGAACGAGGGCAGCAGGCATGGGCCAAGGCAAAGGCAGGCAGGCAAGGCATGGCAAGGCCGCTGTAGCAAACACAGCCGGCAGGCGAAGTGACCGTCACAGGCCTTGTAGTAAACAGCTGACAGACGATCCGGTCGGCCAGGCCTTGCAGTAACAGCCAGCCGATGAAGTTGGCCGACACCTTGCCTTGAGATGGAGGTTGGTGGAGGAAGTGTGGTGGTGCTGGCCACTCAGAAGGCGGGCTCTGACCTACCTGACTGTCTCCCTCCCAACCTATCGCCTTTGCCTGTATCTGTCCATACCCACCCCCTTAATTTGTCAAAACCCAATTTAGCCCCAACTTATTTTTTTTGTTTTTATTTTCACTTCCCCACTACTACAACTCGTCCCCTAACCCCCTTTATCGTCTCTGTCCGGCTAACCTATCGTCTCCGAGCCTACTCCCAATCCCTACGTTCCCTTCCTGGAGGGGAATAAGGGAGAGCTAGCGTCCTGTGCCGAGGCCCAACTCAAGCCTCAGGATGGCCTCCTCGGAGTTCAGCGATCTTTACCCAAAGTGGGTCCAGCGGCCCACAACGAGAACGAAGGGATGGATGATGCGGAGTAGACACTTCCTATCTACCTTAACCATTAACTCTTAAACTACCCTGGGGCTTTCAACAAGCGCCTCTCGCTTAAACTATTGGTTCGAACAACCCAGATTCCCGTCGCCTGTGTTGGTGTCCTTGCAAATTCCGGGCCATGCCCTAGAGTTTTCTTCCCGTGCCCTCACACTGTCTCACGACTGGGACGCGTGGCTCCCTTGGCAGGAACTCTGCCGATTCTCTAACAATGGCACCCCCGGGCACCACACTGGCTCCGAGCCTGCCAGCTCCCTAAACACCGGGGAGTGCCCTCTCTGGCGACTCCCCTGAAATGCTCACGTGGCAGGCTGGTGCCCCGGGCCCCTTTCCGAGGGTCACCCGTGCCCACGACACTGCCCACGCGGCCAATGGCGCCCCGGGCCTCCGCACCATGCGGGCGCACCCGTGACCACCACGCTATCCTGGCCCCCCATGGGCCCTTGGCCTACCACCCCGGTGCCCGGGGTACCCACTCAGCGATTCTCACCTTTCGCAGCCACGCTCCCAACCCGTCAACAGGGCTCCTGCACCCCTCCAAATGGGTATTGAGCCTACTTCCCCACCAACAACAAAACGACCTCCATTTTTCAATTTGTCTAACCCAGCTAACTCACTCTACACTGACCCCGGGGTCCCTTGGGCGGGAGTCACTCCTCCCCTCAATCACTCATCGCACCATGCATTCCACATTCGCTCCATACACTCAACATGTACATTTCCCTTTCCACACTTCAACTCACACATCGCTGAATCCTGCCATCCTGCTAACTACATCCCCTAATTATCTCGTGCTCCCTCGTCATCCCTTTCAATATAGCACCTTCCTTTTAATCGACGTAGCTAAGCTGCGTCTCCTCTACACATCCACAAGTCTGTCTCTGTCCTTAAATAATCATTTTCCATTTCCCTCTTAAATCTGACCAAAAATCCCTCCAACTAACCATTCCACGGGCCCCATGAGGACGTACCCCTGCCCCATGAAGCCGGTCAAACTATCACTCACCCTTCCCCCGAACTAGTGTTATCCTGTGCCCAGGACAGGGGGGGGGGGTCTCTCACCTCCTGCCTGGGAATCCTATTCACCTGAAAGCAAGACTTCTTTTTTAAATTTTTTTCAACTGCGCTTCACCAGCGCGGCAACTCGCAGCCTGCGCTCCTTGCACCTTGCCGTCATGGCAGCTGTTCGCGCACCTCGTCCCTCTTGGACGGTACCATCCGGCAGGGATTCACCCTCCTGCTGGATTCCAACCCCACGTGCAGCCATGACGTCACCCTGCGCATTCAAAAAAAACAAGCCTCGCGTTTCGAGGGGTTCCCCACACGAACACATGTGCTCTGCCCGTCGGAGCTTAGCACAAGCTCGCGTGGAGAACCCATCCGGTCCAAATCCGAAATGCAGCCTAACCTTTGTCCGTCCGCGGGATCGGCAACATCCACCACTGGCGTTTCCGGACCGGGTTTCACTCCCGCAAGTGCGCACGCGACGGTCTCGTGCGCTGCACAGGACGAACCTCGCACACACTGCCGTGCAAACCCGGCACGGTCCCCACTACAGCTACGGCCGCGACCCGGCCTCTGTCCCTTATCTGTCGCCGTCGTCATTCGACGCACGCACACCTGCTTGTCACGACGCTGACACTCCATTCCATTACATTCACACCGGGAGACGTGGCTGCATGTTCGCTCATGCCCACCGTCATCTCCCTTACATACCGCTCTCTCACACACACGGTCTCCCTTGCACTCGGCCGTTCACTCACGCATGCCATTTCCCTTGCACACGTGGTTCCATTCACACACGGCCTTCCACTTGCACACGTGGCTCCTTCCACACACGGTGCCTCATCCACACACGGCGTGCTGGGAGGCACGCACTTCGGCACACTTGCCACCACACCACTCACACACAGAGTGTCACTCATACCCAGGGTCTCATCCATACACGGGTTCTCTGTCGCCCACCCGGTCGCTCTCACACACGCCCTTGCTCCCACGCTATGTGCGCATTGCAGCACACATTTCGCCACACTTGCAAACACACACACCAGGACCACACTGGGGATTCGTGCCACCCCAAGGGTTTCCGGGGCCTCTATATCCCCCAAGCTCTCTGTGCACTCGTCCACAGCACTCGCCCCCTCAACCGGACCCACCTGGTCAAGATCAGCTTCAAGGGAGCATAGCGTCTCTCTCCGTTCCCGAAGGAGGCCATCCAGCTGCTCGCACCGGGTCCCCACACGTTCTGCCATCTCGCCCCCATCGTCCTCCACTACCTCCGTGTGTGTGTTCATCCCCAACCCCGTCCTTATCGTGCAGTCTCTCCTCTATTTTTTCTGTTTCTTTCTGGCTCCTTTTTCCTTCCCATCTGAGTCGTTTTTCCTCTCTGAGCCCCATTAGCTGTTCGTTCTCCCTCCGGAGCTCCTCAATCTCTGCTGACTCCAATCTTGCTCTCCGTTTTAGTTGTTAAATTTCAAACTCACGTTGTTCTTGTTTTCTACCCCACAGTTTCTCCTGCTCTTCATTCTCCAATCTCATCGTTTCTTTCAATTGGCTCATTTCCTTCCTGTGTTTCATTCGCTGTTCTCTCACTACTCTTCCTTGTTTCCTCTCCTGTCCTTCCTTCTCCAGTTTCATGGTTTGCTTCATTTGGTTAATTTCCCTTTTGTGTTTCATTCGCTGTTCTTTGTCTATCTCCTCGCACTCCAGCCTTGCCTTTTCTTCCAATTGGTCAACCTCGGCTTCATGTTCTTTTTGTTTTCTATGCCATTGTTCCTCTCGTTCTTCCCTCTCCAATCTCGTTGTGCCCTTCAATCGCCTCATTTCTCCTTCCTGCTTCAGTTGTTCTTCCCTCATCATCCTCAACTCGTTTTGTAGTTCCCTTTCTTTGTCTTCGTGTAACTCAGAAGCTTTCTTTTAAAATTCCTTTCTCATCTCGACACACTCCAACCTGTTTTTTTTCCTTTTGTCGTTCAGTTTCAAGTTCATACTCTTTTTCTTTTTTATTCCACTGTCTCTCTTGTTCCTCATTCTGCAATCTCGTATTTCCTTCAATTGGCTGATTTCTTTCTCCCGTCTCATTCCTTGCTCCTTCACTTTCTCCTCGTACTCCAACCTTGCTTTGGCTTCAAACTGTTTGATCTGTACAGTGTGGTTCCTCAACGTTTCATTTTCCGTTCTCTTCCTTTCCTCTTTTAACACCTTCAGTTCGTTTTGTAATCCTCTTTCTTTGTTTTCGTGTTTCAGTATCTCAGAAGTTTTTTTTTTTCTAATTCCTCCCTCAATTTGCATGCTTCTTCACTCATTTCATCCCTTTTTTTCCACTGCTTCCCTCCTCAATTCGTCCCTTTTTTTTTCTGTATTCCTTTAGTTTTTGCTGCCATTCCTTTCCCATTCTTATCTCCTCTTCCAGGATTTCTCTTTTAAACTGGCTTGCCTTTACCTCTCGCTTCAGTAGTTCCAATTCCCCATCTTGTTTGCGTTTTTCCTTTTCTAGCTTTGTTTTCCTTTCTCCTTCCTCCCTCATTTCTCCCTGCAGTTATTCGAACTGTTCTGACTTTTCCAGCAATTCCTCCGTCCTTTCCTCTTTTTATCTTCCGTTCTTGGCTTTCTCTTTCCTGATTGCCTGTTCTTATCACTTCCTTCAATTGTTCCAACTCCCCATCGTGTTCACATTTTTTCTCTTCCAACTGTATTTCCCTCACTCTCCCCTCTAGTTCTTTGAACCGCCTTTCCCCCTCCAATATTTTTTCCATGAGTAGTTTTACTTCCAAATCGTGCTCCTTTTATTTGTTTTCAAGCTCGGTTTTCCATTCTTCCTCCAAGCCAGGGGTCGGGAACGTGTGGCTCGCGAGCCAGGTATGGCTCTTTTGATGATTGCATCTGGCTCGCAGATAAAATTGGAGTTTGAAACTTGGAAAGCTCAATATTTCTCGCAGAAGCTTTACCTAGAGTTTGAATGGTGTCGTGCTTCATTCACGTGCAGGGCTGAACTTGGCAGAAGGAGAGAAGAAAAAACACCTCCGAATTGTCTGAAGCGGTTTTTGTTTTGTCCAGTCATGCGGCCGACGCGAGTAGTGATTTAGATTCCTCCAATGACGTGCCGCCGCCGACACGCGTAGCGGAATTCATCTCGACCAATCACGCGCCACCGCTGAGGCGACTCGTGATTTCGGTTCCTCCAATGACGTGCCGCCGCCGAGACACGTCACGGAATTCATCTCGACCAATCACGCGCCACCGCTGAGGCGACTCGTGATTTCGGTTCCTCCAATGACGTGCCGCCGCCGAGACGCGTCACGGAATTCATCTCGACCAATCACGCGCCACCGCTGAGGCGACTCGTGATTTCGGTTCCTCCAATGACGTGCCGCCGCCGAGACGCGTCACGGAATTCATCTCGACCAATCACGCGCCACCGCTGAGGCGACAGCATCCCAGAGTCGGCCGGCCGTGCCGCACCTCTCGAGTATGTCAGCCCGTGCGCAGGCCAGCCAGACTCACTTGGGTCAACATCTCCCTCTCTCTCATTTGCTCAAAGCTAACCCTTCGACGAAGAAGATGGCGAAAAGAAAAAAAGAGGAGTATCGTACATTTCAGGACGAATGGGCCGAAGACTTCGCCTTTGTGGAGAGAGCAGGTTCTGTGGTGTGTCTAATTTGCAATGACAAAATTGCATCGATGAAACGGTCGAATATAAAGCGGCACTTCGACACACGCCATGCTACCTTTGCATCAAAATACCCTGCGGGAGACAGCAGAAAGAAAGCGTGCCAAGAGCTACTGAGCAGGGTGCAAGCCAGCCAGCAGCAACTCCGCGTATGGACCCGGCAAGGTGACTATAATTCCGCTCACTTTGCTGGATCTTTAGCAATAGTGAGGAACGGAAAACCATTCACAGATGGCGAGGATGCTAAAACGTTCATGCTGGATGTCGCCAATGAACTTTTTGATGATCTTCTGAACAAAGACAAGATAATCAAAGGGATACAAGACATGCCTCTGTCGGCAAGAGCTGTTCATGATCGTACCATCATGATGGCAAACCAAGTGGAGGAAACGCAAGTGAAGGACATAAATACAGCGCCGTTCTTTTCCCTGGCTTTGGATGAGTCAACAGACGTAAGCCATTTGTCGCAGTTCAGTGTGATTGCAAGATATGCTGCTGGTGATACACTGCGCGAAGAAAGTCTTGCTGTTCTGCCAATAAAAGGGTCCACAAGAGGTGAGTATTTATTCAAGTCTTTCATGGAGTTCGCTCAAGAAAAAAATCTACGAATGGATAAACTTATCTCGGTGTGTACTGATGGTGCTCCGTGTATGGTGGGGAAAAACAAAGGATTTGTGGCGCTTCTCCGTGAACATGAAAATAGACCCATCCTAAGTTTCCATTGCATTCTACACCAGGAGGCACTTTGTGCTCAGATGTGTGATGGGCAGCTTGGCGAAGTGATGTCGCTGGTCATTCGTGTGATCAACTTTATTGTTGCCCGAGCCTTAAATGCTCGCCAGTTTAAAACACTGCTGGATGAAGTTGGAGATAACTATCACGGTCTGCTTTTGCACAGCAATGTGCATTGGTTGTCAAGAGGGAAGGTGCTTAGCCGTTTTGCGGCTTGCCTGAACGAAATCCGGACTTTCCTTGAAATGAAAGGGATTGAGCATCCTGAGCTAGCCGAAACTGAGTGGCTCCTCAAGTTTTACTATCTCGTGGATTTGACTGAACATCTGAACGAGCTCAACGTGAAAATGCAAGGCATTGGAAATACAGTGTTATCCCTTCAACAAGCCGTGTTTGCTTTTGAAAACAAGCTGGAGCTCTTTATCATGGATCTTGAAACAGGTCGTTCACTACATTTTGAAAAACTGAGACAATTTAAAGATGCATGCACAGCAAGTGAGCCCACTCAAAACTTTGATCTCCACCAGTTAGCTGGCTTCACATCCAGTCTCCTACAGTCATTCAAAGCATGCTTTGGAGAATTTCGTGAGCACACTCGTCTTTTTAAGTTCATCACCCATCCAAACGAGTGTTCACTGAACACAGCCGACCTGAGTTACATTCCTGGTGCCTCCGTCAGAGATTTTGAAGCAGAAGTGGCTGACCTGAAGGCCTCAGACATGTGGGTGAATAAGTTCAAGTCACTGAATGAAGATTTGGAAAGAATCACACGACAGAAAGCAGAGTTGGCGAGCAAGCACATGTGGACAGAAATGAAAAAACTTCAACCCGAAGACGAGCTGATTATCAAAACTTGGAACGCGCTTCCTGTCACATACCTCACACTGCAGCGTGTGAGTATTGCTGTATTGACCTTGTTTGGATCTACGTATGCATGTGAGCAGTCATTCTCACATCTTAAAAACATCAAGTCCAACCTACGATCACGTCTAACGGATGAAAGCCTCAACGCTTGCATGAAGCTTAACCTCACCAAGTACCAACCAGACTACAAAGCCATCAGCAAATCCATGCAGCACCAGAAGTCCCATTAATGGTGAGTATTATAACAACATTATTTAAAAGAATAAATTCAGAGGCTTATTATACTAACATTTAGTTGAATTCCGTCTTAAATATATATTATATGGCTCTCACTGAAATAGATTTCCAAATATTTTGCTTTAATGGCTCTCTGAGTCAAAAACGTTCCCGACCCCTGCTCTAAGCTGTTCCTATCCTGGGAGATACCAATTTGCTCTTCCTCTTTCCTTTTATTCTGTTCACTCGCCTTTTGTAGCAAAAACCCACGCAACCAATGTACTAACGTCGTTTCCTTATGTAGCTTCTCGACTGTGCTGGCTAAGTCCTCTTCCAGCTCCTGAATTTGCTCCTGTGCATCGGCCAATCGTTGTACTTCCGTGTGCACATAATCCTCATGAACCCAGTCTGCATTGGTTAAGTCCTTTTCCAACCCCCGAATTCGTTCCTGTGCCTCGTCCAATTCAATCTGCAATGTACTGCCGTCGCCCTGCCTCGCCTGCCATGACCCCGTAGTTTGAAACAGTTGTTGGGAGCGCTCGCCTTGTGTCGTGCCGTTCGTAGCGCCATTAATTGCGGCCCGCTCACGCCGCGTGCCGCACTGAAGTGCGGCCGTGCCGCCATCTTGTGACTCCGTTTGCCGGCAAAGTCCGTGCTCAGAATATGAGGGTGAGCTCCCCCATGGATTGTAATTAGCGGTGGAGTTATAAAAAGAACCATCCCGGGCCATGGATTCTACATTACTACACATATTCATTTCTACCCCCGGCACCCGCTCGCCTTGAAACTCCATCTTATTTCTCGTAAGGGATTAATTTAGATTGCTCGTAATTTGGGGGGAACAGGGGGGGGGGTTGCTTCGCACACCCCTGGTACGATCCCTGAATTTAGTTGGAGACCGGGGTGGATTCGAATCCCACACTCCTGTACACCAGTGTTGCGAATTTAACCTCACCACAACCCAGTCCGCATTCCACCTGCGCGAAATAGGGTGAATCGCCAAATGTCGATATACCCAAGTACTCGCGCGGGTAGCGTACCGAGGAATTGTACCACGCCGCAGGTCGACTCCGGACACGAACCGCTTAAGCGGCTCGTTCCGTGCTGCAGGGATAACCGATCGGAGTTATCGTCGACCTCGATGGTTCAGATTATTTATTGGGTGTCTACGCCCATGACCAATCCCTTCCGTGATGCAAGATGGAACTTTCAAACAAAGGAAAGGACCCAATGAAATGGGAAACAGTTTGACAAGCACTTTTAATTCACTCTCAGACAAGCACGTATTTACAGTTATAGCAAGAACACAACGCAGAGTTAAAACCGAATAAAGCAATGTACAAGCACTTATACGGGTTTACTTAATAGACTGTCGCCACACACACACACATTTACATCAAAAGCAAAGAAAATACAAGCCACCCTCACAGGCAAGGAGGCAGAAAGGTCTGTGGACCAAATGAACGTGGGACCTGGGTGATCGGCCAGGTCCACGAGACCGAAGGGGTCTTACCCGCGCCCTCGTAGCGCGATGGCGGGCTAGCCGCAATGTTCGCATAACGCGCCTGACTCCGAGCCCCTGGTATGGTGGGTGAGCTCCTTTGGCGTGCGTTGCGCAGGCACGTGTTGGTCGGCACCACGGTTGGGTTGGGGAACGGACGGGGTTACCGGTGCTATTTCAGCGTGGATGGGGGGGGGGGGGATTGTTGATGCTCGGGGTCGGGAGAGGGGAATGGCGGACGCTCCGTCCCGCTAGCGGAGTCTCGGGACCGCACCGACTCCGGCGAATTCACGCCAGAGTCCTCTTCCGCGTCCCTGCTCCACTCCGCGACTCGTCCCTCGACCTCCACTCCGAGCTCCGTCCCCTTCGCCGTCCGATCCCCGCAAACACACGACTCAAACTCCACGACTTCCGACTCGCGCCACTTTCTGCACACTTTCTGCACCCCTTTCTGCCCACCCGAGCTGTGTTGTGCTCGCATCTTTATGGACCGGGGGAGGAGCTTGTATGCAGATTCGCGGATCAAAACGTGCTTGGAGGCGGGGCCACGCCACCCGACGCTCAGCCATTGGTCGGGCAAAAAGGGGCATGAGCCTCTCCTGATCTGATTTCCTCTCCTAAAAGGAACGCATTCACAGCGGGTTCGGAGGTGGGGCCATGCCACCCGATGCTCAGTCATTGGATGGAAAAAAAGGGGCGTGAAGCCTTCCTGATCCGCTTCTCCTCTCCCGAAAGGATCCATGTGCACTCGTGGCTTGACGCGTTCGGCAAGAATCACCGAACGGGCCCTGGACAGCACGACGTTCGGTGTTGACTGGTAGTGTGGTTGATGGTTGTGGGAGGAGAAAGGCGAAGGTGGTGGGGGGTTTGATGTGGTGGTTTGGTTGTTGGCGGGCGTCGTTTGGGAATGGCGGTGAAGCGATGTTTGCGGGATGGAGTTGTGGAGGTAAAGAGGCGAAGGTGGTGGTGTTTGAGTTGTTGGCGGGCTTATTGGTCCAAAATAACGATAGAGAAAGAAAAATGGCTTACTCAAAGCATCGCAGCCCGGATGAATCACACATATTCCCTCTAAACAATGGGTGTGGACTAACTACACATGAACTTATCGATATATCTAACCTGAGGACCTTTCTGGTGTATTGCAAATTTCCACAGCCATAACAATATGTACCAGCTTTCAATACAATATTGGGAACAGAATCCATTGAAACAAGAAGATAAAATATTAATGTCGAGGAACAGAAGCTTATGATATGAAGTTTTCACCCTGATTTGTTTGTCTGTGAGCAGGATATCTCAATAAGTCATGGACGGATTTAGATGAACCATGGTCGACAAGTTGGGTGTGTAACAAGGAGGAATAGATTTGATTTATGTGACGATCCTGATCGAGATCTGGATATGGGAATTTTTTAATGATTCTTCAGCATAGAGATACTGGGCCAAAAATAAAAAAACAGCACGATATCTCCAAACGTTGTGGACGGATGACAAAACTTGGTGGATGAATAGTTTGTTTAGGTGACAAGAACAAGGCGATTAGATTTTGGTTAAAGTCCGGTGCAGATCCGGTCGATCAATGGGATACAATGCGTAAACTGTACAGCCTGGCAGAGGGATGTGCTCTACAGAGTGCCGTTTTCGTTTGTTACTTGCAAAATCAAAAATTTTCAAGTACAGTATATCGGTTAGTCTGGTCTGTTATTATGTCAGTCTGTTTGCATGTCAAATTTTTACTCCGATCTTCACAAAACACAACCACCTGGGTCATGTTTAGGCCCTTGAAGACCCTTTAGATGCCTAAAAACATTTACACCCTTTTAGAGCACTGAGACCCTTTGACCCTTAGACCCTTTAAACCCTTAGGACCCCTAAGACCTTGTAGTTACTATCAACCCTGTTTGAACTCTTCAACCCTTAAAATCATGTCGACCATATAGAAACCAATAGAGCCCGAGACCCTTTCGACCTTTGAGAAATTTTTGAACCCAAAGACTCTTCAAACACCATGGACCACGTTAGAGCTGTAGCTACTGTTGGAGCATACAGTGGAGACCACTTTGACCTTTTAGACCGTTTGGACCTTTTAAACCACTTTGACCCATTTGATGCCTTATGTTGGCTTAATGCCTTAATGGTTAGGGTGGTGGGCTTGAGATCCTAGGATGCCGAGTTCAAATCCCACTCGGCTGTTGAATTAATACCAGGTAGGGTTGACTCTGCCTGTCATCCTTCCGAGGTCAGCAAAATGAGTGCCAGCTTGCTGGTATCTTGTGTTGGGGTGGCAACCCGTCCATGATTGTGTCCAATAGCCAAGGAGACTGCTTCGGCAGCACCAATGCTCTACACCAAGTATGGTCCCAATGGATGGATGGACCCATTCACCCTTTAGATCCATTCATGCACTTTAGATCCCTTAAGACCCCGAATACACTTACACCCTTTCGACTGCTTAGATCTCTTGACCCAAAGACCTACACTCAGACCCAATCTGCTATTGGAAAATAAATTTTAGTCCTTTCGACCCTTATATACCCCGATTGATCCTTTGGACCACAAAGACCCTCAAGACACGTCGACCGGTTAGACGCACACCACAAAAAAATCAATTGAGTCTTCTGGCTCTATACAGAAGATACTTTTTTCAGCAATTAATGTGCAATCTCGACCTACCAAGAGGCTGGGTACTCTGCAAGGTGGAACAGAATTTGCATATTGGGTCAATGAATTGGTTTACCAATTAAAACGTTGAAGCATATTGATAATTTGGATTTCGCAAATATCGTGCTGGGCACAACATCTTTCTTGCTTGTTTGTTTGTCTCTTTGTGAGCAGGATATCTCAAAAAGTTACGGACAGATTCTGACAAAACTTGGGGGACAGGTTGAATGTGTGACAAGGATTAAATTGTTTTGATTTTCATGAAGATCCGAATCCGGATCTCGATCCAGTCTATTAGTGGGATGCAAAACGTAAACTGTTCAGCCTGACAGAGGTATGCGCTTTCCCAAGTGCCGTTCGAGTTGAGACAAGTTAACAATGTAAAGGGAGAAGTTTTCAAGGATGAGATACTTCTGTTTGCTCAAGAAATGCCAATGTTTGTATATTTCAAATACTGTACTCTCTGCATAATGAGAATTTTTTTTTCCAATTAAATGTTGAAAAAAACCTCCCAAAATCCTTAGTTTGTCTCAGATGATTGAAAGTTCCTCCTTTTTGAACATTTTGAAAGTCCTATGTGATATATTTTGGTCAAATGTGTGATTATCACAAATCTGATACACTTTCGGAAACGTCAACAATTGGAAATTTAAATTTATAACGACAGTCCTGGTTCCTATATTTTGCTGAAACATACCTGATGTGATAGCCCAGACCTGTCGCTACTTGCTTCGCAAGTCTTGAAAAATAATGGAGGAGACCGCTTTTTCCACATCCAACATTCCCTTTGAAAACCACGATTTTCCGAGAGCGACCAGTCCTCCAGAATATTTTGGAGCTGAACATGAAGATGTCCTCTGCCCTCCTGTGTTTTGTTGGTGGAGATAAAACAATGTCATTCCTCAGTATTATCAGTGAAAACTTCATAACACATTGCACTGTTTTCAACAACAAATAAGCCAATATAAAAAGCACATTATTTTTCAAATATGGTGTCAAATAAAGACAGAGGTTTTGACAACAATAGCGTTGTATGAATTATCATCATCAGGTCAGCACAGATGAAGAGCTTAATTTTCACGATTTCTAAATTTTGAAGCCAGCAGTAAAAATGATAATACACCACCTCAGCCATTAGTCAAGATGTGAATACGACCAAAGTAGAAGAAAACTCAAACAAACACAAAAGCATGACAAACTTAAGATAACAAGCTCAAATGAGCGAAGATCCTCGTCCTCTTAATGATGACGTCATAAAAACGAATATGACATCATTGTGATGCATCAGGTTTGTGATAAATTATTATCTGTGCTAATGCCCGGCTTGATTCCCGCAAACAAAATTCAAACAGCTTGCCTAGTCGATAATGGTATAGGCGATTGCCATTCGCGGCGATATTATGACGTCAACTTTTTTTATAGGAAGAATTTCCAAAATCGGAGATGGTTACTGCCTGTGCGTGGGCTTTCTGCATATACATGGCAAGTTTCACGAAGATCCGATGAAAACTGTGTTGTGAAACAAAAAATGTCAAAAACAGGAATGAAATCAGAAAAATTGATATGACATCATAGTGATGTATCATATGTGCGGTAATTCATCTCAGCTAATGCCCTGTTCGATTCGCGCGAACAGAATTCAAAAAGCTTGCCTAGTTTCGGAGATAGTTTTTTGGCGATTTCCATTAGCAGAGATATTTTTACGTCACAACTTTTTTTCTCGGAGGAATTTTCAAAATCGGAGATGGTCACTGTCTGCACGGGGTGTGTGTGTGTATATATATATATATATATATATATATATATATATATATATATATATATATATATATATATATATATATATATATATATATATATATATATATATATGCCAAGTTTCAGGAAGTTTCGATGAAAACTGTAGGCTGTGAAACAAAAAAGTCCACAAGAACAACAACGCGAGTCAGACTTAGAGATCCTCCATGAGGATCTAAAAATAATCAATGCGTTCTCCGCTCAGCCATATCAGTCATAGAAAGCAAAATATTAGGAAGTGTGAAAAGCCAAAAATCTTGGCCACATATTTTACAGGAAATTTAACTCGAAATAGACCATATATTTACAGTGTGCCGCCATCTTGGTGAGGCTTATTTTGGTTTTTCATGATGAGCACCCCATAAATTATCTTCAAAACGGGTGTTTAATTGAACCCAAACACCCAATTTTCACTCACGTACTACCTTAGAGTTCCCTTCGGATGCATGCAAAGTTTTGGGCCGCTGGGTTTCATGATTTTGGAGTTTTGGAGAGAAGGACGGACGGACGGACATACACACACTGAAATTTATTATCTTCGAAGATATACTTGTCCTGCATGTGATAGATATATGCACAAGTTCCTCCAAGACAATGTCATCAATGGACGAAAAGGAAAAGCTGAGGTGCGGCACATAATTGCAATGACAAGACATTACAATAACATTGATTTTGAACATTTTGATTGAACATTGAACAAGACATTGATTTTAAACATTTTCATTCCACATTTATCCTGTTTTACAACAATTATTTTTAGTCTTAAAAGTAATGAAAAATTTGTTTAAAAAATAAAAATAAAAAAAAAAGAGTAGAAAAAAAAGAAAATAAAGAAATTGGAACATTGAATAATTTCCTCGAGTGCATGCATTGTTATACAAGCATGCACGCACACATAAGCAAGGATATAAAGCCAGAGTCAATTCTCGTAAGATTCTTCATTCTTAATATTGAAAAGACAAGACCAGTAGTGGAAGAATCTGCATATTAAAATAAAGACCTTGCCTTTTCATTTCTCTTCAAAAGCAGCTTTTTGTCTTTCTTCTTTTCCTTTTCAATAAGGCAAGTTTTTGCAGGCCTTTGGAACGTCGACGCTTTGCCAAATACCTATGGAAAGAAGATTATATTTTTATTTTGTCTTTAAAAGTGCATTTGTAAAGGGAGTCTCAATAAAATCTACGCACACTTTAATCTTTCAGAAGGATTAATTAAATAATGGAGAGAGGCTGGTCGTGATTATTGCTAATGCAGTCGTATCGTCAGTTAGTGCGGATGCCCTCACGACAAGACTTCACAAACTTCCCACGACTAAAAATCTTACGAGACTTCCCACTAAGCCAATCAGAATGCAGCACTGCCTCATGCTTCCTTCCCAAACCAAACAGCAAACTACTGGACTGAAGAACATGCAGAGCATGAACCGATTCAGCTATTGCAGGAAAAACCTGCTTTGTTTGAGATCACATTCAAAGCTGATGCAAACCGTATTTCGAAAACCTAGACCATCATGCTGTAGAAGCCACTGCCAGATCCACAGCTTCCCGTCATTAGCCACTGCCAGATTGAATGCCGTTGCCTCCGCCTGACTCGTTGAATGTTTGAGGGCCACACAGCTACAGACAGGGGAGAAGGAGCTGTTGGCATTGTACAGGAATAAGGAAAGGAGTAAGGAAAGCGACGGGGCGAGGAATGCTTGGAAGGTGCGGGACAGTAGTGATGCTGGGAGGGTACGGGAATTCTACGATGAACAGTGTTATTCGAAAGAGGTATGATCGTGAGTTTACTAACCATGTCTTCTCCGATCATGAGAGAAACCATTTTATTGGCACATGGCATTATCAGTTCCTCGCCAATAGTGTGTGGCTTTTTAGCTTTTGCAATGAGCAATGAAACACAATAGGATGCTTCCACAGCACGTGCATTGGTCTGATGACATTTACCTTCTTTATCCAAGCGGGAATTCCTAAGGGCGGTTAACTTCCATTCGAAAAATGAGTGCTCTCTATGTTTGTATGCTGCATGTTTTGATAACAGATGCCATTGTAACTTGTTATGTTTCATGGATTCACTCGAAAGTATTTCATAACAAATGACGCACTGAGGTTTCTGGACTCCACGCTCTGTCACATAATAGAAACCTAGCTCAATGAATTTGTCATTGTAAGGTCGTTCGCGCGACGCGCCGGCCATATTCCTTCACAAAAAGTAACAACTTTCAAGTTTGGGTATAGTATAGAAACGAAATGTTCAAGAAGGCTCTTCTTCAATAAGAAATGACATAAAATGAATAATAGAGGCACTGAGTGGTATCCAGTAATAATCCAGAAAATTCAAACACACTTCGCATGCAGGTATTCCAATGGTCGGCAGAAGTAGAGATGATGTAGTTGTCGCAATTGTGGCGTTGTAAAGATGATGTGAACAACTTGATGTCAAGCCTCTCATCAACACAAGAGGCTCCGCCTCTTGTGCAAGTTTAATCTCGCAGGAAGTTGACTCGTTGTGTTCTATTTCCTAAATCATGGTGGCGTCGGATCTCATCGTTCTGATGGTGATGTTACCTGATGGTGGCAAAAAGTAAAACGATAAAAATGTTATTGGACAAAAAATTAACGGACATTATCGGACGAAAAAAATTGAGTTATCGGAAGTTAACTGGTCCGATTACGACAAATGGAAGTTAACTTCCGATAAAAAAAAGTTAACTTCGATAATTGTCTTATCGGATTATCGCTTTTGGCCCAACACTGTTCACCATCTGGTTTTAACAGAGCAATGCGCGGTTACAGGTTGAACTGGGCCTGCTCTTCGGACTTGGGGTTTAAAATTGCGAACATACTGTAACGCGCATGCGCTAGCTGGCTGACGAGGAAATATCATCCACCGATCAGCCGAATTAGAGCGGGAAAACCCACCTTAGTTTCTATTTCCAGAACTAAATGTTGTAATGAGAAAGTAATTCTTGGCAATGTCAAGAATGTGGCAAGCGCTGTGTATAGATCACAGATTTACATACTTTTCATAAAAACATAGCATTTAAAAAAAAAGTTTTTAGACGATTCCGAGACCCCACGAAAAGTGCTTTGCGACCCCAGTTGGAGTCGCGACCCCGAGGTTGGGAACCCAAGAACTAGATGGAGGAATGCAGTTAATGTCAGGTAATGTTGAATCAATGTCGGAATAATGTTTTGACATTCATTCAGCATTACTAAACCTGTTCATTTATGTCACACTTTTCAGGCAAAAAGTGTCAGTGCAGCATCACTTACACATCGCCGTCGTCATCAACAACTTCACCACGGATCTCGTCAACAATGTCGTTGTACACCATTTTCTTCATTTTTGGTTTCTTCTTGAAGAAACATCGAAACATTTTCCTGAAAAGTGAAAAAGGTGGCAGTCATTGTGTACATTTTTGTTATTCTCTCAACAAAAGTAAGCTCATGGAAAGCAAGGTTAAATTGACAGTGGAGTAGTGGGGCAACAATCAGGCACATATATAGGGATGAGCAATGAAACCATCAGGGAAATAAACAAACAGGAAAGGAAAGAGAGTAAGAGAATAAGAGAGTGAGGAGGGGAGGCGAGGAGGGGAGGCGGGGGGTGGGCGGGGACGGGGAGGGGGTTTGAAACACTGAAATCAGCAAGTAAGAGGAGAGGATTGGGTGAGAAAGGGTTAATGGGGGAAATCGAGATCATGTATGAGGTTGGGGCATGACATGAGGTGACTGTCCGCTGCCTGCTTGAAACCATGGAGAGAAGAGTGAGAAAGAACGGCCTCTGGAGGGTGATTCCATGGATGGGAGAAATGATGTAGAAAGGAGTTAAGGTGTGCAGTCAGCCTGGAATTTGGAAGTTTAACCGGGATGGGGAGTCTGGAAGAACATACGCATCCTGGAGATGCTGAGACGGGTCGGAGAACTTAGAGAGCAGAGGGAGTAACATTGGAGAAGAGGAAGTAAAGGCAGAGACCATCAACCCCCCCACAATGTGAACCTTAAGCTTCACCAGAATTCCACAAATTAAATCAACAATTACAAGTCTTAATAAACAAGACTGACCTTTTGCTCTTGGGCTTTTCTGGAGCCGTTTTTTGATCTTTTGCCTCTGGATTTTTTCTTCGAAAACAATTTCTCAGAAACCCAAGGCAAGAAAGCTTTTTTTTTTGGTGACACATTCTCTGGATTGAAATTTTTCGGCTCATGTGTTTTGGCACAAAAACAACTTCCCTGGAAAAAAAAGAAATAATAAAGATGTGAGTGCAGTACAAATGTGGGAATCAATACATGTTGACCTTCACTTCGTTCCACTTCAACAGTGTATTGAAAACATTCAAGAATAAAAACAAAGCTACTTTTCATGATCAATGTTTGTTCTGATAAATCACGTGTCAATCAAAATTCAAGCTCCATGATGGAGTGACCTTCAAATCACGAAACAATCAACGGTATGAGCTGCAGTCAATGTTGCAGTGGCAATGACTTCTGTTGAAACTCAGGTTCTCTCTCCAGAATCATCTCACTGTCAATGGCCGAATGAAAGTCTGGTAACTCCAAGTTAACTTGAGATATATGCACAAGTCCACTGACTATTTGTCCTCTCTTTCCTGGGCACATGACAGGATGCCTGTGTCATGTTTTAGACATGAAAAAATGTGCATGGTACCTCGGAGGGCAATTTTTACAGAAATAAACTGATTGATTAAAAAAAAAAAACATTCACAGCTCTTTTTAGCAGCATCTCGTGTCACGAACGCTGCTCATAGAGAGCTCGGCATTGTTCTCTTCTTTTTCTTGTGAAGACAAAACCTGAATCTCGAGGACTCGGCTCTTGTATATACAAGATCCGGATCTTCTTAAATACTGAGCACATCTACACATCCTCACATAGACGGTGCCTTTTGAGAGCGTCTATCATGAACTTTTAAATATATTCGGACATTTGCTTTAAAGTTTCGAAAAGTTCACGTTCCAATTTAAAGATTATTCCATTTATCGTATTGTAATTTCGTAAATACATTATTTATTTCGTAAATACACGATATATTGTAAATACGTAGACATTATGACGCGTTTCGCTAATGGCTTAATCAAAGCACGTGACGAAATATCGGAAGTTGTTGTTGTTGTTTTTTTTAAAAAGTGAAATTTTTTATTTTTTTTTTAGCCAACAAAATCTTTAGGACGCTGCTCGTGGACACATTTGTCCTTGTTTTTCCTTGTTTTCCACACACAGGATAACTGGACTTACTGAAAGTTTTAGTCAACTTTAAGGTCAAGGTGAATGACTTGTTATAACTCTCAACACATACACACGGGTCTCTCTGCCACATTTCTCACATTTCCCTAACTTACAGGAATGGCCATATGCATATTCAATGGTGAATCATTTAACTCCTCTGCTCAGGTAATGTGTAGACATCCTCATATGGAACATGCTTGTCTGATAAAGGCCTGAGGTACATTACCACATCGATGATCTTTATTGATTCCTTTTCCGAAAAGTGCTGAAAAGTGTGGGGGCCATTACACACCCCTGACAAATTTCAGTTACAATCGGAAATGTCAGAGATGGTATCACCACACTTCACAGATCTCTCAGTACCAGAGTATAGTTGAGAAATCAGATTGATCAGTTTTGGTGGTACCCACGAAGACCAAGAATCCTCCAGAGGGCATCCCAATTCACTGAATCAAACGCTTTATGGAGATTAACAGAGGCTGCAAGCAGCCCCTGCCAAAACTCTTGTCTGTGTTCGGTGAGGACCCGAAGAGCAAGGATATGGTCAATCGTTGACATCCTTGGGGTAAAGCTCGACTGCTCTGGGTGCTGGTGCTCAAGCAGATGGTGGCGAATCCTATCAAGAATTATCCAAGCAATGCCCTTGCCCAGCAATGAGAGAAGCGTCACCCCTCGGAAGCTGTTGCAGTCTTGTGATCCCAATTCCCCTTCCAGAGAGGGACAATAAGGCCCTTCTTCCAGTCTGTTGGGATAATGTCTGTGTTCCAGACAGATCACAGAACTGCATGCAACGAAACGAGTGCAGCATTTCCACTAACCTTAAGAAGTTCAGCATGGATGCCACAGATCCCAGGAGCTTTACCCCCATTTCAACCGGTTCACCGCAGCCTGTGTTTCCACAAATGAAGGTGGATCACAGTTGATTGGAGGGTTCGCAATAGAGATAGTAACATCATTGATGTCCAACTTAACAGCTGGTGAATCCACCTGGTACAGCTGCTCAAAATAAGCTGCCCAGCGGGCCTCCACTTCGGACTCCTCTGTCAAGAGCCTCCCACCCTCTGCTCTAAATGCAGTACACTGAGGGATGGGCTTGGATGAACGCAATGCGCGAATTCCCCTGTAAGCAGGACGAGAATCCATTGACCACAGGTGATGCTCTACCCCTTCACAGATTCCTCACACATAGGCCTCCTTTTCCACCCTCAGCGCAGTTTTACACCTCAACTCTCTTCAGCTCTTGATAGCAACATTCTGCAATCCAAAATTGCTTCATATAGCTGCTGTCCATCAACATCAGAGCTGCACAATTCGCCCAAATTTTCACACCCTTTTCAGATCGTTACTGTCAGCGCCGTAACACAGTCCCTCGATATCGAGAAGGAACCCAAACTTGGTGTCGGTGTCGGGCAAACGAGCGAACCTTTCGTCCATTTCTCTGTGAAGACGGTCGAGTGTTCCCTTCATGACTGTTTCAATTTCCTCCTTCGCTGGTAACCCAGCGGCTCTCAAGTTCTCATCAGCCATTCGTTTCTTTCGTCTCTGACGTCTTTCAACTTCACGATTCCATTCTTGACAGAGACCGAGTCCTGCTCAGTGGCATCCCCCCCCCCCTTCAAGTGGCACCCAGGGCATGTGCCATACCTCTGCTATACCTTAGGTACGCCACTGCCTCGATTATATTACCCATAGTTCAACGACAACAACATCAGTGGAAAAGTTTGTATATCCGTATCCTTCCTTCACCCATAGTCTTTTGCGTAACTTGGGAACCCCTCATCCAATTGACATCAAACCTCGAAAAGGCACATCTGTGGGGCCCCAGCAATATTCCTGGCAAGTTTCAATCAGATTGGACCGGCGGTCGCAGACAGACACACACGCAAACGCACACACAGATTGCTGGAATTATAGATAGACTAGTGCGGGCCCGTAGGGGCGGGCCCGTAGGTGTGTGCCAGTATGTGCAGCTTCGTGCCTGCAGTATCAGGTCGCCAGCATCAATTGTGACGTTATATCAAATGAAGAAGAATTGTGACGCCCACTCTCTCTCCCCCCCTTTCTCCCCCCTCCTCTGTACCCCCTCCTCTCTCACTCCCCCTTTCCCTCCCCTCTCTTGCCCCCCCTCCTCTCTTCCCCCTCCTCTCTCTTGCCCTTCTCTCTCCCTTCTCTTGCCCCCCTCTCACCTTTCTCTCTCTCCTCTCTTTGCCCCCCTTTCTCCCCCCTCCTCTCGCCCATCTCTCTCCCCTCCCCCTCTCACACCCTCTGTCCCCCCTCTCTCTCACCCCCTCTGTCCCGCTCTCTCTCCCCTCTCTCTCCCCCCCTCTCTCAATGTATTCACAAATGTCTACCAAGCACAACGATTAATTCCAACCTTGGGAAAAAAAACAGCTTTCAAACCCTTGGGAAACAGCTGTTTCCCTTGTGAAAATTCAAACATTGGGATTAATTAATAATTTGAATAATAATCAAACCTTGGGATTACGTAATTACATAATAATCAAACCTTGTGATTAATTAATTAATTCAAACCTTGGGAAAAAACAGCTTTCAAACCTTGGGAGACACTTGGGAAACAGCCAAAATGGATGAGGAAGAACGACATAAAACTTTGAAAAGGCACATACCCAGGTCCCCAGTGTCGATTGTGATGTCATACCAAACGAAGAAGAAGAATTGTGATGTCAATCGTGCAAAAAAAAAAATTAATAATTAAAAAACATTAATTGTGACGTCTTTCGTGACCTCATAGCACCGTGTCCTGTCTGGTTGACAGACAATATATAGGTCGTTATTGGATGACAGACAATGGTCATTGTATCACGTTATTCTTTTTATTCAATTATTGTGCTATTATTGTGTACTGCCAATTATTGTGCAATGATTAATATGCTGTTATCATTATTCTGAG
>NC_140961.1:35958064-36010564 GCF_056783735.1 Eptatretus burgeri
CTCAAGCAATCTGCTCCTTTGAGTTGGCATCATGGCATCCAGAAGCTTTCCTCCAGGCTCCGGATACCTTCTCCGATCATGGTGCCAACAATTCCTTAAGGCACTAATGAACAAATAACTAATGTAATCGACCACAAATTTTCTTCGACATCATAAAGCCGAGCTCCCCTACTTGTAATGGTTTGCGTCAGTGTTCCAGACTCCCTGGTTTTTTGTTTTTTTTCATTGGCACGACGGTGATGTTAACACTTTGATTTCTAGTGCGGTTATGATATAATATAATTAATAGGCTGCCGCTCAACGATTTAAATCATAACTGCACTAGAAATCGAAGTGTCAACATTACCGTCATACCGAAGAAAAAAAAAAAAAAAAAACAGGGAGTCTGGAACACTGACGCTAACCATTACCTCGACGTGTTTCGACTTATGAGTCACGTACAAGTAACGTGTGTCGACGTGTGTCAACGATCGTGTAACGTGCCTACAACTTATGGCCAGCGTATGCGGAACGTGTGTCATGCGCCGAGTACGTCGAGAAATTTTCAACATGCTGAAAATTTCTCAACGTACTCGGCGTATGACGACGTATGCCAGCGTGCTCTTAACGTATACAAAACTTACCCATAACGTATTCGACGTGTGCCAGCTTGTTTCTGCAAATTTTTCATCCGTCGACATATGCTGGCTAAAACGTCAAGGTGTGCCAGCGGCTTCACACTTCGATGTCTAGTGCGGTTATGGTTTGAATCGTCGAGCCGCAGCCTATTAATAGCCGACGCCACGTGATCGTCGGCAATACGCTGCCGCGCGATGCATAAGTTAGACTATCGTTGGGCATAGGTTGTGAATGCCGACAACACGCTCAGCATTCATTGGTATAAGTTATCTATATGTGATTGAAACGTTTTGTGTATGTTACTAAAACGTAAGGCATACGTCCAACACGTTATTATATGCCCAAAACTTAAAAAAGCATCAATAGTTCAGCGTACGCCAGCGTTTTACATACATTTTGATACCTTTCCATACGCTGGCTAAAACGTTAAGGTGTGACAGCCCCTTTAGAGAGGGCAAACTTCCACAAATCTGGAAGGACGCTGATGTGGTTCCTGCAACAAAGGAAAAGCCGGCTGTTCTCAAAAAGTTGAGACCAGTATCCCTAACTTCCCAGTGTGTGAAGGTGTGCAAGGGATTTGTTGCCAGATGGATGCAGGAAGATATTGTTATGGTTGTGCAGGTAGATGGAGGAATTTAAGAGGGAATTTAGGATTGAATATAATTGTTTGGTCGATGGATGTGCAGGAGACATCTCAATGTAATTAAGGAGGGAAACTGTGAGCTTAAGTGTTACGTGTCAACACATGAAGGCGGTGTGGGGGGGGGGGGTGAATTAGCTCAGCAGTAAGAATAACGTCCCCCAGTATGTAATCGCCCTCTGTGACTTTTCCAATGTTTTTATATTCCAAGATCGACAATAAGGGAGGGGACACACATCCCGAAAAGAACTACAAGCAAAGGTGCCGAGCAGGCAGAAGCCCTGCCCCCAAGGGTGACGGCGGGTGAAGTCACGCCTCTGAGGGTGATGATAGATGGACGTGACATCAGAAGTGAGCCGAGCAGGCAGAGGCCCCACCTTCCTGGGGTTTCGTGCGAGAAAGCCACGCCCGGGGGAGGAAACGGTGGTGAGGAGTGATGTCAGAGAGGAGAGTGGAGTTCAGGGAGAGCGTACGCACGAGGAGGAGTTGATTTCGGAAGAGAGGTTGAGTGCGGAGTGAAAGACTCATGTGGTCGAGAAAGAATGGAGTTAGGAGATCGCCGAAATGAACAGGGCTTTTTTGGCTGGCTTCCCTTCGATGCATGAAGAGGATGGCATGATTCTTGTATTCATGTCGAGGTGATTTGGCTCGCATGGCGAAGCAAGACTCCGGCCTTTACCTCTTGGTTGGGTCATGAGGAACGGACCCCAAGGCTCATGTATGTCAAATAGCAGGTCGATGAGGACGATCGACGCACGGGGCAACTGTGTTGGGTCTCTCAGCCTTGGTGTTGAGTGCCGCTCGCGAGTTACCTGGCGTACATTTGTCCTGCTATGAGAGAAGCAACTTGGCACCATTTTGCGCACGTCTACATGTGCTGGTGGAGGTGCCTCGATCCCGGGATTAAACCAAACCATGTCGACCCAAGCAATCTGCGGAAGCGTTATCCAGTACTCAGTCGTTATGCCTTCCATTTCAGTTTCCCCTTTAGTGGAAGAAGCTCAAATGAGCTGAGATCCTCGTCCTCTGAATGATGACGTCATAAAAACGAATATGACGTCATTGTGATGTATCAGGTTTGCAATGAATTATCTGTGCTAATGCCAGGCTTAATTCCCGGAAACAAAATTCAAACAGCTTGCCTAGTTTCAGAGATAATGGTATTGGCGATTTCCATAAGCAGCGATATTATGACGTCAACTTTTTTTAAGGAAGAATTTCCAAAATCGGAGATGGTTACTGCCTGCGCGTGGGCTTTCTGCATAAACATGGCAAGTTTCACGAAGATCTGATGAAAACTCTGGGTTGTGAAACAAAAAATGTCAAAAAATAGGAATGACGTCATAAAAGTTGATATGACATCATAGTGATGTATCATATGTGCAGTAATTCATATCTGCTAATGCCCTGTTCGAGTCCCGCAAACAGAATTCAAAAAGCTTGCCGAGTTTCGGAGATAATTTTTAAGGCGATTTCCATTCGTGGAAATATTTTGACGTCATAACTTTTTTGTCGAGGAGGAATTTTCAAAATCGGAGATCGTTCTTGTCTGCGCAGCGTATTTTTACATATATATGCCAAGTTTCAGGAAGTTTTGTTTAAAACTGCAGGCTGTGAAATAAAAAGTCCACAAGAAGAAGAAGAAGAATAATAGAGAAGAAGAAGAACGTGAGTAAGACTGAGAGATCCTTCACGAGGATCGAAAAACATGGATTATCAAATATATATATATATATATATATATATATATATATATATATATATATATATATATATATATATATATATATATATATATATATATATATATATATATATATATATATATATATATATATATATATATATATATATATATATATATATATATATATATATATATATATCGAACGGTTGCAGCTGAGAGCGGTCACGGGCCTTGAGAAGGTCAGAGCATGTTAAGGCCTCAGGCCTGGAACAATTTCTCTCCTGAAGTGATGGTGTTGGTGGTGGTATTGGTTGATGTTGTTGTTGTTGTTGTTGTTGTTGTTGTTGTTGTTGTTAAAGTAATATTGAGGTAAAATTTATTTTTTCGGATGTGATCCTATTCTTGGAGGTGTTATTGTTGTTGTGAAGTTTATGTTGAGGTAATATTTATTTTTTCGGATGTGATCCCATTCTTGGAGGTGTTGTTGTTGTTGTGAAGGTAATATGAGATAATATTTATTTTTTTGGAGGTGTTGTTATTGTGACGGTAATGTGAGGTAATATTTATTTTTTTGGAGGTGTTGTTGTGAAGGTAATGTGAGGTAATATTTATTTTTTCGGATGTGATCCTATTCTTGGAGGTGTTATTGTTGTGAAGTTTATGTTGAGGTAATATTTATTTTTTCGGATGTGATCCTATTCTTGGAGGTGTTATTGTTGTTGTGAAGTTTATGTTGAGGTAATATTTATTTTTTCGGATGTGATCCCATTCTTGGAGGTGTTGTTGTTGTGAAGGTAATATGAGATAATATTAATTTTTTTGGAGGTGTTGTTATTGTGACGGTAATGTGAGGTAATATTTATTTTTTTGGAGGTGTTATTGTGAAGGTAATGTGAGGTAATATTTATTTTTTCGGATGTGATCCTATTCTTGGAGGTGTTGTTGTTGTGCAGGTAATGTGAGGTAATATTTATTTTTTTGGAGGTGTTGTTGTTGTGCAGGTAATGTGAGGTAATATTTATTTTTTTGGAGGTGTTGTTGTGAAGGTAATGTGAGGTAATATTTATTTTTGCACATCGGATCGTGTCCATTGGTGGTAATAAAATCCCACAAAACCCCCCTCATGTATTTGATCCAATAATGTAACTCGTGGAAAATTGAATGGGAGAACCACAGAATAAGATATGACAGTTTAACGAGCTATCAGTGAAAAAGGTTGAAAACCACTGTTTTACTTCATAGTTCATGGCAGAAAGGGTCACCACCTACAATGTGTTGTGCCTCAGGGCCTCCACCACCATAAATCCACCACTGTTGTGAATGCCAGACGATACGAAGGAGTTCTGGAGTTACGGGTTGCTAGGCAACGTTAAGAAGCATCGTTGGTGGTTTTCACTCGAAGACAAACGATAAGGGGGCGGAGCTTATGAATCCAAATAAGGACATAACGAAAGTGATTGTTCGTCATTCGTGAAGTTGCTCTGTGGATTCTCGTTGTGAAGCGCGGACAGCGGACCAGAGTGCTCATCATGGTGAGTTCATGTCTTTCCTTTTTCTTACAATTTGATCGAATTTATATCACGAAGAATCGTGTAATAAGATGCCACAGAGATCTGGGTTCAATTCCCGACTCGAAGGAAAACTTTCGGATTGGTGCCTTTTGGGGACACTGGACATCAGAAGAATGGTCGTGCCTCCTTCCCTCCCACCGTAATGATACAACACCTGCAGCCCCCAACTAACTCCACACTTGGTATCGATGTAAAATAACACCTCATGGAGATCATATTAATTTATCATCCCCGTTCATGGACATCGTGTCACCGAGTTATTCACAGTTTTACATTTTCACCACTTTCACGTTTTGTTAAAATCGAAACGATCAAACACAAATGGTGATGTCATTGGCAGTTCCCCTGTCCTTCTCAACAAAGCGAGCTTACATCAGGGGCCATATACATATGACATATGAAGCTGGGTCCCAAATTATTCATCTCACCTGGAATTCAGTCAGGTCCACCTGCTTCTGCAGTCGGTCCATCGACCGAGGAAGTTGTGACCGCCTTGAGGAGTGTTTCAAGTGCCCTATTTGACTCGGAGCACTTCTGCGCCCGATCGAGAGCCCGAGCCTGGTCGACAGCTGTCGTTAGATCCGACGTTTTATTCTCGAGGAGCCGTTGGCGCATGACGTGAGACTGCAAGGCACTTGTGAAGGCATCCCGGATACACTCCTTGTACGTCTCATCAGTGATTGCCTTGTAATTACAATCTCCACTCAAATGCTTCAATTTATGCAGGTATTCATCAAGAGTTTCGCCAGGTTGCTGTCATTGACTCGCCAATGGATGCCATGCATGGATTTCATTGTTTGCTCTTACGTGCATGTTTGGTGGAGTCTGTATCGCAGTGTCGTCGTCTTCGTCGTCAGCAACATACTCATACACACTTGGAGCAACATGGTTTATGAGCATAGTTAACTTCTCGGGGTCTTGATGCTCAATTGCTCTCAAGAAGTTGTCAAATGTCTTTGATCAGTGGTTCCATTGCTTGGTGGCATTGCTCGAGTTTGGGTTTGTTTCAAACCGTTCAGGATGTAAGATCTTGTCCATTATGAAATTCTTGCTCAATAAATTGTGATAGCCAGAGGGTGGATTGACAAGGCTGAATCGTTAGTTCGTTCGATGAAGGCTTTATTCAGCCAGAACAGGACAACCTGTAACAACGCAGATGTATCGCTAAGCCCAACATCTATCTATAATTCCAGCAATCTGTGTGTGTCTGTCTGTTTGTCTCTCTGTCGATCTGTCTGCGACCGCTGTTTCTCGACGACCGCCGGTCCGATCTCATTGAAACTTGCCAGGAATATTGCCCGGACCCACGGATGTTGCTTTTCGAGGTTTGATATCGATCGGACGAGCGGTTCCCAAGTTACGGCCATTTATCTGTCGACCAATGACAAGACACGGTGCTGTGACGTCACGAATGACGTCACAATTAATGTTTATTTATTTATTTATTTATTTATTTTGCACGACCGACGGTCCGATCTGATTGAAACTTGCCAGGAATATCGCCGGGGCCCCGCGGATGTGCCTTTTCGAGGTTTGAGAGAGAGAGAGAGAGGGGGGGGAGAGAGAGAGAGAAGGGGGGGAGAGAGAGGGGGAGAGAGAGAGAGAGAGGGAGGGGGGAGAGAGAGGGGGGAGAGAGAGAGAGAGAGAGAGAGAGAGGGGGAGGAGAGAGAGAGAGAGAGGTGCTGTGCTGTATTTGGAGGGGAGTGAGGAAGAGAGAGAGAGAGAGAGAGAGAGAGAGAGAGAGAGAGAGAGAGAGAGAGAGAGAGAGAGAGAGAGAGAGAGAGAGAGAGAGAGAGAGAGAGAGAGAGAGAGAGAGAGAGAGAGAGAGAGAGAGAGAGAGAGAGAGAGAGACACAGAGAGAGACACAGAGAGAGACACAGACACAGAGAGAGACACAGACACAGAGAGAGACACAGACACAGAGAGAGACACAGACACAGAGAGAGACACAGACACAGAGAGAGACACTGCACATACTGGCACTCACCTCCTGGCACGCACCTACGGGCCCGTACTAGTATAACACAACAATAAAGAATAATAATTAATAGGCCCACCATTGTTCTCTATGCCATCACAAAAGACCGTTCAGTAGCTTTCTTGAATATCACAAAAGACAATGGGTAAAGGAAGGATACGGAAATACAAACTTTTCCACTGATGTTGTTCTCGTTGAACTATGGGTAATATAATCTGGGCAGTGGCGTACCTAAGGTATAGCAGGTATGGCACATGCCCTGGGTACCACTTGAAAGCGGGGGGGGGGGGGACGCCACTGAGCAGGAGTCGGTCTCTGTCAAGAATGGAATAATGAAGTTGAAACACGTCAGAGACGAAAGAAACGAATGGATGATGAGAACTTGAGAAACGCTGGGTTAACAGCCAAGGAGGAAATGGAAAGAGTCATGAAGGGAACACTCAACCGTCTTTACAGAGAAATGGACGAAAGGTTCGCTCGTTTGTCCGACACCAAGTTTGGGTTCCTTCTCGATGTCGAGGGACTGTGTTACGGCGCCGACAGTAACGATCTGAAAAGGGTGTGAAAATTTGGGCGATTTGTGCAGCTCTGATGTTGATGGACAGCAGCTATATGAGGAAATTTTAGATTGCAGAATGTTTCTATCAAGTCAGGCCATGCGAATATCAAGAACTGAAGATAGTTGAAGTGTAAAACTGCGCTGAGGGTGGAAAAGGAGGCCTAAGTGTGAGGAATCTGTGAAGGGGTAGAGCATCACCTGTGGTCAAGTGATTCTTGTCCTGCTTACAGAGGAATTTGCGCATTGCGTTCATCCAAGCCCATCCCTCGGTGTACTGCATTCAGAGCAGAGGGTGGTAGGCTCTTGACAAAGGAGTCCGAAGTGAAGGCCCGCTGGGCCGGCTATTTTGAGCAGCTGTACCAGTTGGATCGACCAGCTGTTAAGTTGGACATCAACGATATTACTATCTCTATTGCCAACCCTCCAATGAACTGTGATCCACCTTCATTTGTGGAAACACAGGCTGCGGTGAACCAGTTGAAATGGGGTAAAGCTCCTGGGACCTGTGATGTCCATGCTGAATTTCTTAAGGCTGGTGGAAATGCTGCACTCGTATCGTTGCATGCAGTTCTGTGCTCTGTCTGGAACACAGGCATTATCCCAACAGACTGGAAGAAGGGCCTTGTGTCCCTCTCTGGAAGGGGAAGGGTGATCACCAGGACTGCAACAGCTACCGAGGGGAGACGCTACTCTCAGTGCTGGGCAAGGGCATTGCTCGGATAATTCTTGATAGGATTCCCCACCATCTGCTTGAGCACCAGCACCCAGAGCAGTCGAGCTTTACCCCAAGGATTTCAACGATTGACCGTATCCTTGTTCTTCGGGTCCTCACCGAACACAGACGAGAGTTTTGGCAGGGGCTGCTTGCAGCCTGTGTTAATCTCCACAAATAGTTTGATTCAGTGAATCGGGATGCCCTCTGGAGAATTCTTGGTCTTCGTGGGGTGCCACCAAAACTGATCAATCTGATTTCTCATCTATATTCTGGTACTGAGAGTGCTGTGAAGTGTGGTGATACCATCTCTGACTTATTTCCGATTGTTACTGAAATTTGTCAGGGGTGTGTACTGGCCCCCACACTTTTCAGCACTTTTTGGAAAATAAATCAATAAAGATCATCGATGCGGTCATGTACCTCATGCCTTTATCAGACAAGCATGTTCCATATGAGGCTGTCTCCACGTTACCTGAGCAGAGGAGTGAAAAGATTCACCATTGAATATGTATATGGCCCTTCCTGTAAGTCAGGGAAATGTGAGAAATGCGGCAGAGAGACCCACGTGTATGTGTTGAGAGTTATAACAAGTCATTCACCTTGACCTTGAAGTTGACTAATACCTTCAGTAAGTCCAGTTAACCTGTGTGTGAAACACAAGGAAAGAAAAGAGCTGTGAATGTTTTTTTTTTGAATCAATCAGTTTATTTCTGTAAAAATTGCCCAATGAGGGACCATGCACATTTTCATGTCTAAAACATGACACAGGGATCCTGTCATGTGCCCAGGAAAGAGAGGACAAATACTCAGCAGACAAGCTTAAGGCAGCTCCTGATGGGTGAGACAATGCTATCGTCACTTATGCAGTGCAGAAAAGCATGAGATCCGGGACTTGTGCACATATCTCAAGTTAACTTGTAGTTACCAGACTTTCATTCTGCCATTGACAGTGAGATGATTCTGGAGAGAGAACCTGAGTTTCAACAGAAGTAATTCCCACTGCAACATTGACTGCAGCTCATACCGTTGATTGTTTCGTGATTTGAAGGTCACTCCATCATGGAGCTTGAATTTTGATTGACACGTGTTTTGTCAGAACAAACATTGATCATGAAAAGTAACTTTGTTTTTATTCTTGAATGTTTTCAATACACTGTTGAAGTGGAACGAAGTGAAGGTCAACATGTATTGATTCCCACATTTGTACTGCACTCACACCTTTATTATGTCTTTTTTCCAGGGAAGTTGTTTGAGTGCCAAAATACACGAGGCCAAAAATTTAAATCCAGAGAATTTGTCCACAAAAAAAAAGCGTTCTTGCCTTGGGTTTCTGAGAAATTGTTTTCGAAGAAAAAATCCAGCGGCAAAAGATAAAAAAACGGCTCCAGAAAAGCCAAAGAGCAAAAGGTCAGTCTTGTTTATTAAGACTTGTAATTGTTGATTTAATTTGTGCAATACTGGTGAAGCTCAAGGTTCACATTGTGGGGGGGTTGATGGTTTATGCCTTTACCACCTCTTCTCCAATGTTTTTCCCTCTTCTCTCTAAGTTCCCCAACCCGACTCAGCATCTCCAGGATGCATATGTTCCTCCAGTGACCCCATCCCGGTTAAACTTCCAAATTCCAGGCTGACTGCACACCTTAACTCCTTTCTACATCATTTCTCCCATCCATGGAATCGCCCTCCAGAGGCCGTTCTTTCTCACTCTTCTCTCCATGGTTTCAAGCAGACAGCAGACAGTCACCTCATGTCATGCCCCAACCTCACACATGATCTCGATTTCCCCCATTAACCCTTTCCCACCAAATCCTCTCCTCTAACTTGCTGATTTCAGTGTTTACAATCCCCTCCCCCACTCCCCCCTCCTCCCCTCCTCACTCTCTTATTCTCTTTCTCTCTCTTTCTTTCCTTTCCTGTTTGTTTATTTCCCTGAAGGTTGTGCCTAATTGTTGCCCCACGACTCCACTGTCAATTTAACCTTACGTTTGTTGAGAGAATAACAAAAATGTACACAATGACTGCCACCCTTTTCACCTTTCAGGAAAATGTTTCGATGTTTCTTCAAGAAGAAACCAAAAATGAAGGAAATGGTGTACAACGAGATTGTTGATTATCTTCTTGAGGAGATTGTTGACGAGATCCGTGCTGAAGTTGTTGATGACGACAGTGATGTGTAAGTGATGCTGCACTGACACTTTTTTGCCTGAAAAGTGTGACATAAATGAACAGGTTTAGTAATGCTGAATGAATGTCAAAACATTATTCCGACATTAATTCAACATTACCTGACATTAACTGCATTCCTCCATCTAGTTCATTGAAGCGAAGTTTTCCAAACCAGATCTGCTGTGTCTTACTGTTATATTTTCGGCCTTGTGTTTCTCTTTGTATTTTCGTCCAATTTTTTGTGTTAAACCATACCTTGTTGTGGTGTATTGTCGAATCTGTGTCCCTGTGATTGTCTGGGCTACTCACCCAGGCCTCAGCGAGTCGGCATGCAAAGTCGGTCTCCGCTCTGAAGCTGCGTGCCTCGTTCCACTTTCTTTCTCCCGAATATTGTCCTTTCAGCTTCCTCAACTTTATCCTATTTGCCCTCCTCGCTTCAAAAAAAAAAAAGAAGTAAAAAAGCAATCACAAAATCTTCGACCTGTAATTCGTTCATTACCTCCACCACCAAAGTTGGACAGAAGTTATGTTTTCATCCGTCTGTTTTTCTGTTTGTTGTTCTGTAAGGCCTAAGTCACATTTGGCTCGGCGGCCGTAGGGTCTACAAAATCTACGGCCACGAGCAATTATACGGCGGCCGCAGTATTTCCACGGTCACACAATGTAGCAGTCACAGCAGTCACAGCATTCACAGGGAGATAGCTAGGAAGGTACTTGGTGTGACATCTGGACAGAGGAAGGAAGATAAGGAGACTTGGTGGTGGAACGAGGAAGTACAGGAAAGTATAAGGAAGAAGGGGTTGGCAAAAAGGAAGTGGGATAGTCAGAGAGATGAAGAAAATAGGCAGGAGTACAAGGAGTGGCGGCGAAACGCAAAAAGAGAGGTGGCAAAGGCCAAGAAAAAGGCATATGACGAGCTGCATGAGAAGTTGGATACAAAAGAAGGGGAAAAGCATTTATACCGATTGGCAAGACAGAGGGACCGAGCTGGGAAGGATGTGCTGCAGGTTAGGGTGATAAAGGACGCAAATGGGAATGTGCTGACGAGCAAGGCGAGTGTGTTGAGAAGGTGTATGGAGTACTTTGAGGAGCTGATGAATGAAGAAAATGAGAGAGAGAGAAGGTTGGAAGAGGTGGAGAACGTGAATCTGGAAGTGGGGTGGATCAGTAAGGATGAAGTGAGGACTGCTATGAAGAGTGGCAAGGCGGTTGGCCCAGATGGTATACCAGTGGAGGCATGGAAGTGTTTAGGAGAAATGGCAGTGGGGTTGTAAACCAGATTGTTCAATAAAATCTTGGAAAGTGAGAGGATGCCGGAGGAGTGGAGATTAAGTGTACTGGTTCCGATTTTCAAGAATGAGGGTGATGTGCAGGGCTGTGGAAATTACAGAGGTTTAAAGTTGTTCAGCCACACCATGAAATTGTGGGAAAGAGTAGTGGAAGCTAGGTTGAGAGGAGAGGTGACGATTTGTGAGCAGCAATTTGGGTTTATGCCAGGAAAGAGCACCACTGATGCGATGTTTGCTTTGAGAATGTTGATGGAGAAGTATGGGGAAGGCCAGAAGGAGTTATATTGTGTGTTTGTGGATTTAGAGAAAGCTTATGATGGGGTGCCAAGAGAGAAGTTGTGGCATTGTATGAGGAAGTCGGGAGTGGTGGAGAAGTATGTGAGGATTGTGCAGGATATGTATGAGGACAGTGTGACAGCGGTGAGGTGTGCGGTAGGAATGATGGACCGGTTTAAGGTAAAAGTGGGATTGCACCAAGGATCGACTCTGAGCCCTTTCCTGTTTGCAATGGTGATGGGCAGGTTGACGGACGACATCAGACTGGAGTCTCCATGGACTATGATATTCGCGGATGACATCATGATCTGTAGGGAGAGTTGGGAGCAGGCTGAGGAGAGCCTCGAGAGGGGGAGGTACGCACTGGAGAGAAGGGGAATGATAGTCAGTCGGAGTAAGACGCAGTACATGTGCGTAAATGAGAGGGAGGGTGGTGGTATGGTGCGGTTGCAAGGAGTTGAGGTGTGGAAGGTGGATGGGTTTAAATACTTGGGATCAACTGTCCAAAGTAACGGAGAGTGTGGGAGAGAAGTGAAAAAGATGGAGGCAGGCAGGATGGAGTGGTTGGAGAAGAGTTGCAGGAGTGATTTGTGACAGAAGGGTAGCTGCAAGAGTGAAGGGGAAAGTATATAAGACGGTAATGAGACCTGCTATGTTGTATGGTTTGGAGGCGGTGGAACTACCAAAAAGACAGGAAGCGGAGCTCGAGGTGGCAGAGTGAAAGATGCTGCGATTCTCGTTGGGAGTGACGAGGATGGACAGGATAAGGGATGGGTATATTAGAGGGACAGCGCAGGTAGGACGGTTTGGAGACAAAGTGGGAGAGGCGAGATTGAGATGGTTTGGACATGTGCATAGGAGGGAAGCGGAGTATATCGGGAGAAGGATGTTGAAGATGGAGCCGCCAGGCAGGAGGAGAAGAGGAAGGCCAAGGAAGAGGTTCATGGATACGGTGAGGGCGGACATGTGGGTGGTTGGAGTGTCAATGGAAGATGTGGAGGATAGAGCGAAATGGAGACGGTTGATCCGCTGTGGCGACTCCTAACGGGTACTAGCCGAAAGAAGAAGAAGAAGAAGAAGAAGAAGAAGAAGAAGAAGACACAATGTAGCAGTCACATGTGTTTTTATTTTTTGGGTAGCCGCACGGGGTATTTTGAAATTGTGGAGACCGAAAACGTGGGGGTGCCGTACGGTCTTTGATTTGATGTCGCACGGTGACCTTAGGGCGTGACCCTGCGGCAGCCATATAATGTTCAAGGCAGACGCAAGGTCGCCTCAAGTTGCCCGCAAGGCAACCGCAGGGGGGCCCTAGGGCGGACGTGCGGCCAGACGGACGGTAACGAGTGGGTATATATACCAGCTCTTTTTTTACTGAAATAAAAATATACCAGTTCGGAATATACCAGAAAAACTGAATATACTAGAAATATAATATATATAACTGAATATACCAGTTCGGAGTATAGGCAAACACCTATACTCCAATCTCTAGCAGTCGCGCACGGTCGACGCAGACTGCCATGGAGGCCGTATGTAGGACGCATGGCGGGCATAGGGGAACCGTGCGCCGACCCTGCGTTGCCCGCAGGTAGTCACACAGACTGCAAGGCCACCATACGTTGAACACAGGGATGCCTTAGGACTACCCTACGGCGACCGTGGAAATAGTGTGGCCGCCGTAATTTTTTGAGGATTGGCAAAATTCATTTTTCATTGATAAGAGCCTACGGCAGCCGCACAAATAACGCAAGCCCACCGTACGCCCCACGTACGGTCGACGTGGAACACATCTACGTCACAGCTTGGCTTGTCGAATTGCTACGGCTAACGTAGAAATGAAAAAAGTTATAACTCCGTGCTATAATTCCACGGCGACCCCGACGGCCTGCAAAAGATAGCCATACGGCGTAGGGCCATCCTGAGGCCACCTCAGAAACTCTGCGGCCGCGCACGTTTCTGTCAATTCAGGGGGGGTACGGCCACCGTATCCTCGCAGTTGAGCAAATGTGACTTAGGCCTAAGCAGTATATCTCAAAAAGTTTTGGACGGATTTGGACAAAATTTGGTGAACAGGTTGGTGTGTGACAAGGATAAATTGATTATATTTTAGTGACAATCCAGAAACTAAAATTTTAAGTGATTCTTCACCATTGAGATATGGGGCCAAAAATGATATGCAGCGCGATATTTCGAAAAGTTGTGAATGAGTTATGACAGAACTAGGTGGATGAGTTGAAGAACAAACCAATTCAATTTTGGTTAGGGTCTGGATGCAGATCCAGTCTTTCAGTGGGATATAAAACTTTAACTGTTCAGCCTGGTGGAGGTATGTGCTCTTCTGAATGCCATTCTAGTTTTTTTTTATTGTTTCCTTGTCTCAATATCTCCAAACTGAATCTTGATTAAATGAAACACTTCTTCCTTTCGAAACTTTTTAAACATTTCCACATCTTTCACTTTCCATATTTCTCCATCAGGAACACCCTATGTATTCTTCTTTTTCTTCTTCACAAGTCACAAGACTTATTTCCGAAAACCGAAACACTCGTTTCATCAATCCTCATCCCATATCTTCAGCAACACTTAATCCACGCCTTGAGCAACCATTAATTTCACCTCAACAATGATGTCTGCATCCGCATATCCACATTGGAAATCTTGAGAAATCCAGTTTGCAGAGATTGTCTGCACATGACCATCAGTTCCACTTCACGTCCAATGACGTTGTCAAAACCCTCCATGTCATTACACTCCCCCACATCTCCGACATGCCTGTGTCCTCCTAGCCTCACTCCTTCTCTGTGTTCCCCTCTTCAGTATCCCTCCACTTCATGTCCCCTCTTTATGCATCCCCTCACGCGACCCCTCAAGCTTCCCCCGTCTCTCCACCCTCTCCCATGTTCCCCTTCGCCTTTCCCCCTTTCGGCTTCCACCTCCCGCACCCTGCCAGCATCCCTCCTGTCCCGCGCTCTGCCAGCATCCTTCCTGGCCCGCTCCCTGCCAGCATCCCTCGCGGCATCCTTCCCCATCCTGCACCGTCTCATCATCCTTCCCATCCCACACCTCCCAGAATCACTTCTGTCCCGCACCCTCCAAGCATTCCTCGCCCCGTCACTTTCCTTACTCCTTTCCTTATTCCTGTACAATGCCAACAGCTCCTTCTCCCCTGTCTGTAACTGTGTGGCCCTCACACATCCAATGAGTCAGGCGGGGGCAACAGCATTCAATCTGGCAGTGGCTAATGACAGGAAGCTGTGGATCTGGCAGTGGCTTCTACAGAATGATGGTCTCGGTTTTCGAAATACGGTTTGCATAAGCTTTGAATGTGATATAAAACAAAGCAGGTTTTTCCTGCAATAGCTGAATCAGTTCATGCTCAGCATGTTCTTCAGTCCAGTAGTTTGCTGTTTGGTTTGGGAAGGAAGCATGAGGCAGTGCTGCATTCTGATTGGCTTAGTGGGAAGTCTCGTAAGATTTTTAATCGTGGGAAGTTTGTGAAGTCTTGTCGTGAGGGCATCCGCACGAACTGACGATACGACTGCATTAGCAATAATCACGACCAGCCTCTCTCCATTATTTAATTAATTTTTCTGAAAGATTAAAGTCTGCGTAGATTTTATTGAGACTCCCTTTACAAATGCACTTTTAAAGACAAAATAAAAATATAATCTTGTTTCCATAGGTATTCGGCAAAGCGTCGACATTCCAAAGGCCTGCAAACACTTGCCTGTTTGAAAAGGAAAAGAAGAAAGACAAAAGAAAGACAAAAAGCTGCTTTTGAAAAGAAACGAAAAGGCAAGTTCTTTATTTTAATATGTACATTCTTCCACGACTGGTCTTGTGTCTTTTCAATAATAAGAATGAAGAATCTTACGAGAATTGACTCTGGCTTTACATCCTTGCTTATGTGTGCGTGCATGCTTGTATGACAATGCATGCACTCGAGGAAATTATTCAATGTTCCAATTTCTTTATTTTCTTTTTTTTCTTCTCCTTTTTTTTTTTTTTTTAAAACAAATTTTTCATTGCTTTCAAGACTAAAAATAATTGTTGTAAAACAGGATAAATGTGGAATGAAAACGTTGAAAATTAACTTGTTATTGTAATGTCTTGTCATTGCAATTACGTGCAGCACGTCAGCTTTTCCTTTTCGTACATTGATGACATTGTCTTGGAGGAACTTGTACATATATGCATCATATGCAGGACAAGAACATCTTCAAAGATAATAAATGTCAGTGTGTATATATCCGTCCTTCTCTCCAAAACTCCAAAATCATGAAACCCAGCGGCCCAAAACTTTGCATGCATCCGAAGGGAACTCTAAGGTAGTACGTGAGTGAAAATTGGGTGTTTGGGTTCAATTAAACACCCCTTTTGAAGATAATTTATGGGGTGCTCATCACGAAAAATCAAACTCACCAAGATGGCGGCATGCCGTAAATATATGGTCTATTTCGAGTTAAATTTCCTGTAAAATATGTGGCCAAGATTTTTAGCTTTTTACACTTCCTAATATTTTGCTTTCTATGACTGATATGGCTGAGCGGAGAACGCATTAATTATTTTTATCTTAAGTTTGTCATGCTTTTGTGTTTGTTTGAGTTTTCTTCTACTTTGGTCGTGTTCACATCTTGACTAATGGCTGAGGTGGTGTATTATCATTTTTACTGCTGGCTTCAAAATTTCGAAATTGTGAAAATTAAGCTCTTCATCTGTGCTATGACCTTATGATGATAATTCATACAATGATATTGTTGTTAAAACTTCTGTCTTTATTTGACACCATATTTGAAAAATAATGTGCTTTATAGTATTGGCTTATTTGTTGTTGAAAACAGTGCAATGCGTTATGAAGTTTTCACTGATAATACTGAGGAATGACATTGTTTCATCTCCACCAACAGAACACAGGAGGGCAGAGGACATATTTATGTTCGGCTTTAAAACATTTTGGAGGACAGGTCTCTCTCGGAAAATCGTGGTTTTCAAAGGGAATGCTGGATGTGGAAAAAGCGGTCTCCTCCATTATCTTTCAAGACTTGCAAAGCAAGTAGCGGCAGGTCTGGGATATTATCACATCAGGTATGTTTAAGCAAAATATAGGAACCAGGACTGTTGTTATAAATTTAAAGATAGAAATTTCCAATTGTTGAAGTTTCCAAAAGTATATCAGATTTGTGATAATCACACATTTGACTAAAATACATCACATAGGACTTTCAAAATGTTCAACAAGGAGTAACTCGCAATCATCTGAGACAAACCAAGGATTTTGGGAGTTTTTTTTCAACATTTAATTGGAGAAAAAAAATTCTCATTATTGCAGACAGTACAGTATTTGAAATATACAAACATTGGCATTTCTTGAGTGAACAGAAGTATCTCATCCTTGAACACTCCTCGTATGTTGTAAACTTCTCCCTTTACATTGTTAACTTGCCTCAACGAGAACGGCACCTGGTAAAGCGCATCCCTCTGCCAGGCTGAACAGTTTACGTTTTGCATCCCGCGAATAGGCTGGATCTAGATCCGGATTCGGATCTTCACGAAAATCCGATCAATTTCATCCTTGTCACACATTCAACCTGTCCACCAAGTTTTGTCAGAATCTGTCCGTTACCTTTTGAGATATCCTGCTCACAAACAGACAAACAAGCCGGTAGGCGGCCATGGGTCGCCGAGCATCCGATGACCTTTGACCCCTGACCTGAGTTAATCTAGTACTAAGTACTTACGAAATTGCAATCGAATCGGTTAACCCAGGTATGAGCAGGGGGGCTTTGAATGGTCATTTTTCCCGAACAATGCACTCATTGACCTTTGACCCTTGACTTAGCTGAGATAGGTCAATATGTCCTGAAGTAAAGTTGTATTACCCATTGAGTACTATGTACCTCTGAACTTTCATTCGTATTGGTTAACCCGATTCGGAGCAAGGGGGCTTTGAATGGTCATTTTGCCGAAAAATACTCATTGACCTTTGACCCCTGACATAGCCGAGATAGGTCAATATGTTCTGAAGCATAGTTGTAGTACCAGCAGGCTGGCACTCATTTTGCTCACCTCGGAAGGATGACAGGCAGAGTCAACCCCACCTGGTATTAATTCAACAGCCGAGTGGGATTTGGACTCAGGATCCTAGGATCTCAAGCCCACCACCATAACCATTAAGTCAACATCAGGCATCGAATGGGTCAAAGTGGTTTAAAAGGTCCAAACAGTCTAAAAGGTAGAAGTGGTCTACACTGTATGCTCCAACAGTAGTTACAGCTCTCATCTGGTCTATGGTGTCTGAATAGTCTTTGGGTTCTAAAATTTCTCAAAGGTCGAAAGGGTCTCGGGTTCTATTGCATTCTATATGCTCGACATGATTTTAAGGGTTGAAGGGTTCAAACAGGGTTGATATTATCTACAAGGTCTTAGGAGTCCCAAGGGTTTAAGGGGTCTAAGTGCTCTAAAGGGTGTAAATGTTTTTAGGCATCTAAAGGGTCTTCAAGGGTCTAAACATGAAAGGTTCTTAAAGGGATTGTCACAACCTCTTGCAGGTGGTTGCATTTTGTGAAGATCGGAGTAAAAATTTGACCTGTAGGCAATTGACATGCAAACAGACTGACAGAATAACAGACAAGACTAACCAATATACTGTACTTGCAAATAACAAACTAAAACGGCACTCTGGAGAGCACATCCCTCTGCCAGGCTGAACAGTTTACATATTGTATCCCACTGATCGACCGGATCTGCACCGGACTTTAACCAAAATCTAATCGCCTTGTTCTTGTCACCTAAACAAACTAGTCATCCGTCCACAACGTTTGGAGATATCGTGCTGTTTTTTTTTGGCCCAGTATCTCGATGCTGAAGAATCATTAAAAAATTCCCATATCCAGATCCAGATCAGGATCGTCACATAAATCAAATCGATTCATCCTTGTTACACACCCAACTTGACGACCATGATTCATCTAAATCCGTCCGTGACTTTTTGAGATATCCTGCTCACAGACAAACAAATCAGGGTGAAAACATCGTAAGCTTCTGTTCCTCGACATTAATATTATAACTTCTTCTTTCAATGGGTTCTGTTTCCAATATTGTATTGAAAGCTGGTACATATGATGGATGGAGGCTCCATTAACGTTGTGTGGTTTTTAAAATTTATTTATTTTCGAAGTTGACAATTTATGGCTTTTTCAAGTTCATCAAAAACATGCATTCACAATTCCCATTTCTGTGTGGTTTGTTTCTTGTCCTCTGTTTGAAACAGGATAAAATCGCTTGAGCTCGTGGAGAACTCCAACATGCTGATGGAAATGCACAATTTGTTGGCACATAATGAGCGCTTCTTCAGCACCCGAAGAGATTTAGTGCTTGCATTGAAGGTTCAGGTATGATGCACACCTTTTGATTCTGCTCCTGATTGAACTGTTGTAGTTTTTCTATAAAAACATGAAATTGTACAAAGGGCCCAGTAACTTATTACATTTTATTTTTAAAATGTGTTATTATTATAACAAATATATATATATATATATATATGTATATGTATATATGTATATGTATATGTATATATATATATATATATATATATATATATATATATATGTATATATATGTATATATATGTATATATATGTATATATATGTATATGTATATATATATATATATGCATATATATATATATATATATATATATATATATATATATATATATATATATATATATATATATACATACATATATACTGAAAAATGTGCTTGGCCGATATTGGCAATTTTTCAGGAACAAGCAAAGTGGCATCAGCATGATTACCGACTACCATACGTACTGCAGACAACCCGAAACCTTGAGTAGCTTTCACCCTTATTTTGGGGGAATTTTAAGAAACGAATTTTTAAAACAACGTTGCATTGCCGACGTTTCTGGGAAGATGTGCATAAACATTAATCTTTATCAACAGCTGCATATGACTGGTGGAAAAAATTTGGCTCCGTAATTTCGAAAATTCGTTAATACGGCAAACCGCTTGGAAATCGGGTGTCATCAAATATATTTTGCTTTGATACTCACAAAGGGAAACCATATAACTTTGATAAAGTACACCTGGTTCATATAAAATATCCGTCACGAGGACAAAGGAAAACGTGATCACTCACATGCTGCTGAGGTTAAAAGTTAAAACCTCCACCACCCATCATTATCATAAGATTAGGGATGAAACTTTGCCACCACAACACCTGAAACCAAGCATGCAGGTATGCGCACACACTCACGGATTATCCCTTTACCGATCCAAATCTACCCATATGTACCTTCACCTTGGAGCAAATGCCGACTGTACATCCTGAACGGAACACGAACTGCACCTCTATCGACTGGAGGGTGCTCGGAAAGTGACTTAAGCACTCAAGCAGGCACTCCAATTAAATGGTTGCTAAGGAACGGTTGGTAATGGCAGATACCCGCAAAAAAACTAAACCTCGGCGATTTCTGAACATTTATAGATTTCACTGCAGATTGAGTTATTTAGTCCACATGATCTGATTGTCCAAACTCAAATTACATTTCGATTACATACTTGGATTGGTCCGTGAGAGTTGATCGTGGAAAATCACATCATATAATGCATGAAATTGCTCCAAGCTCTTCCTTTGAGAACTAAAGGTCTTACAAAAGCGATGTATACAGCTATCCGTACGCATGTAGATGAGGCATTCGATGATGTGAATGAGCAAAGTGGAAAAAAAATGTATATTTTGACTGCTTTATCCTTGATAAACCATTGTGGCCTGTTCCAACTCGAGACATTGTTGAGCATGCCGAACAAAATGACAAATTAAGACCCCTGTGAGGTAACCTTTAGAACTCATCGAGAGCGAAGTATCGGAGGATGCGCCTGATAAGGGATATGTTAAATAAGGTTATTAATTATCTTCAAAAGGGGTGTTTTAATGAAGTCAAACACTCAAGTTTCACTCATGCGCTCCCTCGGAGTTCCCCAAGTATGCAAGCAAAGTTTCAGGCTGCAAGATTTCATGGTTTTGGAGTTATTGAGGAGACACACACACAATGACTGATTACACACACTGACATATTATTATGGATTAAAAATTGTATATATTGTATTGATGGTTACATTATTATCTCTGCCACTGAAGGTGGAAGGAGGTTATATTGTTAGAATCTGGAACCCATTGCACACAACAGCCAGGGTCCCTATAGAACAGTTATATCGGTGAGTGTGTGTTTATAGTTAGGGCCCCCTACCTGTGTCTAACGGGAATTACGTGTGTGCGCTGCGGAGATTCGTTTACAACAACACGCCTTCACCTCGCTTCATCACACCGATGCCATTGTCTTCGTGCGTTCGACCACGTACGTGGGCGGAGTTTCCTCGGCCACCAGAGCTCCGACTCGGCCCCAGAGAGATGGAATGTTCCCCGCGACCAATGAGAGGCGAGACGTCTCAGACATCGACTTTCCCATGAACCCCAGACCAATGGGAGGCGAGATGTCTCAGACGGCGAACTTTCCCACAGCCTCTCGACCAATGAGAGGCGAGACGTCTCAGACGGCGATCCTTCCCACGACACCCCAGCCCGCAGGAGAAATGCAATATAAGAAACGCCAGGGCCTTGGAAAGAGCGTCAGGGTTGGGCGATCGGGTTCGAGGTGCCGGAGATCGACTCGTCTGGTCTGGTCAGCTTGCCAGTGCTTGGGTCGTCTCTCGTCTCGTCCACCTGGCGTCCGACGCTTTTCCTCCATCCCTGGTGCTTGGAGTGGCATCGTGTTGCGGGTTCGAGTCCCGTCGAGCCCGTCGAAGACCACACAAGGTGGACAGGTCCAAGCGCTGGCTCTGGTCTCCAGCTCCCTTTCCTCGAGCTGGAAGACTTCAATAAAGACCATTGGGGTCCATTTCTGTGTGTGTGTGTGTGTGTGTGTGTCTGTGTGTGTGGGCCCGTCTATAAGTAGCAACTGTTAAGTGCTTTTTGCTTGTACATTGACTGCATTTCTTATCGTCGGATAACTCTGCCCTTACGTGCTCCCCTCATTTCCCTATTGTTTAATAAATATCCCCATTTGTGAAATGTATCAGCTCGTTCGTGACCTTTCCCCCATTGGTTTAACACGGGGCGTGTTGGAAAATTAGCCAGGCTGTTGCCGCTGTAAAGGGGACCTTTGGACCGACGGATCTCGGTGACCATCCGCTCGGGTCACACAAGGTTCGAGTACGCTGGCGGCTCGTTCCGTACGGGTGCCGTCGAGGGTGTGGAGACTCGGTAAATCGCCACCTGGATATCTAGGTATTTAGAAAATTGGCAAATAACCCTGTCCTACGTGGTAGAAATATTGACGCTTCACGGTCTGATAAGGGACCCGTACTTTTCGGAGTTTTCCGAAGAAGTCCGATCTAAATTCCGGGTGATCGGCGGAGTCGACTCTACGGCTCCATCTCGTGGTCGTGCTCACGGCCGACACCCGGCCCGCAACAATATTTTCACCCCTGTGTCTCTGTTGGGTCGCCGAAATAGGTGACCCTTATTGTCAGTAATTATGTCTGTTTGTTTGGATGTTTGTTTGTTTGTCATCAGTATAATTGGTAGTAAATGTGGGCCGATTTTGACCAAACTTGGGTGGTAGGTACATCTTTTGACCTCATGCTTTGGAAATCGTGATGGTTGCTCGGGACGCTTTAGTTCCCTTGCAACAACTGAAAACCCATCAAAATCGGTACCGTTCACGCGAAATCAATTCCGAAAGCCATTATCCCACGTAGGCTTATGAAATTTGGCCTGCATCATCTACAGGTGATGCTCTACCAAATATATTCCGGTTTTTGTGTTATATGGAATTGTTTACCCGCAGCACCCCCAACAAATGGGGTATGCCCGAAAATTGGTGAAAATTGAAGGCCCCCTAGTGACCAGGTGAGTGCATCGATCCGAATGAAACTTTGCAGGTTCATAGCACGCAATGAGTACTACAACTTTGCCTCATGACATATTGACCGATATTGCTTCGGTCAGGGGTCAAAGGGCAAAAATCGATAATATGCGAGAACAGGAGGTGCCTTCGCACCAAATGCTACTCCTCCTCGGGTTATGGTCAGATGGTCATGAAAATTCACACTAATCATCTGGAATGCATTGTGCACAAACAATCGAGCCGGATTTTCGATTTATATCTTTGTTCACCCAGAGCACCCCCTCAAACTTTGGGGATTTCCGATATCAAACCGCATTTTCAGTACTTTTCATTCAAATTAATACCGAGTAGTTATCAGGAGATGGAACTCGATGAGATTTGGTATGCAGAATCAGAAGGTGATTCTCTATCCGCTATATGACATCCATTTTTTCCTATATCTTACAGTTTCCAAATGGTAACCCTCTCAACTTGGGTGTCCGAGGGCCATTGAGCATTCCCGCTGAAAATTCAAAGTTCACTAGCTCCAAGACGGTTGAACCGAATCAAATGAATCTTTACATGCTTCTAGATCATAATGAGTACTACAACTTTGCTCAATTGCATAATGACCTATCTCGGGTAGGTCAGGGGTCAAAGGTCAATAAGTGCATTTTTCGGGCGAAATTACCATTCAAGGCACCCTTGCTCCTACACGGATTAACCGATACGAATGAAAGTTCATAGGTACATAGTACTGAATTAGTACTACAACTTTGCTTCAGGACATATTGACCTATCTTGGCTAGGTCAGGGGTCAAAGGTCAATGAGTGCATTTTTCGGGCAAAATGACCCTTCAAATCCCCCTTGCTCCTACACAGGTTTACCGATACGAATGAAAGTTCATAGGTACAGAGTACTCAATGGGTACTACAACTTTTCTTCAGGACATATTGACCTATCTTGGCTAGGTCAGGGGCCAAAGGTCAATGAGTGCATTTTTCGGGCAAAATGACCCTTCAAATCCCCCTTGCTTCTACACGGGTTAACCGATAAAAATGAAAGTTCATAGGTACAGAGTACTCAATGGGTACTACAACTTTTCTTCAGGACATATTGACCTATCTCGGCTAAGTCAGGGGTCAAAGGTCAATGAGTGCATTGTTCGGGCAAAATGACCATTCAAAGCCCCCTTGCTCATACACGGGTTAACCGATTCGATTGCAATTTCGCAAGTACTTAGTACTAGATTAACTCAGATCAGGGGTCAAAGGTCATCGGATGCTCGGCGATCCATGGCCGCCTACCGACTTGTTTGTTTGTTTATCTGTTTGATTGCGTGCAAATATCTCAGGGTTGTGGATGGATTCGGGTGAAATTTTGTGGGCAGGTTGAGTGTGTAACAAGGATGAACTGATTAGATTTTGGTCAGGTCAGGTATGGGAGCATGTGCCACAACAGCGCGTCGCTGCGTCCACTTTCTGCCGGTACTCCAGGGGCCTCTGTCTGGCCTTCCCCCAGGCAGATGCCAGGCCCATCCCCATCTCCTTGAGATGCTGGTCAACCTGCTGCAACCACGATGCACGTGGTCGGCCCATAGGCCTCCTCCGCTCACATGACTCCCTTGCTGAGAGAATCTGGTGAGCAGGATCAGCGTCAGGAAAACGAGCCACATGTCCATAGAGCCGCAACTGACGCTCACGGACCATGCAGGTAACAAATCTCATCCGAGTCTCTCTCAGCAACCGCTCGTTGGACACAAAATCTGACCAGCAATAGCCAAGGATTCTCCGAAGAGACCTGGTACCAAAGGGATTAAGTCTCCATCTCAGATCCTTGGTCAGAGTCCAAGTCTCGCATCCATAGAGCAAGACTGGAAGTACCAAGGACCTGAAGACTCTGACTTTCGTCCTCCTGCACAGGTATCGGCAGCGCCCCACCCCATTATCCAGTGAATCCATGACTCCCCAGGCCCGACCCAGACATCTATTGACCTCTGACTCACAGCCAGCAGAGACATGAATATCACTGCCAAGGTAAGTGAATCTCTCCATGACCCCAACATCCTCACCACAAACAGGCACAGGCAGCACAGCAGCATCTAAGATGTCATTGAAAGCCTGGATCTTAATTTTGACCGAAGAAACCCGTAATCCCAGCGGCTCCGACTCCTCATTCAGCACCTCGAGGGCCCCCAAAAGGATATCTAAAGTCTCCGCAAAGATGACTGCATCATCTGCGAAATCAAGGTCCGAGATCTTGACATTCCCAAACGATGCACCGCAGCTTGATCTTTCCGACATCCTCCCTAAAATCCAGTCCATACATGTCCTGAAAAGTGTGGGGCCCAGTACACACCCCTGATGAACTCCGGTAACAACTGGAAATAAGTCAGAGATGGTACCACCACACTTCACAGCACTCTCAGTATCAGAGTAGAGTTCAAACATCAGATCGATCAGTTTTGGTGGCACCCCATGAAGACCAAGAATCCTCCAGAGGACATCCCGATTCACTGAATCGAATGCTTTACAGAGATCAACATAGGCTGCAAGTAGCCCCTGCCAAAACTCTCGACTGCGTTCGGTGAGGACACGAAGAGCAAGGATATGGTCAATCATTGACCTCTTTGGTGTAAAGCCTGACTGCTCTGGACGCTGGTGCTCAAGCAGATGGTGGCGAACCCTATCAAGAAATATCCGAGCAAAGACCTTGCCCGGCACTGAGAACAGCGTCACCCCTCGGTAGTTCTTGCATCTTGGCGATCACCCTTCCCTTTCCAGAGAGGGACAACAAGGCCCCTCTTCCAATCAGTCGGGATGATGCCTGTGTTCTTGGCAGAGCACAAAACTGCAGGCAACGACACGAGTGCAGCATTTCCACCAACCTTGAGAAGTTCAGCATGGATGCCACAGATCCCTGGAGCTTTACCCTGTTTCAACCGGTTCACCGCAGCCCGTGTTTCCACAAGCGAAGGTGGACCACAATTGATTGGAGGGTCAGCAACAGGGATTGTAACACCATTGACGTCCAACTCGACAGCTGGTGGATCAGCCTGGTACAACCGCTCAAAGTAACCGGCCCAGCGGGCCTTCACTTCAGACTCCTCTGTTAAGTGCCTACCACTCTCTGCTCTAACTGCAGTGCTCCGAGGGATGGGCTTGGATGAACGCAATGCGCGAATTCCCCTGAAAGCGGGACGAGAATCACCTGTCCACAGGTGATGCTCTACCCCCTCACAGATTCCTCGTACATAGGCCTCCTTGTCCACCCTTAGTGCACGTACAGTTTTACGCCTCATCTCCCTGAACAGTTCAGCTCTGCCATTCAGCCTGGCCCTGCGACTCTGGTCAATGGTATCCAGTGTCCCTTGAGAGACAAAATTCTTCTTTGCCTTGCGGTGAGTTCCAAGACATCCACCGGCAACATCAAGGACGGTGTTCTTGAAGGTAATCCATAACTCTTCAGGACCCCCCAAAGCACCCAGACACCCCAAATGTCCACTCAGCCTGTTCGCAAACTCCTCAGCTACTCTCTCATCCTTGAGCTTGCCAACATCTAGCCTATGCTCGGATGATACCATTCTCCAGGATTTAAGCTGCAACTTCGGAGTTGCTGCCACAAACATGTGGTCGGTATTGAGGAACTGAGCACCCCTGTAGAACCTGCAGTTCTGGATCATCCTCCAGTGACCATCGTCGAGCACATGGTCAATCTCCTTTGCCACACTTCCGGCGTTGGAATTTCAAGTCCAGCGATGAGCCTGTGGGCGCTGAAACAATGAAGCAGCCACCCGAAGTCCATGACTTCTTGCAAAGTTAAGGAACTTGGTGCTATTCTGGTTTGCTGTTCCAGACCAATGGGGAACAACACATGTCTCATAACCATCCTTATCAGTTCCAGTTGATGCATTGAAATCCCCCAAGATGAGGAGAGTATCTCACCTGGGGCACTGATCAACCACACACTGGAGCGTGGCATAGAATGCATCCTTCACGGTGACATCACTCACCTCAGTCGGAGCATATCCAGAGACCAGGGAAATGACACCCAAAGACTGATGAATCCTTCGTCTCATAATACGCTTGTTGACCGGTGTTGCCTCAATTATCAATGGAGTAGACATATTGTACACAGCTACAGCAACTCCTTGGCCATGGTAACCATCAGATTGACCAGACGAATAGTAGGTGTAACCACCTGGTATGATCTCGCTGCAATCCGGTCTCCGAACCTCAGAGTGCAGGAACACCAATGTTCAAACGCATCAGCTCAGATGATAACAGATACAGGTGATCATCCTCTCCTTAGCATGGGACATTCCAGACACCCACCCAAAGGGACCGCCTCAGGTTAACCCAAGGAGACCGCCGTCTGGTGGATGACACCTCAGCACAACCCCTCCGCACACTTCTGCAATCTGTTCCAGGAAGGTTACCCCATGGTTTTCCTCCGATCATCAAAGATTGGGGGTCCCAAAGGCTTTGCCCCAATCCCGGCATCTGTTGAGCTTCCTGCGGAGGGCAGCTGCACAGGAGGGACTCCTGCAGAGTCGGTTTTCAGACATATTTTGTGCTTTTCGTATGCTTTGCGTGATGAAGTGTTTTACGGTGGCCAGAGTGCAAATCCTGCCACCAACCTCTGAATAAAAAGTAACCCAACTGCAGGAGGATTTCCACAGACACAGTGGGGCATGATATATGGATGGCCGTTGGCTCACAAGGATGTCCTCCTCCCTTTGACGGGTTTTGTTTTTAATCCTGCTGGGTGTCCATATCATACACCCTCCTCACCAAGAAACTTGGTGGGGGGGAGTTTTTAGTCGTCAACAACCCGACCATGAAACAGGTTACTACAGGTTTACATTGGTCCCTGTAGCAAGTCACAGATATAATCTGACTTGACCTGACAAAATTAGATTTTGGTGAAAATACAGATCCAGACCGAGAATTATAAAAAACAAAAAAACATTTCAGTGATTCCTTCACCATTGAGAGAGCAGGCAAAACCAATATATAGCATATTTCAAAAAATTATTGGCCCAGGTATGTTCAAATGGATCAGGCATTGTGTGGCAGAGGTATACACTCTACCGAGTGCCCTTCCAGTTATTATTTTCGTTTTGCCTGCAAAATTATGTGATTAATTCTTTGGAATTATACATCTTACCTGGCTCTGTTTTTCTGAACTCTAAATTCCTTCAGCACAAGATGTGGGTACCTCTGCTTGTATACAATAATTGTGGAAATGTGCCCTCCTATAAAATGAATTGCACGACCTTACCCTTCTCTCATGGAAAGTGAATCTTTGTGCCTCCTCTTTGTTGCCGATTCTATCCCAATTTACTTTTATCAATTATTTTATTTGCCTCAATCATACATCACGCCAACTATTTGCTACACCACAGACATCATGCCAGTTGCTGCACCACAGACTTCATGATACTCCTGCAAAACAATGATTTAAGGTAGAATTGTAAAATACGAGTGCATGCCCGTACGTGCGTGGCCGTACATGCGTGGCCGTATGTGCAAAAAAAAAAAATAAATAAATAAAATAAAAAACTTTCAACCCGCATGCCAGAAACAACAACCACACAGGCCGTTCCTTCGCTCTCATGTGCCCGTACGTACGTGGCCGTATGTGCAAAAAAAAAAAAAAACTTTCAACCCGCATGCCAGAAACAACAACCACACAGGCCGTTCCTTCGCTCTCATGTGCCCGTACGTACGTGGCCGTATGTGCAAAAAATAAAAATAAAAAACTTTCAAACCGTGTGCCAGAAACAACAACCACACAGGCCGTTCCTTCGCTCTCGTGTTCCTGTACGTGCGTGGCCGTACGTTGAAAAAAAAAACTTTCAAACAATCACACAGGCCGTTCCTTCGCTCTCGTAAACGATGACTGGATTGGGGCATTGTGTTTATCTATAAATGCGCATAAGAAATCGAGAAATTATTAGAATACAGTAAGTCATCACTATCCGGAAGTCCGTACATTTTAACCCGTAATGGGGAATGCGGCTGAGGATCTCTTCCCCAACGGCCACGCCTACGCAGCAACGTATCCTGTCATTGGTAACTAAATGGCACCCTTTCCCCATCGGCCACGCCTACGCAGCAACGTGTCCTGTCATTTGTTTGGTCAATAAATGGCCATAACTTGGGAACCACTTGTCCGATTAATATCAAACCTTGAAAAGGCACATACTCAGATCCCCAGCAATATTCCTGGCAAGTTTCAATGAGATCCGACCGGCGGTTGTCGAGAAACAGCGGTCACAGACGCACAGAGATTGCTGGAATTATAGACAGCTTACTTTCTCTTTTGTTTATTTTAATTTTATTATTATGTTTATACCTCCGCACCAAGGGTGCCGGAGGCATTATTTTTCCAGATTTTCCGTCCGTCCCGATTTTCGTTTACGCGATAACTCAAGAAGCAAATTGTAGAATTTCATCAAACTTTGTGCAAAGGTAAAGTTAGACAGGGCAATTAAGTGATTAGATTTTGGGCCAGATGTGATAAAGGTCAAAGGTCAAGGTCAAACTCTGAAATTTTACTCTTTACGCCCTAACTCAAAAAATATTGGACAGAATTTCATCAAACATGGTGGAAACGTAAAGTTACACAGGGCAATTAACTGATTAGATTTTGGGCCAGATATGATAAAGGTCAAGGGTGAAATATGTCAATACTCAAGTGTTTGTGCGGGAGAGCGGAGCATACCCGTTGGCTGCGCGCAGTCAAATTACTCCAGTTTTTTTTTTTCCTTCCACCACAAAATGAACCATGCTATTACACAAGGGTCTTGCATGATTGCGCAGATGTTGGCGCACTTACCTTTTTGATGTCGAGCTCATGTTTGAATCCTGATGCACCTATAAAGTGTCATCCTGGTGTTTCACATGAAGGGCGAGGCGTCGGTGTGTGTGCTGTCCCTCTGATGGGCGTTAAACTTGATGTCCCATCTACTAGTGTTGGTTAGTGTATCTTTATGATCGCACAGTGGCTTTTTCGAAGAGGGGGTGGGTTGTAGCTGGAACCCCTTCTTCTTCTTGTGTATGGCAGCTTTGCTGCCGGGTAGCTTTCATTTTGTTGGGGCGCGACTATGCCGCTGATGCTGTGCCCCTCCACCAGTACACTGGTATTCATTTCGCTGACCTCGGAAGGATGACAGGCTGAGTCAACTCCACCTGGTGTTAATTCAGCGGCCAATAGGGCTCAAACTCAGGAGCCTAAGATCCCAAGTCAGCCACTCTAACCACTAAGCCAACATCAGGCTGCTGAAAACCCTGAACAAATTATAAAATCTTGCCGTAACCAACAAAGGGGCAAAGCATTACTCCCAGCAATGATGCAAAACCTGTTACCACATGCTGCATGCTGATGGATGAGTGAATTTACTGGAGTGTTCATCATATCGACATCACCTCTGAGTATCAGTGAGTTGATTCCGAAGTTGGTTTCAATTTTCAATCCAACTTCAAGCACCATGTTCTCCATAAATTTAACAAATTTCAAAGGTGATAGTAGACATGGAACAATGATATGTTCCAGAGTTGTACTTCGTGAAAAAGAATTGTGAGCTCCATAAAGTTAGACATTCCCTTTGAAAAAAGATTCATCAGCAGTTTGAAGCAACATTCACTGGCATTCACAAACTGCAGGGTAGCCTCAGGATTGTACTCCTGGAAGCAGTGTTAACAGCTGAACAAGGATTTCACAAGGTATTGGCACATACAGGATAACTCTGGTCTGTTGCTTTTGTCTTTATTTGGGCATCGTCAGGAACAGAGTGCAAACTAAGTTCCCTGTAATTGATCTGCTGTTATCAGAAACAATGAAGGAACAGAGTTTTTAATATTACCTTAAATCTGAGGAAAAAATTAAAAATTTGTCACAACAGACCACCTGACAGCTTCTGACACTGACATGTTACTTGAACGACATTTATTTATTGTTTGTATACATCTATAGAACCATAAATGGAATAATAAAACTTGTAATAACTCGTGTTGTTGTACCTTTTCAGATTTTTGAAACACATGTTGTCTTCTTCGTGGATGACGCACACAATATTGATGACAATTCGGCAGACACTCTATGCAACTTCATGTCTGGCATCCAAGTTAACCTCTTTATCATCATGGCAATGAGACCGTTGACAAGCAGCAGCTCTTCAAAAGTACAGCAATTTTTCAATGGACCTTGGATCACACAAACAACCTTGAGCAATATTGCATCACTGTTATCCAGCACTATGTCAACGGAGACCACGAGTGCATCCCTGCAGGATTAGTGTGCCCCACCATTCATGGCGTGAGTATTCTCAATGCATGTTTTCTCCTTGGTAGCTTTATTACCTCCATCATTGAAGGTGGAAGGAGGTTGTTTTCACCTGGCTGTCTGGCTGCCTGGCTCTGAGCACAGGATATCTAAAAAAGTTATGGATGGATTCAGTGAACAGGTTGGGTGTGTGATGAGGACAAATTTATTCGATTTTGTTGAAAATCAGGCTCCGCATTTGGATATGAGAATTTTTTTTAATTTTTAAATGATTCTTCATCATTAAGAGAGAACCCCAAAAATGATACACAACACAGTATAGCACGATATTTTGAAATGTTGTGGATGGATTTGGACTAAACTTGGTGGACAGGTTTGGTGTGTGATAAGAACAAGCTGATTAGATTTTGGTTAAGGTCCGGATGCAAATACCGCCTATCGGTGGGATATAAAACGTAAACTGTTCAGCATGGCGGAGGTATGCTCTCTTCCGAGTGCCATTCTAGTTTTCTCCGTCATGAGAGATCTTTTACCCTCTCAGCCACGAAGTGGGACTTGTACTCTTCGAGGTGAAAGTAATTTTCTTATATCAGCAAACCAACAACAGTGAATGACTTCCCATCAAAGTGTCAAATGTTTTTTTTTTTTTTTTTTTTTTTACCCCCTGACCTTGTCCTTTGTTTATCGGGCATAGTGGCGTGCGCCTGTAATCCGGCTACTCGGACGCTTGGGTTGGAGGATCGCTTGAGGACGGGAGCCCTGTGCTGGGCTGTGCTCTGAGAGGCTGTAGGGCAGCCCGGAATCATGGCGAAACCCAATCCTTATCCCTGTGTCATAAGAGGTGACCATGGTTGCGTCAGGAAGGGCGTAAAACCTATGCCAAATCAGTATGCGGATCATAACGGATGATCCGCTGTGGCGACCCCTAACGGGAGCAGCTGAAAGACGAACTTGTCCTTTGTTTCTGATGAAACTTCAGGTTGATTATGCTTTTCCGTTTTCTGCTCTGCACATCTTAAAATTTCAACGATGAAGATATTATCGCATCTGTAAAATGTTTCGCCAAACTCCATAAGCAATTTTTGAAGAACTAATTTGAAAGGAAGAATTACCAATGATGTTGCATGCAAGCGTGTCATAGTCTCCAAAAAGATCGTAAATCTTATCTGAAGTTGCATTTCCTTCGAAATGGACAAGTGACATGTTTCTACATTCCAAATATAGTCAAATGATGATGATTGTGTGTGTGTGTGTGTGTGTGTGTGTGTGTGTGTGTGTGTGTGTGTGTGTGTGTGTGTGTGTGTGTGTGTGTGTGTACACACACATACGACTAACGTTAAATGTTTGAGGAATGCAGGATTTGTTGTCACCCAAGAGCTAGGAAGTTTGATAACACTGAACAACAAAAATTTTTTACTGGAGATGTGTAAAGTGATTTAGACTAATTTGGGTACGCTGATTTCAAAAATCATAACCGTTTTGCTGTATCACGTCAGGATTTTCAGTAACAGAAATATTCCCATTGCCTAGAAGTCAGGATTTCAATGAAATTTACATATGTCTTTAACATGTCTATTTCGTACAATTGTTGTTAACTTGTGTTATATTTCTTTCTTTCAGATAAAGATGAGTAGGCGTTCCTGTACCAATCATCCTGACAACTTCTGTTATGTCTGTGGTCGGTATACCAAAAAAGATCAACAGCGAAGTATATCTACAGCAGTGAAAATGAAGGCCGCCTACTTTCACTACTTCGGGTGTAAGGTGGGGGACCAAGAACAGAGCTGGGCACCACACATCTGCTGCACAAGCTGTCACACAACCTTGACTCAGTGGTTGGTGGGCAAGCGCGCGAGCATGCCATTTGCGGTGCCCATGATATGGCGTGAGCCGCAGAATCATCATGATGATTGTTATTTCTGCTGCACAAGCATCGCCGGCTTCAACAAGAAGAATAAAGGTCACATCAAGTACGCTGACTGCGTCTCTGCTCATAAACCTGTGCCACATGATGACGAGAACCCCGTTCCAACACCTCCAGCTGATCAGAACATAGCTGTAAGCAGTGGTGAAGAGGATGGTGATGATGAACCTTTTGAAACCGACACTCAAGAATCACACCTTCTGAACCAGGGAGACTTAAATGATCTTGTAAGAGATCTCTCGCTGTCAAAGGCGAAGGCAGAGCTGCTTGGATCAAGGCTGCAGCAGTGGAATCTACTTGAACCTAACACCAAGATATCCTTGTTCAGAGCACGTCACAGAGACATGGCTGAGTTCTTTGAGATGGAAGACACGATGGCATTCTGCAGTGAGATCAACGGTCTGTTGAAAGAACTTGGGTGTGATCACGATCCTGCAGACTGGCGCCTCTTCATCGACTCGGGGAAGAACAGCTTGAAGGCTGTTTTGCTCCACAATGGCAACGAGAAACCATCAGTCCCACTGGCTCACGCGTTCGGCATGACAGAGACCTATGAGACTATGCGGCAGCTGCTTGATTCCATCAAGTACAATGACTTCAACTGGCACATCTGCGGAGACTTGAAAGTGGTGGCGCTGTTGTTAGGGCTGCAGTCAGGCTACACGAAATACATGTGCTTCCTTTGTCTCTGGGATAGCAGAGATGACAAGAATCACTGGACGAAGAAAGATTGGGAAGAGCGAAAAGAGCATGTACCTGGTCGACACAACGTGAAGCATGTCGCCCTTGTCGACCCAGCCAAGGTTTTCCTTCCACCACTCCACATAAAGCTCGGCTTGATGAAAAGTTTTGTACGGGCAATGGATCTGAATGGGCGTGGGTTTTTATACCTCAAGGAAAAGTTTGGCAACACCTTGGTCGGAGGCCAAGATCAAGGCTGGTGTCTTTGTTGGACCGCAAATCCGACAGATTATGAAGGACGAAACTTTTCCGACAACTCTAAACCCCAAAGAGCTGGCAGCGTGGAGGAGCTTCAAAGCTGTGACGGACAACTTCTTGGGGAACGAGCACGCGGACAACTATGAAGAAATAGTGCAGCAGCTGCTGGAGTCCTTCAGGAAACTTGGCTCCAGGATGTCCCTGAAAATCCATTTCCTACACCAGCACCTGAACTTCTTCCCTGCCAACTTGGGAGCAGTCTCGGACGAGCACGGCGAGCGATTCCACCAAGAGATTTCACTCATGGAGACGCGTTACCAAGGGCGGCACAACCCGAACATGATGGGCGATTTATGCTGGTTCCTGCATCGTGAAACTGACACAGAGCAGCACAAACGCAAAGCCAAATGCCTAAAGCATTTTTAATTACATTCTAGTGGAGTTTTTGTGTAATTTCTATAATTTTGAAGCATTCATGATGAAATAAATGAATAAATGAATTTTTGTAAATTTCATTGAAATCCTGACTTCTAGGCAATGGGAATATTTCTGTTACTGAAAATCCTGACGTGATACAGCAAAACGGTTATGATTTTTGAAATCAGCGTACCCAAATTAGTCTTAATCACTTTACAGATCTCCAGTAAAAAAAAATTTTTGAAATTTGTTGTTCAGTGTAATTGGAAACTTTCAAACATGCTTGTTCGATGCCATTGATAAAATGAATTTGATGTTATTGAATGTTTCACATTATAATATTATACGTCCTGTTGTAATTGAACACCAAGGTGTCATCAACCTTTTTTGTGGAAAGAGGATGACAGTTACAAAGAAATCCACAAATGGATGTTGGCTGAGATGCCGCTTCATATTGTCCAGGAGGAAAACATGGGATGCTGACTTTAAGCATCATCATGGGTCCCTTGTATGCCTGGGCTTAGGATCCCCGGATCCTGAGTTCAAATCCTGCTTGGCTGTTGATTTATTACCAGGTGGAGTTGACTGCGTGTCATCCTTCTGGGGTCGGCAAAATCAGTGCCAGCTTGCTGGTATCCTGTGTTGGAGTGGCGACCCATCCAGGATTGTGCCCAATCGCCTTGGAGACTGCTTTGGCAGCACCAACGCTCTGCACAGAGTCTGGTCCCAATGGATGGATGTAGTTGATTTACGATGGTCCCTTGTAGTTGATTCCATTTCAGGATATTTACACAGGTCAACACATTAAATATGGAGGATGAGGTCACCAAAATATTCCAAAAACATTTACTTTCTCAAGGTGATACTTTTTCCATTATGTTCCAAACTGTTGGGCATATCCAAAGTTTCAGCAAGATCAGTCCGCCAAAAACGTATCTGCAAGCACAGTCAACAACAATGCCTGGCATAATGGCGTCAGATGTCGATTCCATATCCATGTGACTATTCTTCATCTGATAACTCGTAATAAAACCTCCCTTTGGCACGAGGTTCTTCAAACCAATTTGTAATCCTTGGTGGGTTTTTTTTTAAATTTGGGAACTGACTCGGTCGGGCTCAGAAGGCCTTTTAATGAAATTTATGCTGTTAAATGTGCTTCACTGAGTGTCCTGTGGTACAAACTAATAAGTTGGTTTAGTATTCATTGGAAAAGGATGGTCCATTCAAAAATTCGAACAGTTTATGTGAAACATGACAATCGCAAGAGTTAAATTTTTGTGAAACTTCTGTGCTTGTGGTTTTAATGTTAATGATGCACTTTTCATTTTGTCTCCTAGATGATAAACTCTGTCCATGAGAAAAAACGGAGGATGCAAAGTGCCTTTGAAGCATTGCATCAATGAAGAGAGGTGAGAAACTTTGTTCGGTGGACGGAGAATATGTATTCACCTTTGTTTGTTTGTGTGTTTGTCTGTTTTGGTGTGTGTGTTTGGGTGTATGCGTTTGTATGAGGAACAGAAATTAAAAAGTACAAGATGTGTGTGATATGATAGGCAATTATTTTGGTGAGGCTTCTCCTGCTGATTTATTATCTTTTGGTGGAAAATCCACCGTACTGTTTATATGTATAAAAAAAAAAAAATATATATATATATATATATATATATATATATATATATATATATATATATATATGTGGATGCATATATGTATATTGTTACGAATTTGGAGTTTGATTGCACACAACATACAGGTTCCTTTCGTCAGCTATGTCGATAAGTGCTTGTTCCCGAGATAGCTCACCTTTCATTGTTTAAATGTTCAGAAATCCATTAGATGCTCTGCGGATCGATTTAATAGCTAGGGAACGAACAATGGAGACATCCCTCCCCCTCTTCTGCGAAGAGGAAGAAGAACCCTGCCGTCCCGTGATTCATGATGTCAACAACTCCCTCCCACCCGTGGTTGAGCGGGGGATGGAGCACGAGGGCATGTGTCATGAGTCACGCCGAGAGCGGGGGAAGGGCGGAAGAGGATAAGGAAGAGATCCTTTCTTTGTTCGTAGGCTGAGTTGGAGAAGGGAGTTGAGGGTTGTCGTTCAGCAGACCTTCGGGTCCTGTTTGGCTTGGGTTATGGTTGAGGCCTTCGGAAGCTTTTTGCTTCAGCTGGCTCAGTGAGTTTCGGCTGCGGCCTGGCTCGGGAGGAGGGTTTTTGGAGGCTTTTTGCTTTGGTGGTTCAATGAGCTTCGGCTTCTGCTTGGCTCGGGAGAGCTTTTTGCTTCGAACTGCTTTGTTTTGGAAGGAACTTGAGCCAGTTGCTCGGCTCGAGCTGCGAATGGTGGCTTATTCTTCTTCTTCTTCTTCTTCTTCTTTTTGGTTCGTGGAGCTCTTTGTTCTCAATTTTGGTTCCCGGCTTGGTGCGACTCATCAGCCTCTTCTTGGAGGTGGTTCCTCTGGGAAGCGACGCATCGACGGGAAGGATCGGCGCCTCGTCTCATCAGCATGTGTTGAGAAGCGCGGGAGGATTCGCGGGAGCTCGGGAAGGATCACGGCTCACGGCGATTGGGTCCAGCTCGCTCTCGCTGGAGCCCGGGTCCGAACAACTTGAAGACCACACGAGGTGGAGAGCTTCGAGATAGGTTCTGGGTTTCAGCTCACCTGTTCTCCGAGCTGGAGCTCATTATTAAAGGCCTCTGCCACCATTTATTGGGTGTGTGCGTACGTGTGTCCGTGGCCCCGTCTAATAAGTAGGAAATTGTTAAGTGCTTTGTGTGCGGTAAATGTTTGCATCACATTTCGTATAGTCGGTATAGTTCTGCTCTTGCGTGCTTCCCTATTTCCCCATGATTATTAGTAAATACCCCAATTGTTAAATGTTTTCAGCTCGTCGCGTAGATTCTTTCATTGGCTGAGCATTTCGTGTGTTGGTAGTTAGAAAGCCGTTGGTTTGCCATCAAAGGGGGGCATTTGGACCGACGGTTCTCGGCGATTAAGCCACTCGGAATCGCGCATGGGACAGGCTCGCCTCGGCGGTTTTTCCGTACGAGTTCCGTCGAGGGTGGAATACCCCGGTAGTTGGATCACGTGGGTATTTAGGTACATTGAAGAATGGCAATCGACCCTACCCCAGGTGATCTGCCCATTGTGGAATTTCGGTTCTTGAACAAGGACCCGTCGCTTGGATTTATCTGTGCGGCGATCTATATTCCAGGTTATCGGTCGGGCCGACTCGACTTGCGGCTCCGTTCAGAGCGGTCGGTTCGTGGCCGACCACCCCGGCCCGTAACAATATATTTAAAATATATATATATATATATATATATATATATTTTTTTTATTTCTGTTAACGTCTGCGTGGAATTTGACGTATCTCCTCCAAAACTGCCGGACAGATTGTCGCCACTTTCGGCATGCGGGTGCTCTGTGGTCTAATGAACAGCATGGGCTATGTAAGATCGTGCCAGACGGAGAGGTTTGGGAATTTTGGGTGATTTTCTAATTTTAACATTCGTTTGCATGGCGACATGTGACGTCACCGCTGAGAGGCGTAATTCCCTCATGACATCATCGGTCATTCACTGACGTCATTACGTCTGTCGGCGACAGACCGTCACCGCCGAGAGGCTTAATGCCACTCCAAGAAAACAGCGTCTGCAATGTAAAACCCTCTTCTGCACATGCTGACTACCTCAGGTGAATTTGACAGAAAAAATGTCACAAGAAACATTGTATTTAAAGTGAAGATTTATTTTTAAAAAATATTATTTCTGTTAATGTCTGCATGTCATTTGACGTTTCTCCTCCGAAACCGCTGGCAGGAATGTGCTCATTTCCCATATACTGGGGTTTCTTAATGTGATGAAGACAATGCACTAAATTTCTGGAATTGGATGACAACGTGGCTTCAACAAGAGTTTCAACCCATCGACGGCCGCATTTATTCCCGTTCGGTCGCCATCGCTGAACTGCTGTCCGGTAAGTGTTGCCATCTATCCAAAGATTATGAACGAGAGTAAGGGAGTAGTCATTGCGTCAAGCACTGAACATAAACACAACTGATAATAAATAGTACAGCTCAGAACATCAGCAATGGTTGTCATGTTTTAAAAATCAGCGTGGAAGGAGGGGAACGATGAGCGCCAGAGCTCTGCCAACATGATGTACCCGGATCGGCTATTTCCCGGACTGAACATGCCATCTTAGACTGTCAATTTGTGTATGAAATCCACCGAACTTCCTGGACTGAACACGCCCTCTTAGACTGTTAATTTGTGTCTGAAATCCAACGTACATATTAAAAACACCCGAAAATAAGTTGCAATAGGCCTACGTCCAGAGAACATCAAAGGCTATAATCTGAAGGTTGGGGGAACCAGGGAACGGGTATGAGGTCATCCCTTCATTGCCCGGATTCTCTTCTTTTCTTTGTTCTCCGAAAAGGCGGTGTCCGACAATATATTCTGAACCTTAAATGTGTGTGAGTTAACTGTTGAAATTAAAGAGGTGTTCGATTGTCGGATGCACCCAAACAACTGCCGTTCATTACATTAATTGTCAATATCAACCGCCATCGTTACCTGTGTTGTGTCTTGCGTGTGTGATCTTCAAATTAAAGCATCCAAGCGGTGTTCGATCGTCGGATGTGTGCCAAAAGGTGCCGTTCATTGAAATTTGCATTCTGTTTCTCGGTCACCCTCCACTGCTCCTGTTCAGTCAAGGGCTCAGCCTATATCATGTTAAACTTGCCCCATCAGACGCCAACCTTCCAGTCACACTGCAGAGGATGCAATTTCCAGTCAGACTCGCATACTCAATGACCAGAAACAAATCCCAGGGCCAAACATTTGACAAACTCGGAATATACCTCCCAGCCCCTGTGTTCTCCCATGGCCAACTATATGTTGCATTTTCACGTGCAAGAGGTTCCTCCTATATTTCTATCAAAGTGGACAATAATTCCTCACAAGGATTATTCAGCAACAAGACACTCACCCAAAATGTCATCTACAGGGAGGTCCTTGAGAAAACTAAGGACATGTAACCATCGTGCATCACATCCCAAATGACACCCTCCCCAGCTTCCCATAACATCAACTATTATGCCTCATCCACCTTTTGCCACCCATTCAACTCCGTGCAGAGCACGGGTATATGCCAGTATATATATATATATATATATATATATATATATATATATATATATATATATATATATATATATATATATATATATATATATATATATATAATCTTTGGCACACTGGTGAGAAACAACATAACAGTTAAAAACAGCTTTGAGTTCAGGAAATGAGCCTCGACTTGGTATGCAAGCTCTTTCAGCTCTTACGTGAGCTTAGCTCTAACACAAGCATCGACTTGGTGAATATATATTGTTGCGAATTCGCGCCCGCCGGCGTGCGATCGGCCACGTGACTCGAATCGCAGCACGTCGCCCACCGGACGGACAATTCTGTCGTGACCCTCTCGGACTAACGCTGGGAGCTAGTCACGGGTGGGCCTTTCGGCCTCACCACGATCGTGCCAATCGGCCACCCGCGTGGGATAGGGTTGTTCGCCAAACTCGACCTACCTAAGTACCCACGCGGAGGGTAAACCGGGCGATCGCACCTCGCCGCAGGTCGACTCCGGACACGGGCCGCTTAAGCGGTCCGTTCCGTACTATCGGGATAACCGAGCGGTGTTATCATCGGCCTCGACGGTTCCGATTACTTATCGGGCGTATTAAGCCCACTACGAACCCTTTACATGAAGCAGGATGGAGAGTCAATGGAGAAAAGACAAAGCGAAATGGGAACAGTTCAACATGCAAGCACTTTATTTACACGACACACGGAGAGCACACTTATAGCAATTAAAACAATTATGCACATCTATCAATTTAAAACAACAACAATGCAGAGCTACGACCGAATATGCGAACACACGGCAACACTTAAAACAATACTCCTTGACAGACGACGCCACCCACAGACATTTACACAAAAAGCAAAGGAAAAGGAAAAAGAAGTCGCGACTTCCCTTTTCGTGGCCGGTGAGCCCCTCTCCCACGACCGTCAGCGTGGTCATGCCTGGCCCCGGCCTCTCTCGCGGCCGGCGAACCCTCTCTGGCACTCCTCGTCCGGACGCGCAGGTCCACCTCACAACCGGCGCTGCCGCGTCTCCCGTCCGTACCTTCGTGACAGGCCGCTCGTCAAACCGCAGGACTCTTCCCCCGACAAGACAAGTTGACAGGAAGCCTCGAAGAACCAACTCAACCTGAACCAACTCGACCAACTCTCGACCAACCACTCTCGACCAACCACCCGACCAACCACCCTCGACCAACCACTCCCTCGACCAACTCTCGACCAACCACCTCCCCCAAGGTCCGTCCTGTCTGCCTTTTGTAGCGCGGGGCTCCGCCCTTCGCTCCATCCCGTTTTCGGCCCCGCCTCCCTTCGAGCTTATTGGAGAAGCCTCTCGAAGGGGGGCGTGACCTCTCGCTCTCCCTCCACCTCGCGCCGTGCGGGGGCCGGGGAAGTCAGTCTTGGCTCAGAGCCAAGGAATTATTCCCCCAAAAATAGGCCCCCACCTTTTCTCACCTTTGACGCCTGGCTCGGATCGCACTTCTCCCACACCGAGCGCGGAGAATTTTGACGGGAGAAACAGGCGGGAAAACCCCCGAGCATCGTTGTTGGTTCTTGTTTGTTCCCGGAGATCGTAACCGCACAGTTCCTACTGAATGGCAAGTGGCTAAGATGTGGTAGCGTAGATGGTGGAGGTGGCGTGGTTGTTGATATGCTGTTTGTTTGAAATAAAAGATAGAACAGAAAAATGGCTAACTCAAAGCATCGCAGCCCGGATGGATCACATTAATACCATCTATACAATGGGTTTGGGCTAACTACACATGCACTTACAGAGATATCTCACCTGAGGGCCCTTTATGGGGTTATGCGAATTTCCACAACCGTAACAATATATATATATATATATATATATATATATATATATATATATATAGACATAGACATAGACATAGACATAGACATAGACATAGACATAGACATAGACATAGACATAGACATAGACATAGACATACATACAGTGGGGAGAACAAGTATTTGATACACTGCCGATTTTGCAGGTTTTCCCACTTACAAAGCACGTAGAGGTCTGTAATTTTTATCATTGGTACACGTCAACAGTGAAAGACGGAATCTAAAACAAAAATCCTGAAAATCACATTGTATGATTTTTAAATAATTAATTTGCATTTTATTGCATGAAATAAGTATTTGATACATCAGAAAAACAGAACTTAATATTTGGTACAGAAACCTTTGTTTGCAATTTCAGAGATCAGACGTTTCCTGTAGTTCTTAACCAGGTTTGCACAGACTGCAGCAGGGATTTTGGCCCACTCCTCCATACAGATCTTCTCCAGATCCTTCAGGTTTCGGGGCTGTCGCTGGGCAACACAGACCTTCAGCTCCCTCCAAAGATTTTCTATTGGGTTCAGGTCTGGAGACTGGCTAGGCCACTCCAGGACCTTGAGATGCTTCTTACGGAGCCACTCCTTAGTTGCCCTGGCTGTGTGTTTTGGGTCGTTGTCATGCTGGAAGACCCAGCCACGCCCCATCTTCAATGCTCTTGTTGAGGGAAGGAGATTGTTGGCTAAGATCTCGTGATACATGGCCCCATCCATCCTCCCCTCAATACGGTGTAGTCGTCCTGTCCCCTTTGCAGAAAAGCATTCCCAAAGAATGATGTTTCCACCTCCATACTTCACGGTTGGGATGGTGTTCTTGGGGTTGTACTCATCCTTCTTCTTCCTCCAAACATGGCGAGTGGAGTTTAACCCAAAAAGCTCTATTTTGGTCTCAGACCACATGACCTTCTCCCATTCCTCCTCTGGATCATCCAGATGGTCATTGGCAAACTTCAGACGGGCCTGGACATGCGCTGGCTTGAGCAGAGGGACCTTGCGTGCACTGCAGGATTTTAATCCATGACGGCGTAGTGTGTTACTTATGGTTTTCTTTGATACCGTGGTCCCAGCTCTCTTCAGGTCATTGACCAGGTCCTGCCGTGTAGTTCTGGGCTGATGCCTCACCTTTCTCATGATCATTGAGGCTCCACGAGGTGAGATCTTGCATGGAGCCCCAGACCGAGGGAGATTGACTGTTATCTTGAACTTCTTCCATTTTCTAATAATTGCACCAACAGTTGTTGCCTTCTCACCAAGCTGCTTGCCTATTGTCCTGTAGCCCATCCCAGCCTTGTGCAAGTCTACAATTTTGTCCCTGATGTCCTTAGACAGCTCTCTGGTCTTGCCCATTGTGGAGAGGTTGGAGTCTGATTGATTGAATGTGGACAGCTGTCTTTTATGCAGATAACGAGTTCAAACAGGTGCAGTTAATACAGGTAATGAGTGGAGAATGGGAGTGCTTCTTAAAGACAAAACTAACAGGTCTGTGAGAGCTGGAATTCTTACTGGTTGGTAGGTGATCAAATACTTATTTCATGCAATAAAATGCAAATTAATTATTTAAAAATCATACAATGTGATTTTCAGGATTTTTGTTTTAGATTCCATCACAGACTTCACAGTTGAAGTGTACCTATGATAAAAATTACAGACCTCTACGTGCTTTGTAAGTGGGAAAACCTGCAAAATCGGCAGTGTATCAAATACTTGTTCTCTCCACTGTACATACACATATACACATTTATTTATTTATATATATAGGTGTGTTCAAAAAGTATCCGACCTTTGTTCGTAAAAAATACTCGTATCCAGATACAACAAACTTACACTAATCTCCTTCAAAGTAGTCCCCTTGGGCTGCCATACACTTCTCCCAACGGTTCTGCCACTGTCGGAAGTAGCGCTGGAACGCCTCTTTTGGGATGGCGCGCAGCAGGTCCATTGCATTTTGCATGATGTTTTCTCTGGACTGAAATCTGGTCCCTTTCAGGGGCATTTTCAGCTTGGGGAAAAGCTAGAAGTCACACGGAGCAATGTCGGGAGAGTAGGGAGCCTGACGAAGCACAGGTGTGTTGTGTTTGGCCAGGAAACTCTGTATCAAATGTGAAGAATGGGCGGGTGCGTTATCGTGATGGAGCTGCCAATTGACCGCTGCCCATAGGTCTGGCCGTTTGCGTCGTACAGCGACACGAAGGCGACGCAGTACCTCTTGGTAGTACTCTTTGGTGATGGTTGTGCCGTGTGGTGCATACTCGTGATGAACCACGCCACTGGAGTCAAATAAGACAGTCAGCATGACTTTGACATTGCTGCGGACCTTCCTTGCTTTTTTTGGCCTCGGGGATGTTAGATGCTTCCATTGTGATGACTGGAACTTGGTTTCTGGGTGATACCCATAAACCCAGGTCTCATCGCCAGTGATCACTGTGTTGAAGAAGTTGGGATCGCTGTTCAGTCTCCAGCATGTCCTGTGCGATCTCCAAACGGAGTTGCTTCTGCTCGATCGTTAGCAGCTTTGGCACGAACTTCGCTGAGATTCTCCTAAAGCCCAAATCCTCAGTCACAATGGAATGAAAGGATCCAATGCTGACGCCCGCCTCGTCTGCAAGTTCTCTGATCATGATTCGACGATCCTGCATCAGCAGGGTCCTCACTTGGTCAATGACGATCTCATTTCGGGATGATGAGGGCCTACCAGAACGTGCTTCACTTTCCACTGATGTGCAACCATATTTGAAGCGGTTGTACCACTCTTATCTGTGTGGTGCCCATTGCTTCGTTCCCGAAGGCCTGTTGAATCTTGCAGATCGTTTCCACTTGGGAATCGCCAAGCTTTTCACAAAATTTGATGCAGTCGCGTTGTTCAAGTTCTTCCGCCGTTTTGTCAAAAACGAAAATCCGACGGCACTCACTTACACTTCCTCACTCATCGGCGGTCTGTCGGCGACTTACAGCTTCTGCATGCGGGAAAATATTCACGCATATGAATTAGGATCGCCTCCATACGTGCACCAAACCACGCCTCCCTAGCTTCATTTGCTTACGCACGAAAAATTCAGGTTGGATACTTTTTGAACACACCTCATAGATATATATATATATATATATATATATATATATATATATATATATATATATATATATATATATATATATATATATATATATATATAGTCATACATATATCGGAGACGACCCATGGCCCCTTTGGGTTCCCGTTGTGACAGGGTTGATGAAAAAAAAATCATTAAAAAAAAAAGATAGCTCCAGCGAACTATACGGCTGAGGTTGTTTGCATTGATCAAATAAGCCGGAAGAGTACTTGACTGAATCGGGAATTGATTTTTTAATATTTTTTTTCATTGCCCGATTTGAACAAAACTTGATATTGCTTGTCAATGTGAAAAAAAAATGGAGAAATGAAAGTCGAAGAAGTTATTGTGCGTAATCTTCGAAACAATTTTATTTATCAATGAACACGGAAGTGTTAGATCAAAATGGCGATGTTTATTTTCTGCTTAAAAATGAATCGTGGAAGTATAAGATCAAAATGGCGATGTTTATTTTATGCTTAAAAATGAATCGTTCTTTGTCTAAACTAAATGTTTGAGATTTTTTAATAAATAATTTCAAGAAAAAAAAGACAGCTCAAGCGAACTGCACCACTGAGGTTGTTTGCATTGATCAAATTCTCCCGAAGAGTACTTGACTGAATCGGGAATTTATTTTTTAATATTTTTTTTCATTACCCTATTCCAATGAAACCTGATACTGCACACCACATGAGAATGGTGAGTAAGGTGGCCCTGAAAGTTTTGTGATATTGTGTATTGTTTTGGCTGTATTTCGGGAACATACATACATACATGCATATATACATACATACAAGATGAGAATTTTAGTAATACATATTGATATATATATATATATATATATATATATATATATATATATATATATATATATATATATATATATATATATATATATATATATACCTACATTAGACGCACCTCCTGACTGTTATGTTGAGCGTCTCACACGGTAAAACCGCATAATCCGCAAAGAACAACCGTCTGTCTAACACCCAGACGATTGGCCTTGCTGATGCAAACCATTCAACCAGAAGGCACGTGATGTGATCGGTGGGTAAATCGAAACTTGTGGAGTGTGATGAGCACTCCCCCGATCCCCATTGGACATATTATTACTTACAAACCGGGCGTAGTGGCGTGCGCCTGTAATCCGGCTACTCGGAGGCTTGGGTTTGAGGATCGCTTGAGGACGGGCGCTCTGCACTGGGCCGTGCTATGAGAGGGTGTAGGGCAGCCCGGAATCATGGCGAAACCCAATCCTTATCCCTGTGGCGTAAGAGGCGACCAGGGTTGCGTCAGGAAGGGCATCCGGCGTAAAACCTGTGCCAAATCAGTATGCGGATCATAACGGATGATCCGCTGTGGTGACCCCTAACGGAAGCAGCCGAAAGAAGAACAACATATTATAACTTACAAGACCAGCCCTTTTATGCAAACAGGGTGAAAACTCCAAAGAAATCCACAAATGAATGTTGACTGTAATGCAGCTTCATATTGCTGAAGAGGAAAACTTGGGACGCTGACTTTAAGCATTGTCATGGGTTTTCTTGTAGTTGATTCCATTTCAGGGTATTTACACAGGTGAACACATTAAACATGGAGGATCGCCACATTTAGGTCATCAAAATGTCTACGGAACTTTTACTTTGTGAAGGTAGTGCTTTCTCTTTCATCCACAAACTCTCGGGTATGTCCAAGGTCTCAGCAAGATCAGCCCCACCAAACCGCATCATGTAAGTTTAACGACAATGCCTGGTATCATGACATCAGATTTCTTAAACATCTATCACAGATCCATGTGACTTTATTTCTCATCTGAAGTAATTTTCTGAATTCAGTAATCCAACAGCTATGTTTGATGGACTTGTATGGTCTCTTAGTATGAGAGAGAGAGAGAGAGAGAGGGTGAGAGAGGGTGAGAGAGGGTGAGAGAGGGTGAGAGAGGGTGAGAGAGGGTGAGAGAGGGTGAGAGAGGGTGAGAGAGGGTGAGAGAGGGTGAGAGAGGGTGAGAGAGGGTGAGAGAGAGAGAGAGAGAGAGAGAGAGAGAGAGAGAGAGAGAGAGAGAGAGAGAGAGAGAGAGAGAGAGAGAGAGAGAGAGAGAGAGAGAGAGATATATATATATATATATATATATATATATATATATATATATATATATATATATATATATAGATATGGCAAAGACAAAGACAAAGTACATCCAAAACCATTAAACCTCGGGGGCCACAAAATTTGCATGTATTCTCAAGAAATTCCAAGGAAGTACAAGAATGAAAATTGGGTGTTTAGGTTAATTTAAACATTCCTTTTTGAAGATAATAAACAGTTTACTGTACCTCCATGAAAGGCTTATCCATGGTCAGCCCTAATTTTCCTCGCAGGGGTCTTAATTCGGCCTATTAAAACATGCCTTGCCTTGGAAACATGATTTACTCTCATGGACTAATGAAAGTATATTATCGAAATATTATTTCTGATTTAAAAATTGGATCTTGTGCATGAACTAAATAAGTCTCAATCTGAAGTGAAATCTGAAAATTTTAACAAATTTGCGGTTTTTTGACAAAGTATATTTATTTCAGCAAAACTTTAAACTTAACTATTTCTGCTATTCAGGCAATTATATTGAGTGAAGAAAAGATGAAGGAATGTGCATAAAATGGAACTTCATGGAGCGAAACAAAAATAATGAACCAACGGGATCAAATCTGTCGCAAGCCATGGCAATACAATCAACAGGGGTCCTTTTTTTTCCGGAAATTTCGAACATCGTTTGTTTTTTTTCACCTTTTTTGAGCGATCTGCTTTCTTTATATAAGATAAATATAAAGCTATTAATATACTCCGATAATAATTTCACAACAAAAAACTTCCAACATCGAAACAAACCTCGTGTTCCAAATTCCACCATGTTGGTTTGAACTTGCAAGGCATTGACTGATATTCTGTGTGCTTCTGAGGGAATTGTATTTTGCAAATTTTTTCACTTGAATTGCACATTTTAAAATACTTCATTCAAAGATAAGCATTTAAAAACGTTGATAGTTTAATGTTTTTTTATTTGTTGATTGAAATTTGCCTAAAACAAGGGTGATAGCGAATCAAGGTGTTTGGGTTGTTCACAGCACAGTGTTGTAACCTGTAATATGCACGCAAATGCCGATTGCCCATTCTGATATTGGCGCAGCACTGATATATTGTGTGTGCATGTATTCGTGTGTGCATGTATTCGTGCGTGCATGTGTGCGCACGTGCACGATTATAACATAACACGATAATAAAGCATAACATATTCTCTTTGCGAACTCTTCTTCTCTCTCTTCTCTTCTCTTCTCTTCTCTTCTCTTCTCTTCTCTTCTCTTCTCTTCTCTTCTCTTCTCTTCTCTTCTCTTCTCTTCTCTTCTCTTCTCTTCTCTTCTCTTCTCTTCTCTTCTCTTCTCTTCTCTTCTCTTCTCTTCTCTTCTCTTCTCTTCTCTTCTCTCCCTCTCTCGACCTACCTATGTCTCTCTCTCTCTCTCTCTCTCTCTCTCTCTCTCTCTCTCTCTCTCTCTCTCTCTCTCTCTCTCTCTCTCTCTCTCTCTCTCTCTCTCTCTCTCTCTCTCTCTCTCGACCTACCTATGTCTCTCTCTCTCTCTCTCTCTCTCTCTCTCTCTCTCTCTCTCTCTCTCTCTCTCTCTCTCTCTCTCTCTCTCTCTCTCTCTCTCTCTCTCTCTCTCTCTCTCTCTCTCTCTCTCTCTCTCTCTCTCTCTCTCTCTCTCTCTCTCTCTCTCTCTCTCTCTCTCTCTCTCTCTCTCTCTCTCTCTCTCTCTCTCTCTCTCTCTCTCTCTCTCTCCCCCCCTCTCTCTCTCTCCCTCTCACTCTATCTCTCTCTACCCCGTTGTCCCTCTCCACCTCTTTCTCCCTCTTTGTCTTTTCTCTTTATCTCTACATCTACCTACCTCTCTCTCTCGACCATTATGTACCACTCTACCTCCTCCTCGCTCCCCCTGCTAATATAGTGCAACACTCTCTGCCCACTCCTATCTTCTGTCTGTCTCCTCCTCATAAGTTGCAGCACTCTCCTCCCACATCTCTCTCTCTTTCTCACCCTCTCCCTCCAAGAGTGCATAGCGACGTGTGGTGAATCGTCGCTCTCCTCCTCCCCTTCCTCGCTCTCCTCCTCCCCTTCCTCGCTCTCCTCCTCCCCTTCCTCGCTCTCCTCCTCCCCTTCCTCGCTCTCCTCCTCCCCATCCTCGCTCTCCACCTCCTCTTCCTCGCTCTCCTCCTCCCCTTCCTCGCTCTCCTTCTCCTCCTCTTCCTCGCTCTCCTCCTCCTCTTCCTCGCTCTTCCTTCCTCCCCTTCCTCACTCCTTTCTTTTGCAGGAAGATGGTTCCTACCAAAAGAAAGAAATGTACAGGAGGCAAACTTACCAAAAAAACGACTTGCAAAAGCTGCATACAGCATAGCTTTTCACTCCTGGAGAGTAAGAAAGAAGACGAAAAGAAAACACTGTAAAAAATCTGCACCAGAACAGCCTTAACTCCGCAAGACCAAGAAAGAAGAAAACTGATCATAAAGAAGAAAGGAGGAAGGAGCGGGAGATAGAAGAAAGAAAATACAAGAAGAAGAAGAAGAAGAAGAAGAAGAAGAAGAAGAAAGGCAGAAGGACAGGAAGATATAATTAGACAAAGAAGACAAAAAAACAAGGAATGATAAAAATTCAGAGCAGCAGAAACTCCCTGACATCAAGAAGCAAGATGAGAAGCAAACACAGCATTAATGACTGCTTCCAGAGTAATTGAAACTTCTCAACAGCAAGAAGCAAGACCAGAAGCAAACACAGCAACAATGACAGCATTCTGCCATCCTGTGATCTCCCAGTCATTGTGTTGTCTGTCATATCTGCTTCAAGAGGACACATTTCAAGCCGATGAAACCTTTGTTGCCCCTGTGTGAAGCAGGACCATCGCCGTAAAATACAAAACACACAGGAAATGGCACTCTGTATTGAGGCACGGCGGTGATGGTCATGTTTAATCCTCGACACGTCAAAGATCCCCGGAGGATTAAACATTAAAGCAAGGTTGTCGTATGGCAGCTGAGCTGCTGGGGTAGCTATCATTTCTTGAAGCGCGACTGTGTCGCTGATGTACTTCCCCTCGACCAGTGCACACACCGGAACAGGTACTCATTTCGCCGACCTCAGAAGGATGACAGGCTGAGTCAACCCCCTGGTGTATTAATTCAGCGGCCGACGGGGCTTGAACTCAGGACCCTCGGATCCCTAACCACTGAGCCACCACCCTAACCACTGAGCCAACACCAGGCTTACAGCAAGGTAAGCTTTGGTCTTATTTGTGTCTGTGTATGTGTCTCTGTCTGTGAATCTGTGTGTGTCTCTCTCGCTCTCTCGCTCTCTCGCTCTCTACCCTTATCTCATTCAATATTATGCCCGCCCTTCTACTCTCGCCTTCCCAGACTCTCATTCCTTAAATCGTAATAATCCTTGTTTTATTTGCAGATTTTGATCCATGTACCCAAGTGTTACAGACAAAGAACACAAATGTTAGAGTTCCGGTGAAGTTGGGAATAACGTGACTGACGTGAGGAGCAAAGCTGCAGCAGTCATGAGGCCGGTAATTTCCAGTTTCTTCCCATATTTGTCCCCTCACCCCCACCTTACTCATAACCTCACATTTACCGCAGGTTGAATAGTTTTGGATACATGGAAGGCTGTGCTGAGGAGAATTCAATTTTTGCCACAAGACAACTGTACTCAAAGTTTCCCTAAAGGCACAGTCACACCTTGATGTTTTAACCAGCAATGGCAACGTATTAAAATGTATGTAAAATGCTGGCTAACGTTGAACTTTTGATGTATTTTTTAAAGATTCGGACGTATTCATAACGAGTTGGTTGTATGCATAACATATTAGTAACGGACACAGAACGTTTCGTTGTGTTATAGCTAACTTATACCAACGAATGCTGAGCCTGTTGTCGGCCTTCCCAAGCTATGCCCAACGATAGTTGAACTTATGCATTGCGCGCTGCACGTATCGCCGACGATGACGTAACGTAGCCTATTAAAAGGCTGCCGCACAACGATTCAAATCATAACCGCCACAGAAATGGAAGTGTCAACATCGCAGTCACACCTTGGCGATCTTGCCAGCGTATGCCGACCTCTGAAAAATGCGTCTAAAACGCTGGCGCACGTCGAATACGGTATGGGTAAGTTTCGTATGCGTGAATAAAACGCTAAAGTACGCTGTCATACGTCGTATTAAGTGGAGTACGTCTTGTAATTATAAACGTGTTAAACATTTTACGACGTACTTGCCGTATGACACACGTTCCGCATGCGATGGGAATAAGTTGTACGCACGATATGTGAACGTTGGCACACGTCGACAAAAGTTACTTGTAAGGTGCTCATAAGTCGAAACACGTCAATGTAATGGTTGGCGTCAGTGTTCCCGTTTTTTTTTTTTGGGTTTTTTTTTCTTCGGTATGACGGTGATGTAGACACTTCGATTTCTAGTGCGGTTATGATTTAAATCGTTGAGCGGCAGCCTTTTATTTATATTATGTTATAACCGCACTAGAACTCGAAGTGTCGACATCACCGTCACACCGAAGAAAAAAAAATGACGCCAACCATTACCTTGGCATGTTTCGACTTATGAATACCTTACAAGTAACGTGTGTTGACGTGTGTCAACGATCGCGTAACGTGCCTACAACACGTTACTCATAGGTTAGCAATAAGTTTCGGGTACACTAAACATTACCTCGACGTGTTTCGACTTATGAGTAACTTACAAGTAACGTGTGTCGACGTGTGTCAACGATCGCGTAACGTGGCTACAACTTATGGTCAGCGTTATGCGGAACGTGTGAGTCATACGTTGGCATGTCTTAAAATTTCAAGCATGGAAAATTTGAGGACAACCGAAAAGTACAACGTTTAAAGCCAGCGTACTGCGACGTATGGCAGTGTTTTTCAGCGTGCTCTCAATGTTATCAAAACTTACCCATAACGTATTCGACGTGTACCAGCGTTTTACACAAATTTTCCAAAAATCGGCATAAGCTGGCTAAAACGTCAAGGTGTGACTGGGCCTTTAGATATACAGCAAAAGGAAGAGTTTGACTCAATCGGTCACAATGAAAAACCATTCTGCATGATCCAGCTTCATTGATACCTTCCACCCATTGATCCAAAATGATCTTTATTTATATGTATATATGAGCAGTGGTATAAACGTGTGCTTAGCCGATATCGGAAATTTTTCAGGAATGAGCAAATTGGCGTCAGCATGATTACCGACAACAGTACGTACTGCAGACAACCTCAAAACCTTGAGTAACTTTCACCCTTATTTTGGGGGAAATTCAAGAAACAAATTTTTAAAACAACGTTGCATTGCCGACGTTTCTGGGAGATGTGCATAAACATGAATCTTTGCAAACAGCTGCATATGACAGGTGGAAAAAATTTGGCTCGGGAAGATGTAAATATATATATGTATATATATATATATATATATATATATATATATATATATATATATATATATATATATATATATATATATATATATATATTGTTGCGAATTCATGCCCGCCGGCGTGCGGACGGCCACGTGACTCGAATCGCGGCACGTGGCCTACCGAAACGGAGAATTCTGTCGTGACCCTCTCGGAACAACGCCGGGAGCTAGTCACGGGTGGGGGTTTAACCCCACCACGACCGTGCCAATTGCCCACCCGCGCAGGATAGGGTTGCTCGCCAAATTCGATCTACCTAAGTACCTGCGCGGATGGTCGACCGGGCGATCGTACCTCGCCGCAGGCCGACTCCGGACACGAACCGCTTAAGCGGTCCGTTCCGTGCTATCGGGATAACCGAGCGGTGTTATCGTCGACCTGGACGGTTCAGATTAATTACCGGGCATATTAAGCCCACTACGAACCCTTTACGTGAAGCAGGATGGGGATTCAATTAAAGAAAGGACGAAGCGAAACGGGAAAACAGTTCACACAATGCACATTTATTACGCGACACACGGAAAGCACACATATACAGCCAAACAGTCAAAATGCACATATCGCAGTTAAAACAAAAGAAAAATTGACACAGAGTTACCACCGAATACGCGTACACACGGCAACACTTATATAGTTCTACTTTACAGGCGGCGCCAACACACATTTACTCAAAAGCAAAGGAAAGAAGCCACCCTCATAGACAAGGGGGCAGACAGGCCTGGAGGCCAATATGTGCGCGTGACCTGGAGGAGCGGCCAGGTCCGTGAGACCGGGGGGGGGTCCTACCCGCGTCCTCGTGACGCATTGGCGGATGAGCCGCAGATGTGGCCTCGTGGCTGTGCGCCGACTCCGTGCTCCTTGGCGGGTTTCGTTGGCACGACGTTTGGAGTGGGGTGGGAACGG
>NC_140961.1:36013064-36025564 GCF_056783735.1 Eptatretus burgeri
AGGAAGAATCTCACCGACACTCGCTGAGAAAATCTATCAAAATCCTCTGGTGTGCTCGTACGCTTTTGAGCTTTCTGAGCATCTTTAAAGTGCGCATTCAATTTTTTATTTTTACCTTCGCATTCTGCGAAAGGTTATGTTTTGGTCGGCGTGTATTTATTTATTTATTTATTTATTTATTTGTTTGTAATCTTGTGATTCGTATAACTCAAAAAGTATTAAACCGAATTGCATGAAATTTGGTGGGATGATTGGTTATTAGCCAGGAAGCATTCGATTAGATTTTGGGATAGTTCGGGTTAAAGGTCAAGGTCAAGGTCACGAAAAGGTCAAAATCGTCTTTTTACGATAACACGGTCAATTTTTATTCAATTTGCATGCAACCAACACCAAAATGTTCAGAATTCAACGCCTCATCTTGTGATATGCAATATGACACAATGACGCCCATACTCTTGTTACCGGTTAGGGGTCAAAGGTCAGGGGGGTCACGACCTTGAAAAATATGCGGTTTTTGTCATAACGCGGTCAATTCTTGTCCGCTTTACATGAACCCAGCACCAAAATGTTCAGAATTTAATGCCCAATCTTGTGACACAATGACGTCATAACACATGTCACCAGTTGGGGTAAAATGTCGGGGGAGGGGGGTCACGCCCTTGAAAAATATGCGGTTTTCGGCATAACTCAGTCAATTCTGATTCGATTTGCATGAAACCAGCATCAAACGAGATTACCTTCTCTTGTTGAAACGTTGTATTCACCGAGCTTGCTTTAGTCCGTAGCCTTGATTGTTGTTTAGTCCGTAGCCCCCGAAAGTCGGGGGGGTCATGACATTATAGATATGTGGTTTGTGTCATAAGACCATTCATATGAAACAAGTTCCCCACACTCATACCAAGAACAAAAAAAGTAGTGGCGGCAAAGGTATGCGCTCTATGAGTGCCCGTTCTAGTTTTACCATGCATGAATACCTGCGTATCAGTTATGTGAACCTCTGACGATAGCTCGTCTAATAACGAAGCACCGACCTCAAATAAGCTTCCGCGCAAACTTACGTGCATCTGACAATAGGCTGGAGCGGTCAGGTGGCCCGTAAGAAGGGCTGCTTTGTGCTTTGTGAGTGCCTCGGCTTACGTCACATATCATGCATTCAATCTATCAAGATGTTGAGGGGTTCATTCACCACAGCATTCAAACTCTCCGTCTGCTGATCCGCAGAAGAGTTTGGGAAACTCTGGCAGCTGGGAGGCGATTTAACATCGACAAGTCCATCATCTGGCGCTGGAGAACAAGCAAGGCAACAATAGAGAGGATGCCAAGGACGAAGAAGGTGCTGAGGGGAAAGTCAGCGAATTGACCGCAGCTCGAGGAGCATCTCATCATGGAGGACTATGTCCAATGGAGATCGGGGGAGTGGTCATCACACTCCACAAGTTTCGATTTACCCACCGATCACATCACGTGCATTCTGGTTGAATGGTTTGCATCAGCGAGACCAATCGTCTGGGTGGCAGACAGACTGTTGTTCTTTGCGGATTATGTGGTTTTACCGTGTGAGACGCTCAATATAACAGTCAGGAGGTGCGTGTGATGTAGGTATGTGTATGTATATATATAATATATTTATATAATATTTATATAATAATAATATTTCGGCACGCCCCTTACTTTGTTCCACCATCAGATTTTTGTTACTGCATGAAATGAAACAAGATTTGGCACATATACTAATGATATTATTGTCTTCCTTCAGAGGCCCCTCAAAATTCGTTTTGATGCATTTTCACAAACACCAACGGATTCCATTCAAATTTGGTACGATTATGGCTTTTGGTCCAACTTCGGTCATTGGCTATAAATTTTTTCCACAACACTTCCGATATTCGAAAAAAAAATCGATAAATCGATATCCCTTATGGGATTTTCCATTCAAATCCACTCAAGTTCAAGGCCTACGGGGGACGCAAGTTTCCACTTTGCCCAGGGCGCTGTTTACCTCCACTACGCCAAGCTGTTAGGGTAAGGGTTAGGGTTTGGGTTAGTGTTAGGGTTCGGGTTAGGGTTAGCTACCCTAACACTAACCCTAACCGCTAACCTTAACCCTAACCCTAACCCTAACAGCTAACCCTAACCCTAACCGCTAACCCTAACCGCAACCCTAACCCTAACCGCTAACCCCTAACCACTATTCAGGAAATTTGCAAGAAAGCCCGGGCAACACCGGGCTTTATTGCTAACCCGAGCAACGCCGGGCATTACTACTAGTGGATTACTAAAATTCTCATCTTGTATGTATGTATATATATGTTTGTATGTATGTAAGTTCCCGAAATACAGCCAAAACGATACACGATATCACAAAACTTTCAGGGCCACCTTACTCACCATTCTCCTGCGGTGTGCAGTATCAGGTTTCATTGGAATAGGGCAATGAAAAAAAATATTAAAAAACAATTCCCGATTCAGTCAAGTACTCTTCGGGAGAATTTGATCAATGCAAACAACCTCAGTGGTGCAGTTCGCTTGAGCTGTTTTTTTTTTTTCTTGAAATTATTTATTAAAAAATCTCAAACATTTAGTTTTGACAAAGAACGATTAATTTTTAAGCATAAAATAAACCACCATTTTGATCTAACACTTCCGTGTTCATAAATAAATAAAATTGTGTTTCGAAGATTACGCACAATAACTTCTTCGACTTTCATTTCTCCATTTTTTTTTTTCACATTGACAAGCAATATCAAGTTTTGTTCAAATCGGGCAATGAAAAAAATTATGAAAAAAATCAATTCCCGATTCAGTCAAGTACTCTTCGGGATTATTTGATCAATGCAAACAACCTCAGCCGTATAGTTCGCTGGAGCTAACCTTTTTTTTTAATGAATTTTTTCATTAACCTCTATCACAACGGGAACCCAAAGGGGTCATGGGTCGTCTCGGATATATATATATATATATATATATATATATATATATATATATATATATATATATATATATATATATATATATATATATGTATATATGTATATATGTATATATGTATATATATATATATATATATATATATATATATATATATATATATATATATATATATATGTATAGACGAGGTGTGTTCAAAAAGTATCCAACCTTAATTTTTCGTGCCTAAGTAAATGAAGGTAGGGAGGCGTGGTTTGGTGCACGTATGGAAGCGATCCTAATTCATATGCGTGAATTTTTTCCCACCTGCAGAAGCTGAAAGTCGCCGACAGACCGCCGATGAGTGAGGAATTTTAATTGAGCGCTGTCGGATTTTCGTTTTTGACAAAACGGCGGAAGAACTTGAACAACGCTACTGCATCAAATTTTGTGAAAAGCTTGGCGATTCCCAAGTGGAAACGATCTGCAAGATTCAACAGGCCTTCGGGAACGAAGCAATGGGCACCACACAGATAAAAGAGTGGTACAACCGCTTCAAAGATGGTTGCACATCAGTGGAAAGTGAAGCACGTTCTGGTTGGCCCTCATCATCCCGAAATGAGATTGTCATTGACCAAGTGAGGACCCTGCTGATGCAGGATCGTCGAATCACGATCAGAGAACTTGCAGACGAGGCGGGCGTCAGCATTGGATCCTTTCATTCCATTATGACTGAGGATTTGGGCTTAAGGAGAATCTCAGCGAAGTTCGTGCCAAAGCTGCTAACGATCGAGCAGAAGCAACTCCGTTTGGAGATCGCACAGGACATGCTGGAGACTGTGAACAGCGATCCCAACTTCTTCAACAGTGATCACTGGCGATGACACCTGGGTTTATGGGTACGACCCAGAAACCAAGTTCCAGTCATCACAATGGAAGCATCCAACATCCCCGAGGCCAAAAAAAGCAAGGAAGGTCCGCAGCAATGTCAAAGTCATGCTGACTGTCTTATTTGACTCCAGCGGCGTGGTTCATCATGAGTATGCACCACACGGGTACAACCATCACCAAAGAGTACTACCAAGAGGTACTGCGTCGCCTTCGTGTCGCTGTGCGACGCAAACGGCTGGACCTATGGGCAGCGGTCAATTGGCAGCTCCATCACGATAACGCACCCGCCCATTCTTCACATTTGATACAGAGTTTCCTGGCCAAACACAACACACCTGTGCTTCGTCAGGCTCCCTGCTCTCCCGACATGGATCCGTGTGACTTCTGGCTTTTCCCCAAGCTGAAAATGCCCCTGAAAGGGACCAGATATCAGTCCAGAGAAGACATCATGCAAAATGCAACGGACCTGCTGCGCGCCATCCCAAAAGAGGCGTTCCAGCGCTACTTCCGACAGTGGCAGAACCGTTGGGAGAAGTGTATGGCAGCCCAAGGGGACTACTTTGAAGGAGATGAGTGTAAGTTTGTTGTATACGAGTATTTTTTTATGAACAAAGGTCGGATACTTTTTGAACACATCTCGTGTATCTATATTAATATTTCGGCACGCCCCTTTCTTTGTTCCACCATCAGATTTTTTTACTGCATGAAATGAAACAAGATTTGGCACATATACTAATGAAATTATTGTCTTCCTTCAGAGGCCCCTCAAAATTCGTTTTGATGCATTTTCACAAACTCCAACGGTCAGGTCAGGTATGGGAGCATGTGCCAGAACAGCGCGTCACTGCGTCCACTTTCCGCCGGTACTCCAGGGGCCTCCGTCTGGCCATCCCCCAAGCAGATGCCAGGCCCATCCCCATCTCCTTGAGATGATGGTCAACCTGTTGCAACCACGATGCACGTGGTCGGCCCATAGGCCTCCTCCGCTCACATAACTCCCTCGCTGAGAAAATCTGGTGAGCAGGATCAGCGTCAGGAAAACGAGCCACATGTCCATACAGCCGCAACTGACGCTCACGGACTATGCAGGTAACAAATCTCATCCAAGTCTCTCTCAGCAACCGCTCGTTGGACACAAAATCCGACCAGCGATAGCCAAGGATTCTCCGAAGAGACCTGGTACCAAAGGAATTAAGTCTCCGTCTCAGATCCTTGGTCAGAGTCCAAGTCTCGCACCCATAGAGCAAGACTGGAAGTACCATGGACCTGAAGACTCGGACTTTCGTCCTCCCGCACAGGAACCGGCAGCGCCACACCCCATGATCCAGTGAATCCATGACTCCCCAGGCCCGACCCAGACGTCTAGTGACCTCTGACTCGCAGCCAGCAGAGACATGAATATCACTGCCAAGGTCAGTGAATCTCTCCAAGACCTCAACATCCTCACCACAAACAGACACAGACAGGACAACAGCATCCAAGATGTCACCGAAAGCCTGGATCTTAGTTTTGACCCAAGAAACCCGTAATCCCAACAGCTCCGACTCCTCATTCAGCACCTCGAGGGCCCCCAAGAGGATGTCTAAAGTCTCTGCAAAGATGACTGCATCATCTTCAAAATCAAGGTCCGAGATCTTGACATTCCCAAACGATGCACCGCAACTTGATCTCTCCGACACCCTCCCTAAAATCCAGTCCATACAAGTGCTGAAAAGTGTGGGGGCAAGTACACATCCCTGACGAACTCCAGTAACAACTGGAAATAAGTCAGAGATGGTACCACCACACTTCACAGCACTCTCAGTACCAGAGTAGAGTTCAGACATCAGATCGATCAGTTTTGGTGGCACCCCACGAAGACCAAGAATCCTCCAGAGGACATCCCGATTCACTGAATCGAACGCTTTACAGAGATCAACATAGGCTGCAAGCAGCCCCTGCCGAAACTCTCGTCTGCGTTCGGTGAGGACATGAAGTGCAAGGATACGGTCAATCGTTGACCTCTTTGGTGTAAAGCCTGACTGCTCTGGACGCTGGTGCTCAAGCAGATGGTGGCGAACCCTATCAAGAATTATCCGACCAAAGACCTTGCCCGGCACTGAGAGCAGCGTCACCCCTCGGTAGTTGTTGCAGTCTTGGCGATCACCCTTCCCTTTCCAGAGAGGAACAACAAGGCCCCTCTTCTAGTCAGTTGGGATGATGCCTGTGTTCCAGGCAGAGCACAAAACTGCATGCAACGACACGAGTGCAGCATTTCCACCAGCCTTGAGAAGTTCGGCATGGATGCCACAGATCCCTGGAGCTTTGCCCCGTTTCAACTGGTTCACCGCAGCCCGTGTTTCCACAAGCGAAGGTGGACCACAGTTGATTCGAGGGTCAGCAACAGGGATTGTAACACCCTTGACGTCCAACTCGACAGCTGGGGGATCAGCCCGGTACAACCGCTCAAAGTAACCGGCCCAGCGGGCCTTCACTTCAGATTCCTCTGTCAAGAGCGTACCACTCTCTGCTCGAACTGCAGTGCTCCGAGGGATGGGCTTGGATGAACATAATGCGCGAATTCCCCTGTAAGCGGGACGAGAATCACCTGTCCACAGGTGATGCTCTACCCCCTCACAGATTCCTCGCACATAGGCCTCCTTGTCCGCCCTCAGTGCACATACAGTTTTACGCCTCAGCTCCCTGAACAGCTCAGCTCTGCCATTCAGCCTGGCCCTGCGACTCTGGTCAATGGTATCCAGTGTCCCTTGAGAGACAAAATTCTTCTTTGCCCTGCGGTGAGCTCCAAGGCATCCACCGGCAACATCAAGGACGGTGGTCTTGAAGGCGCTCCACAACTCTTCAGGACCCCCCAAAGCACCCAGACCCCCCAAGTGTCCACTCAGCCTGTTCGCAAACTCAGCTACTCTCTCATCCCTGAGCTTGGCAACATCCAGCCTAGGCTGGGATGGTACCATTCTCCAGGATTTAAGGTGCAGCTTTAGAGTTGCTACAACAAGCCTGTGGTCAGTATTGAGGAACTGAGCACTCCGGTAGACCCTGCAGTTCTGGATCATCCTCCAACAACCGTCAATGAGGACATGGTCAATCTCCTTTGCCACACCGCCAGCGTTGGAATACCAAGTCCAGCGATGAGCTTGTGGGCGCTGAAACCATGAACCAGCCACCCTAAGTCCATGACTTCTTGCAAAGTCAAGGAACTTAGTGCTATTCTGGTTCATAGTTCCTGACCCATGGGGACCAACACACACCTCATAACCATCCCTATCAGTTCCAGTCGATGCAATGAAATCCCCCAAGACTAGAAGTGTATCTCGTCTGGGGCACTGATCAACCACAGACTCGAGTATGGCGTAGAATGCATCCTTCACGGTGAGATCACTCGCCTCAGTCGGAGCATAAACAGAGACCAGGGAAATGACACCTAAGGAGTGACGAATCCTTAATCTCATAATACGCTTGTTGACCGGTGTTACCTCAATTATCATTGGGGTCAGCTTATTGGACACAGCTACAGCAACTCCTTGGGTATGGTAACCATCAGAGCGACCAGACCAATAGTAGGTGTAACCACCAACCATTATCTCGCCGCAATCCGGTCTCCGAACCTCAGAGAGAGCTGCAATCCCGATGTCCAAACGCTTGAGCTCAGATGATAACAGAGACAAGTGATCATCCTCTCTTAGGGATAGGACATTCCAGGCACCCACCCGAAGGGACCGCCTCAGGTTAACCCAAGGAGACCGCCGTCTGGTGGACGACACCTCAGCACCACTCTGACACACTCTCCCGCAATCTGACCCAGGGATGTTACCCCGTGGTTTCCCTCCTATCATCAAAGATTGGGGGTCCCGAAGGCTTTGCCCCAATCCCGTCATCCGGTGAGCTGCCCTGCGAAGGGAAGCTGCACAGGAGGTACTCCCACGGAGTGGGTTTTCAGATTTTTTTGAGTTTTTGCGTTTTGCGGAATGAAGGGTTTTACGGTGGCCGGAGTGCAAATCCTGCCACCAACCTCCTAATAAGAAGTGACCCAACTGCAGGAGGACGTCTGCAGACACAGTTGGGCACTAGATATGGATGGCCGTTGGCTCACAAGGAGCTCCTCCACCCTTTGACAGGTTTTGTTTTTAATCCTGCTGGGTATCCATATCCAAACACCCTCCTCACCAGAAAACCTGGTGGGGGAGACGGTTTAGTCGCCGACAACCCGACCATGGAACAGGTTAGTACAGGTTTACATGGTACCTGTAGCAGGTCACAGATCGAATCTGACCTGACAGTGACTCAAACTGACTCCAACGGATTCCATTCAAATTCGGTACGATTATGGCTTTTGGTCCAACTTAGGTCATTGGCTATAAAAAAAAATTTCCATAACACTTCCGATATTTGAAAAAAATCGATAAATCGATATCCCTTATGGAATTTTCCATTCAAATCCACTCAAGTTCAAGGCCTACGGGGGACGCAAATTTCCACTTTGCCCCGGGCGCTGTTTACCTCCGCTACGCCAAGCTGTTAGGGTAAGGGTTAGGGTTTGGATTGGTGTTAAGGTTAAGGTTAGCTACCCTAACACTAACCCTAACAGCTAACCCTAACCCTAACAGTTAACCCTAACCGCTAACCCTAACCGCTAACCCCGAACAGCTATTCAGGAAATTTGCAAGAAAGCCCGGGCAACGCCAGGCTTTATTGCTAGCCCGAGCAACGCCGGGCATTACGACTAGTGTATGCATTTATATATGTCTATATATATATATATATATATATATATATATATATATATATATATATATATATATATATATATCAAGTCGATGCTTGTGTAAGAGCAAAGCTCACGTAAGAGCTGAAAGAGCTTGCATACCAAGTCGAGGCTCATTTCCTTTACTCAAAGCTGTTTTTAACTGTTGTTTCTCACCAGTGTGCCAAAGATTATATGTATATTTATATATATATATATATATATATATATATATATATATATATATATATATATATATATATATATATATATATACTGGCATATACCTGTGCTCCGCACAGAGTTGAATGGGTGTCAAAGGTGGATGAGGCATAATAGTTGATGTTATGGGAAGCTGGGGAGGTTGTCATTCAGGATGTGATGCACTATGGTTACATGTCCTTAGTTTTCTAAAGGACCTCCCTGTAGATGACATTTTGGGTGAGTGTCTTGTTGCTGAATAATCCTTGTGAGGAATTATTGTCCACTTTGATAGATATATAGGAGGAACCTCTTGCACGTGAAAATGCAACATATAGTTGGCCATGGGAGAACACAGGGGCTGGGAGGTATATTCCGAGTTTGTCAAATGTTTGGCCCTGGGATTTGTTTATGGTCATCGAGTATGCGAGTCTGACTGGAAATTGCATCCTCTGCAGTGTGACTGGAAGGTTGGCGTCTAATGGGGCAAGTTTAACATGATATAGGCCGAGTCCTTGACTGAACAGGAGCAGTGGAGGGTGACCGAGAAACAGAATGCAAATTTCAATGAACGGCACCTTTTGGCACACATCCGATGATCGAACACCGCATGGATGCTTTAATTTGAAGATCACACACGCAAGACACAACACAGGTAATGATGGCGGTTGATATTGACAATCAATGTAATGAACGGCAGTTGTTTGGATGCATCCGACAATCGAACACCTCTTTGATTTCAACAGTTAACACACACACATTCAAGGTACAGAATCTATTGTCAGACACCGCGCTTTCAAAGAACAAAGAAAAGAAGAGAATCCGGGCAATGAAGGGATGACCTCATACCCGTTCCCTGGTTCCCCCAACCTTCAGATTATAGCCTTTGATGTTATCTAGACGTAGGCCTATTGCAACTTATTTTCGGGTGTTTTTAATATGTATGTTGGATTTCAGACACAAATTGACAGTCTAAGAGGGTGTGTTCAGTCCAGGAAGTTCGTTGGATTTCAGACACAAATTGACAGTCTAAGAGGCATGTTCAGTCAGGGAAAGAGCCGATCGGGGTACATCATGTTGGCAGAGCTCTGGCGCTCATCGTTCCCCTCCTTCCACGCTGATTTTTAAAACATGACAATCATTGCTGATGTTCTGAGCTATACTATTTATTATCAGTTGTGTTTATGTTCAGTGTTTGATGCAATGACGACTCCCTTACTCTAGTTCATAATTTTTGGATAGATGGCAGCACTTACCGGACAGCAGTTCAGCGATGGCGACCGAACGGGAATAAATCCGGCCGTCGATGGGTTGAAAATCTTGTTGAAGCCACGTTGTCATCCAATTCCAGAAATTTAGTACATTGTCTTTGTCACATTAAGAAACCCCGGTATATGGGAAATGAGCACATTCCTGCCAGCGGTTTCGGAGGAGAAACGTCAAATGACACGCAGACATTCACAGAAATAATATTTTTTTAAAATAAATCTTTACTTGAAATACAATGTTTCTTGTTACATTTTTTTGTGTCAAATTCACCTTAGGTAGTCAGCATGTGCAGAAGAGGGTTTTACATTGCAGATGCTGTTTTCTTGGAGTGGCATTAAGCCTCTCGGCGGTTACGGTCTGTCGACGACAGACGTAATGACGTCAGTGAATGACCGATGATGTCATGACGGAATTACGGCTCTCAGCGGTGATGTCACATGTCGCCATGCAAACGAATGTTAAAATTAGAAATTCGCCCAAAATTCCCAAATCTGTCCTTCTGGCTAAGACCAAGAACACAACGCAGAGTTAAAACCGAATAAAGCAATGTACAAGCACTTATACGGGTTTACTTAATAGACTGTCGCCACACACACACACATTTACATCAAAAGCAAAGAAAATACAAGCCACCCTCACAGGCAAGGAGGCAGAAAGGTCTGTGGACCAAATGAACGTGGGACCTGGGTGATCGGCCAGGTCCACGAGACCGAAGGGGTCTTACCCGCGCCCTCGTAGCGCAATGGCAGGCGAGCCGCAATGTTCGCATAACGCGCCTGACTCCGAGCCCCTGGTATGGTGGGTGAGCTCCTTTGGCGTGCGTTGCGCAGGCACGTGTTGGTCGGCACCACGGTTGGGTTGGGGAACGGACGGGGTTACCGGTGCTATTTCAGCGTGGATGGGGGGGGGGGATTGTTGATGCTCGGGGTCGGGAGAGGGGAATGGCGGACGCTCCGTCCCGCTAGCGGAGTCTCGGGACCGCACCGACTCCGGCGAATTCACGCCAGAGTCCTCTTCCACGTCCCTGCTCCACTTCGCGACTCGTCCCCTTCGCCGTCCGATCCCCACAAACACACGACTCAAACTCCACGACTTCCGACTCGCGCCACTTTCTGCACACTTTCTGCACCCCTTTCTGCCCACCCGAGCTGTGTTGTGCTCGCATCTTTATAGACCGGGGGAGCAGCTTGTATGCAGATTCGCTGATCAAAACGTGCTTGGAGGCGGGGCCACGCCACCCGACGCTCAGCCATTGGTCGGGCAAAAAGGGGCATGAGCCTCTTCTGATCTGATTTCCTCTCCTAAAAGGAACGCATTCACAGCGGGTTCGGAGGTGGGGCCATGCCACCTGATGCTCAGTCATTGGATGGAAAAAAAAGGGGCGTGAAGCCTTCCTGATCCGCTTCTCCTCTCCCGAAAGGATACATGTGCACTCGTGGCTTGACGCGTTCGGCAAGAATCACCGAACGGGCCCTGGACAGCACGACATTCGGTGTTGACTGGTAGTGTGGTTGATGGTTGTGGGAGGAGAAAGGCGAAGGTGGTGGGGGGTTTGATGTGGTGGTTTGGTTGTTGGCGGGCGTCGTTTGGGAATGGCGGTGAAGCGATGTTTGCGGGATGGAGTTGTGGAGGTAAAGAGGCGAAGGTGGTGGTGTTTGAGTTGTTGGCGGGCTTATTGGTCCAAAATAACGATAGAGAAAGAAAAATGGCTTACTCAAAGCGTCGCAGCCCAGATGAATCACACATATTCCCTCTAAACAATGGGTGTGGACTAACTACACATGAACTTATCGATATATCTAACCTGAGGACCTTTCTGGTGTATTGCAAATTTCCACAGCCATAACAATATGTACCAGCTTTCAATACAATATTGGGAACAGAATCCATTGAAAGAAGAAGTTATAATATTAATGTCGAGGAACAGAAGCTTATGATATGATGTTTTCACCCTGATTTGTTTGTCTGTGAGCAGGATATCTCAATAAGTCATGAACGGATTTAGATGAACCATGGTCGACAAGTTGGGTGTGTAACAAGGATGAATAGATTTGATTTATGTGACGATCCTGATCTGGATCTGGATATGGGAATTTTATAATGATTCTTCAGCAGAGAGAAACTGGGCCAAAAATAAAAAACAGCACAATATCGCCAAACGTTGTGGACGGATGACAAAACTTGGTAGATGAATAGTTTGTTTAGGTGACAAGAACAAGGCGATTAGATTTTGGTTAAAGTCCGGTGCAGATCCGGTCGATCAATGGGATACAATGCGTAAACTGTACAGCCTGGCAGAGGGATGTGCTCTACAGAGTGCCGTTTTCGTTTGTTACTTGCAAAATCAAAAATTTGCAAGTACAGTATATCGGTTAGTCTGGTCTGTTATTATGTCAGTCTGTTTGCATGTCAAATTTTTACTCCGATCTTCACAAAACACAACCACCTGGGTCATGTTTAGACCCTTGAAGACCCTTTAGATGCCTAA
>NC_140961.1:36030564-36104064 GCF_056783735.1 Eptatretus burgeri
CCTAGACCATCATGCTGCAGAAGCCACTGCCAGATCCACGGCTTCCCGTCATTAGCCACTGGCAGATTGAATGCCATTGCCTCCGCCTGACTCGTTGAATGTTTGAGGGCCACACAGCTCCAGACAGGGGAGAAGGAGCTGTTGGCATTGTACAGTAATAAGGAAAGGAGTAAGGAAAGCGACGGGGCGAGGAATGCTTGGAAGGTGCTGGACAGAAGTGATGCTGGGAGGGTGCGGGAATTCTACGATGAACAGTGTTATTCGAAAGAGGTATGATCGTGAGTTTACTAACCATGTCTTCTCCGATCATGAGAGAAACCATTTTATTGGCACATGGCATTATCAGTTCCTCGCCAATAGTGTGTGGCTTTTTAGCTTTTGCAATGAGCAATGAAACACGATAGGATGCTTCCACAGCACGTGCATTGGTCTGATGACATTTACCTTCTTTATCCAAGCGGGAATTCCGAAGGGCGGTTAACTTCCATTCGAAAAATGAGTGCTCTCTATGTTTGTATGCTGCATGTTTTGATAACAGATGCCATTGTAACTTATGTTTCATGGATTCACTCGAAAGTATTTCATAACAAATGACGCACTAAGGGTGTTCTTGCTATAACTTTAAATACGTGCTTGTCTGAGAGTGAATTAAAAGTGCTTGTCAAACTGTTTCCCATTTCATTGGGTCCTTTCCTTTGTTTGAAAGTTCCATCTTGCATCACGGAAGGGATTGGTCGTGGGCGTAGACACCCAATAAATAATCTGAACCATCGAGGTCGACGATAACTCCGATCGGTTATCCCTGCAGCACGGAACGAGCCGCTTAAGCGGTTCGTGTCCGGAGTCGACCTGCGGCGTGGTACAATTCCTCGGTTCGCTACCCGCGCGAGTACTTGGAGCACTTGGGTATATCGACATTCGGCGATTCACCCTATTTCGCGCAGGTGGAATGCGGACTGGGTTGTGGTGAGGTTAAACCCCCACCCGTGGCTAGCTCCTTGGCGGTAGTTCCAAGAGGGTCACGACTGAATTGTCCTTTCCGGTGGGCGACGCGTCGCGATTTGAGTAACGTGGCCGATCGCACGCCGGACTGGCCAAAATTCGCAACACTGGTGTACAGGAGTGTGGGATTCGAATCCACCCCGGTCTCCAACTAAATTCAGGGATCGTACCAGGGGTGTCGAAGCAACCCCCCCCCCCCTGTTCCCCCCAAATTACGAGCAATCTAAATTAATCCCTTACGAGAAATAAGATGGAGTTTCAAGGCGAGCGGGTGCCGGGGGTAGAAATGAATATGTGTAGTAATGTAGAATCCATGGCCCGGGATGGTTCTTTTTACAACTCCACCGCTAATTACAATCCATGGGGGAGCTCACCCTCATATTCTGAGCACGGACTTTGCCGGCAAACGGAGTCACAAGATGGCGGCACGGCGGCATTTCAGCGCGGCACGCGGCGTGAGCGGGCCGCTATTAATGGCGCTACGAACGGCACGACACGAGGCGAGCGCTCCCAACAACTGTTTCAAACTACGGGGTCATGGCAGGCGAGGCAGGGCGACGGCAGTACATTGCAGATTGAATTGGACGAGGCACAGGAACGAATTTGGGGGTTGGAAAAGGACTTAACCAATGCAGACTGGGTTCATGAGGATTATGTGCACACGGAAGCACAACGATTGGCCGATGCACAGGAGCAAATTCAGGAGCTGGAAGAGGACTTAGCCAGCACAGTCGAGAAGCTACATAAGGAAACGACGTTAGTACATTGGTTGCGTGGGTTTTTGCTACAAAAGGCGAGTGAACAGAATAAAAGGAAAGAGGAAGAGCAAATTGGTATCTCCCAGGATAGGAACAGCTTAGAGGAAGAATGGAAAACCGAGGTTGAAAACAAATAAAAGGAGCACGATTTGGAAGTAAAACTACTCATGGAAAAAATATTGGAGGGGGCAAGGCGGTTCAAAGAACTAGAGGGGAGAGTGAGGGAAATACAGTTGGAAGAGAAAAAATGTGAACACGATGGGGAGTTGGAACAATTGAAGGAAGTGATAAGAACAGGCAATCAGGAAAGAGAAAGCCTAGAACGGAAGATAAAAAGAGGAAAGGATGGAGGAATTGCTGGGAAAGTCAGAACAGTTCGAAGAACTGCAGGGAGAAATGAGGGAGGAAGGAGAAAGGAAAACAAAGCTAGAAAAGGAAAAACGCAAACAAGATGGGGAATTGGAACTACTGAAGCGAGAGGTAAAGGCAAGCCAGTTTAAAAGAGAAATCCTGGAAGAGGAGATAAGAATGGGAAAGGAATGGCAGCAAAAACTAAAGGAATACAGTAAAAAAAGGGACGAATTGAGGAGGGAAGCAGTGGAAAAAAGGGATGAAATGAGTGAAGAAGCATGCAAATTGAGGGAGGAATTAGAAAAAAAAACTTCTGAGATACTGAAACACGAAAACAAAGAAAGAGGATTACAAAACGAACTGAAGGTGTTAAAAGAGGAAAGGAAGAGAACGGAAAATATGACGTTGAGGAACCACACTGTACAGATCAAACAGTTTGAAGCCAAAGCAAGGTTGGAGTACGAGGAGAAAGTGAAGGAGCAAGGAATGAGACGGGAGAAAGAAATCAGCCAATTGAAGGAAATACGAGATTGCAGAATGAGGAACAAGAGAGACAGTGGAATAAAAAAGAAAAAGAGTATGAACTTGAAACTGAACGACAAAAGGAAAAAAACAGGTTGGAGTGTGTCGAGATGAGAAAGGAATTTTAAAAGAAAGCTTCTGGGTTACACGAAGACAAAGAAAGGGAACTACAAAACGAGTTGAGGATGATGAGGGAAGAACAACTGAAGCAGGAAGGAGAAATGAGGCGATTGAAGGACACAACGAGATTGGAGAGGGAAGAACGAGAGGAACAATGGCATAGAAAACAAAAAGAACATGAAGCCGAGGTTGACCAATTGGAAGAAAAGGCAAGGCTGGAGTGCGAGGAGATAGACAAAGAACAGCGAATGAAACACAAAAGGGAAATTAACCAAATGAAGCAAACCATGAAACTGGAGAAGGAAGGACAGGAGAGGAAACAAGGAAGAGTAATGAGAGAGCAGCAAATGAAACACAAAAAGGAGATTAACCAAATGAAGCAAACCATGAAACTGGAGAAGGAAGGACAGGAGAGGAAACAAGGAAGAGTAGTGAGAGAACAGCGAATGAAACACAGGAAGGAAATGAGCCAATTGAAAGAAACGATGAGATTGGAGAATGAAGAGCAGGAGAAACTGTGGGGTAGAAAACAAGAACAACGTGAGTTTGAAATTTAACAACTAAAACGGAGAGCAAGATTGGAGTCAGCAGAGATTGAGGAGCTCCGGAGGGAGAACGAACAGCTAATGGGGCTCAGAGAGGAAAAACGACTCAGATGGGAAGGAAAAAGTAGCCAGAAAGAAACAGAAAAAATAGAGGAGAGACTGCACGATAAGGACGGGGTTGGGGATGAACACACACACACGGAGGTAGTGGAGGACGATGGGGGCGAGATGGCAGAACGTGTGGGGACCCGGTGCGAGCAGCTGGATGGCCTCCTTCGGGAACGGAGAGAGACGCTATGCTCCCTTGAAGCTGATCTTGACCAGGTGGGTCCGGTTGAGGGGGCAAGTGCTGTGGACGAGTGCACAGAGAGCTTGGGGGGTATAGAGCCCCGGAAACCCTTGGGGTGGCACGAATCCCCAGTGTGGTCCTGGTGTGTGTGTTTGCAAGTGTGGCGAAATGTGTGCTGCAATGCGCACATAGCGTGGGAGCAAGGGCGTGGTGTGAGAGCGACCGGGTGGGCGACAGAGAACCCGTGTATGGATGAGACCCTGGGCATGAGTGACACTCCGTGTGTGAGTGGTGTGGTGGCAAGTGTGCCGAAGTGCGTGCCTCCCAGCACGCCGTGTGTGGATGAGGCACCGTGTGTGGAAGGAGCCACGTGTGCAAGTGGAAGGCCGTGTGTGAATGGAACCACGTGTGCAAGGGAAATGACATGCGTGAGTGAACGGCCGAGTGCAAGGGAGACCGTGTGTGTGAGAGCGTATGTAAGGGAGATGACGGTGGGCATGAGCGAACATGCAGCCACGTCTCCCGGTGTGAATGTAATGGAATGGAGTGTCAGCGTCGTGACAAGCAGGTGTGCGTGGGTCGAATGACGACGGCGACAGATAAGGGACAGAGGCCGGGTTGCGGCCGTAGCTGTAGTGGGGACCGTGCCGGGTTTGCACGGCAGCGTGTGCGAGGTTCGTCCTGTGCAGCGCACGAGACCGTCGCGTGCGCACTTGCGGGAGTGAAACCCGGTCCGGAAACGCCAGTGGTAGATGTTGCCGATCCCGCGGACGGACAAAGGTTAGGCTGCATTTCGGATTTGGACCGGACGGGTTCTCCACGCGAGCTTGTGCTAAGCTCCAACGGGCAGAGCACATGTGTTCGCGTGGGGAACCCCTCGAAACGCGAGGCTTGTTTTTTTTGAATGCGCAGGGTGACGTCATGGCTGCACGTGGGGTTGGAATCCAGCAGGAGGGTGAATCCCTGCCGGATGGTACCGTCCAAGAGGGACGAGGTGCGCGAACAGCTGCCATGACGTCACGGGCAAGGTGTAAGGAGCGCAGGCTGCGAGTTGCCGCGCTGGTGAAGCGCAGTTGAAAAAAATTAAAAAAAACAAGCCTTGCTTTCGGGTGAACAGGATTCCCAGGCAGGAGGTGAGAGACCCCCCCTGTCCTGGGCACAGGGTAACACTAGTTCGGGGGAAGGGTGAGTGATAGTTTGACCGGCTTCATGGGGCAGGGGTACGTCCTCATGGGGCCCGTGGAATGGTTAGTTGGAGGGATTTTAGGTCAGATTTATGAGGGAAATGGAAAATGATTATTGAAGGACAGAGACAGACTTGTGGATGTGTAGAGGGGACGTAGCTTAGCTACGTCGATTAAAAGGAACGTGCTATATTGAAAGGGACGACGAGGGAGCACGAGATAATTAGGGGATGTGGTTAGCAGGATGGCAGGATTCAGCGATGTGTGAGTTGAAGTGTGGAAAGGGAAATGTACATGTTGAGTGTATGGAGCGAATGTGGAATGCATGGTGCGATGAGTGATTGAGGGGAGGAGTGACTCCCGCCCAAGGGACCCCGGGGTCAGTGTAGAGTGAGTTAGCTGGGTTAGACAAATTGAAAAATGGAGGTCGTTTTGTTGTTGGTGGGGAAGTAGGCTCAATACCCATTTGGAGGGGTGCAGGAGCCCTGTTGACGGGTTGGGAGCGTAGCTGCGAAAGGTGAGTATCGCTGAGTGGGTACCCCGGGCACCGGGGTGGTAGGCCAAGGGCCCATGGGAGGCATGGGCTTGTGGCGTGGATAGCGTGGTGGTCACGGGTGCGCCCGCATGATGCGGAGGCCCGGGGTGCCATTGGCCGCGTGGGCAGTGTCGTGGGCACGGGTGACCCTCGGAAAGGGGCCCGGGGCACCAGCCTGCCACGTGAGCATTTCAGGGGAGTCGCCAGAGAGGGCACTCCCCGGTGTTTAGGGAGCTGGCAGGCTCGGAGCCAGTGTGATGCCCGGGGGTGCCATTGTTAGAGAATCGGCAGAGTTCCTGCCAAGGGAGCCACGCGTCCCAGCCGTGAGACAGTGTGAGGGCACGGGAAGAAAACTCGAGGGCATGGCCCGGAATTTGCAAGGACACCAACACAGGCGACGGGAATCTGGGTTGTTCGAACCAATAGTTTAAGCGAGAGGCACTTGTTGAAAGCCCCAGGGTAGTTTAAGAGTTAATGGTTAAGGTAGATAGGAAGTGTCTACTCCGCATCATCCATCCCTTCGCTCTCGTTGTGGGCCGCTGGACCCACTTTGGGTAAAGATCGCTGAACTCCGAGGGGGCCATCCTGAGGCTTGAGTTGGGCCTCGGCACAGGACGCTAGCTCTCCCTTATTCCCCTCCAGGAAGGGAACGTAGGGATTGGGAGTAGGCTCGGAGACGATAGGTTAGCCGGACAGAGACGATAAAGGGGGTTCGGGGACGAGTTATAGTAGTGGGGAAGTGAAAATAAAAACAAAAAAAATAAGTTGGGGCTAAATTGGGTTTTGACAAATTAAGGGGGTGGGTATGGACAGATACAGGCAAAGGCGATAGGTTGGGAGGGAGACAGTCAGGTAGGTCAGAGCCCGCCTTCTGAGTGGCCAGCACCACCACACTTCCTCCACCAACCTCCATCTCAAGGCAAGGTGTCGGCCAACTTCATCGGCTGGCTGTTACTGCAAGGCCTGGCCGACCGGATCGTCTGTCAGCTGTTTACTACAAGGCCTGTGACGGTCACTTTGCCTGCCGGCTGTGTTTGCTGCAGCGGCCTTGCCATGCCTTGCCTGCCTGCCTTTGCCTTGGCCCATGCCTGCTGCCCTCGTTCATTTTTTCCCCTGTTCTGTTTTGCATTCCCCCCCCCCCCCTTTGGTTCATTACCGTGTGCACCAGGATCATTGCGCAAGCCGCGAGGACTGCCCTGTTGGCAGCTGCAACACGGGCCTGCAGTGGCGGCCCGTGCACCTTGTTTGCGTCCATCCGTCCATCCATTCATCCATCCATCCATCCATCCATCCATCCGTTGTGTTCATTGCGTGTGCCACTTGAGCTGGCACAGAGACTGCGTTGCGCAGCTCATGCGCCGTTGCGTTCATTGCGTGTGCCACTTGAGCTGGCACGGAGACTGCGTTTGCGCAGCTCATGCGCCGTTATGTTCACTGCGTCCATGTTAAAAGGGGAAGGTTTTGGACTGCGTGTGTGCAGCCAGCCACGTTCCCTGTCACCTGCATTACTTGAGCCAGAGACTGCATGCGAGCAGCCTGGCTCCCTGCTAACTTTTCTCTTTGCAGAGTCCATTGATCCTGGGCCATGGAATAGTGTAAATTATAAGGTTATGTTGTGTATTGTAAATATGAGTGCGCCCCCGGCATGTGTGTCTTAGCGCCGGCAATTTCTTTAAGTCGTCCGTATGAGTGGGTTTGTTTAGTTCGTTACTCAGCCCGTAGGTTATTTATTTTGGGGACACGAATACACTGAATGTCGCACTCAGGGATCCGAAGGTAAACCGTACGAGGGGAGAACTACACATGATGGCACACGAAAATTCGACGACTCGGGACGAGTCTGTAAAAAGGGGAGGGGGTAGTGTTACGGCTGTGGAAATTTGCAATCCACCAGAAAGGTCCTCAGGTTAGATATATCGATAAATTCATGTGTAGTTAGTTCACACCCGTTGTTTAGAGGGAATATGTGTGATTCATCCGGGCTGCGATGCTTTGAGTTAGCCATTTTTTTCTCTCTGTCGTTATTTTGGACCAATAAGCCCGCCAACAACTCAAACACCACCACCACCTTCGCCTCTTTACCTCCACAACTCCATCCCGCAAACATCGCTTCACCGCCATTCCCAAACGACGCCCGCCAACAACCAAACCACCACAGCAAACCCCCACCACCATCGCCTTTCTCCTTCCACAACCATCAACTACACCACCAGTCAACACCGAACGTCGTGCTGTCCAGGGCCCGTTCGGTGATTCTTGCCGAACACGTCAAGCCACGAGTGCACATGGATCCTTTCGGGAGAGGAGAAGCGGATCAGGAAAGCTTCATGCCCCTTTTTTCCATCCAATGACTGAGTATCGGGTGGCATGGCCCCGCCTCCGAACCCGCTGTGAATGCGTTCCTTTTAGGAGAGGAAATCTGATCAGGAGAGGATCACGCACCTTTTTGCCCGACCAATGGCTGAGCGTCGGGTGGCGTGGCCCCGCCTCCAAGCGCGTTTTGATCCGTGAATCTGCATACAAGCTCCTCCCCCGGTCTTTAAAGACACGAGCACAACGCAGCTCAGGTGGGCATAAAGGGGTGCAAAAAGTGTGCAGAAAGTGGCGCTAGTCATAAGTTGTGGAGTTTGAGTCGTGTGTTTGCAGGGATCGGAGTGGAGGTCGAGGGACGAGTCGCGGAGTGGAGCAGGGACGCGGAAGAGGACTGAGGGGCGAGAGTTTGCCGGAGTCGGTGCGGTCCCGAGACCCTGCTCGCGGGACGGAGCATCCGCCATTCCCCTCTCCCGACCCCGAGCATCAACAATTCCCCCCTCCCCCCATCCGCGCTGAGATAGCGCCAGTAACCCTGTCCATTCCCCAACCTAACCGTGGTGCCGACCAACACATGCCTGAGCAACGCACGCCAAAGGAGCTCACCGACCATACTTGGGGCACGGAGTCAGGCGCTTTACGCGGACATTGCGGCTAGCCCGCCATCGTGCCACGAGGGCGCGAGTAAGACCCCTTCGGTCTCGTGGACCTGGCTGATCACCAAGGTCCCATGTTCATTTGGTCCACGGACCTGTCTGCCTCCTTGCCTGTGAGGGTGGCTTATATTTTGTTTGCTTTTGGTGTAAATGTGTGTGTGTGGCGCCAGTCTATTAAGTAAACCCATATAAGTGCTTGTAAATTGCTTTATTCCGTTTTAACTCTGCGTTGTGTTCTTGCTATAACTGTAAATACGTGCTTGTGTGAGTGTGAATTAAAAGTGCTTGTCAAACTGTTTCCCGTTTCGTTGCGTCCTTTCCTTTGTTTTAAAGTTCCATCTTGCATCACAGAAGGGATTGGTAGTGGGTGCAGACACCCAATAAATAATCTGAACTGTCAAGGTCGACGATAACTCCGCTCGGTTATCCCTGCAGCACGGAACGAGCCGCTTAAGCGGTTCGTGTCCGGAGTCGACCTGCGGCGTGACAACACTTTGTCTGTGCAAAGATGCACAGCCCGGCACCGACAATTCCTCGGTACGCGACCCGCGCGAGTACTTGGGTATATCGACATTTGGCGATTCACCCTATTTCGCGCGGGTAGAATGCGGACTGGGTTGTGGTGAGGTTAAACCCCCACCCGTGGCTGGCTCCTTGGCGGTAGTTCCAAGAGGGTCACGACTGAATTGTCCGTTCCGGTGGGCGACGCGTCGCGATTTGAGTTACGTGGCCGATCGCACGCCGGACGGGCCAAAATTTGCAACAATATGATGGATGGAGGCTCGATTAATGTTGTGTGGTTTTTAAAAAAAATTAATTTTGGAAGTTGACAATTTATGGCTTTTTCAAGTTCATCAAAAATATGCATTCACAATTCCCATTTCTGTGTGGTTTGTTTCTCGTCCGCTGTTTGAAACAGGATAAAATCGCTTGAGCTCGTGGAGAACTCCAACATGCTGATGGAAATGCACAATTTGTTGGCACATAATGAGCGCTTCTTCATCACCCGAAGAGATTTCGTGCTTGCATTGAAGGTTGAGGTATGATGCACACCTTTTGATTCTGCTCCTGATTGAACTGTTGTAGTTTTTCTACAAAAAACATGAAATTGTACAAAGGGCCCATGTACTTATTACATATTATTTTTAAAATGTGTTATTATTACAACATACATATATATATATATATATATATATATATATATATATATATATATATATATATATATATATATTGTTGTTGAATTCCGCCACCCAGGCGTGCGGGCGACTGCTTTTAGCAAATCGCGGCCGCGCGCCCACCGACCATGGCAATCCAGTCGCAGCTTCCGGATCAACGCCGGAATCCAGCTACGGGTGGGTTTTTAAGCACACCACAACCTTGTCAATACTCTACCCGCGCTGCAGGGTCTGATGGTCGATTTTCCTAATTATTCACGCGGGCAGACGACCGAGAGGTTGTACCTCAACGGGACCTGCTTGGAAACGAGCCACTTTAGGCCTAAGTCACATTTGGTCGACGGCGAGGATACGGCGGCCATATGCCCTCTGAATTGACAGAAACGTGCGGCGGCCGCAGAGTTTCTGCGGTGGCCTCAGAGTGGCCCTACGCCGTTTGCCTATATCTTACAGGTCGTAAGGTCGCCGTGGAATTATAACGCGGAGTTATAACTTTTTTCATTTCTATGTTCGCCGTAGCAATTCGACAAGCCGAAAAAAAAAAACTGGTAAAAAAAAAGTAACCTATTCGTTACCGTCCGTCTGGCCGCACGTTCGCCTGCGGTCGCCTTGTGGGCACCTTAAGGCTACCTTGCGTCTGCCTTGAAAATTATATGGCCACCGCAGGGCCCCCTCAAGGTCACCGTGCGACATCAAATCAAAGACCGTACGACAACCCCACGTTTTCGGTCTCCACAATTTCTAAGACCTAAGGCGTAAGTCACATTTGCTCTACGGCGAGGATACGGCGGCCGTACGCCCTCTGAATTGACAGAAACGTGCGGCAGCCGCAGAGTTTCTGAGGTGGCCTCAGGGTGGCCCTTCGCCGTATGACTATATTTTACAGGCCGTAAGGTCGCCGTGGAATTATAACGCGGAGTTATAACTTTCTTCATTTCTACGTTCGCCGAAGCAATTCGACAAGCCGAAAAAAAAAATTCACCCATTCGTTACCGTCCGTCTGGCCGCACGTTCGCCTTAGGGCCCCCCTGCGGTCCCCCTGCGGTCGCCTTGCGGACACCTTGCGTCTGCCTTGAAAATTCTATGGCCGCCACTGGAACGCCCTAAGGTCACCGTGCGACATCAAATCAAAGACCGTACGGCAACCCCACGTTTTCGGTCTCCACAATTTATAAATACGCCGTGCACTCCCCGAAAAATAAAAACATATGTGACTGCTACATTGTGTGACCGTGGAAATACTGCGGCCGCCGTATAATTGCTAGTGGCCGTAGATTTTGGAGACCCCACGGCCACCGTGGCAAATGTGACCTCGGCCTAAGCAGCTCGCTCCGTTTGCGGTTACCGAGCGGTGTATTATCACGAAGCCCCGTTGGACCCGATTAGCTTATCGGTATTAAAACCAGCTATTTATTCCGAATGCAATGATGGCAGTTCAATGGAGGAAGGGACGCAACGAGCGGGTGAATATTTAAACAATGACATTTATTTATACATGCACATATGCAAGCAATGGGGGTAAGGGACAAGACACGAGCAAAAAGACCTACAGCCGATGTCTATTTACTACGTACATGCACTTAACCACAATTCTACTTAGCGGACAAGGCGCCACAGACTTTCATTCAAAAACCCCAGGAAAGAAAAGGGGGAGAACAGGGCCCGTAGACCTTTAATGTTCCGCGGAGCTATGAAGAACGCAGGAGCTCCGCAGGTTACCTGCCACCTTCGTGGTGACTCGCGGGCGATCCTCGATGTCTCGTCGTCAACACGGCAGCTGGTGTAATGGCGGCTCAGTTAATTCAGGCCTTGCCGTTTGGCCTAATCGATCGGGCCAAGCCGACGATGCCTCAGAGGAGCGAACGGGCCTCGCCCTTTCGGAGTTGATGCTCTTTTAAGAGCCCGCCCACTCGTCAGCGTCGCTCGGACCTTCCCGGGGCCCGATCCCTTTGGACCGTTATGTCTCTGGTTGGCGACCTCTCTCTCCGGCTGGTGACTTCGCTGCCTCCACCGACCCACAACTCTGCACGGCGCTGCAGGCTCGACCAGACTCCACTGCAGAGCTCCGTCCTCCACTCCGACTTGACTCTTCACTGCAGAGCTCCGTCCTCCACTAAACTCTCCACAACTGAACTCTCCGGGCATCTCATTCCCCGCCTTTTATCGGGTTCGTGGGTGGGGTCTGGACTTTCACCTCAGACCCCTCACCTCCCGCTGGCTCCGTCCCTTTTGCCATTCTGATACGATCTTGTCGTGGAAAGCGGATGTGGCAGAAATCACTCTTTCCACAAGCGGACGTGGTTGAAATCACCATCTTCATGCGGGCATGACGAAGACGGTGAGGAGATGATTGCGGCCGTTTGGGACACCATTGCCGTTGGTGAAAAGATGGCGCCGTTGAGATGAAGGTGAGGAGATGTTGTTCGTGTTAAAATAACGATAGCAAAAGAATAATGGCTAACTCAAAGATGCACAGCCCGGCACATGAATAAATTCCCTTTCGACATCGGTGGGGAAATCTAACCGAGAACACACACTTTTCGACATAACTGACCTAAAGAACCTGAATGGTGTTCTGTGAATTTCCACAACCGTAACTAACAATATGTATATATCCATTTGAATCCTCTTGGCAAATGCAGATGCAAGAAAACATTTTCAAACCTTCAGGGTGGGGTGAAGACCCCGAATGTCTCAATGTAAATGTGTATCGTATAGCGCCGCCTGGTGGTAGGCAGTATTTTAAGTCATTTTATCTATTTTGCCAAGCTCACAATCCTGGCACACAACAACCAAGACTCAAAATGTTGTCCAATCCAGAGGCACTGCAATAGTCATTGTTGCGTATTTCCTTTTCGTATTGCATTATTGCCTAGTTTGCCTGTTATTTAGTATGAGCAAATATCACCCATCGCTTCGCTGACGGGAATATGAAAGGGAGGGAGAGAGGGGAGGGGAGGGGAAGAAAGAGAGGGGAAGGAGAGGGAGCAAGAAGGGAGATGAGGGGGGCAGTGGGGGGGGGAGGGAAGGCAGCATGAGGTCAGAGGAACGGAAGGCAGACGTGCGGTGGCATGTTAATTACGATTCATATTGTCTCATCAAAATGATTCTGTATGGGATAACAGTGAAGATGGAAACAAAATAATGTCTGAAATCTATTTTCTACCGGTTATGCTATAAATACCACCTGGAGACAAACACTGCCCGGAAATGTCTGGAGACAAACTTCCGTCCAGAGATACCGCCCGGACACGTCCGGAGCAAACTCCCATCTGGACATAGATACTGCCCAGACACATCTGTAGACAAACTTCCATCCAGACATAGATACCGCCCGGACACGTCCGGAGCAAACTCCTATCCGGACATGAACACGGCCCGACAGGTCTGAAGACAAATACCATCTGGAGATAAGCAATGCCCAGATGCGAGAGACAGAGACAGACAGACAGACAGTGAAGAGTTAGCCGAGAGAAAATGTTATGCTTTGTGAACAAAACACACACACACACACACACACACACACACACAAACACACACACACACACACACACACACACACACACACACACACACACACACACACACACACACACACACACAACATGTACAGAACCTGTAGAAAGTCCACACCCCTTTAAAATGTTCACCTTTCGTTGCCTTATATCCTGGAATAAATTGCATTAAATCAGACTTTTTCTACATTTATTTATACAACATAACTCACAATTCAGAAAATTATTTAAAAATACAAAACTATCATATATTGGTTGGATAATTGTCAACCCCCCTTAAAACAGCAAAATCAATCACCAAGTTCATTTGTCTCCACATGTGTTAAATTGTAGTGATTGATTATTTCAGAATAAAATCAGCTGTTCCTGTATAGGTTTCCTCTTCTGGGTCGTGCATGTCACAGTAAAGACTCAACCATGAGCACCAAGAAGCTTTCAAAACACCTCTGGGATAAAGTTGTAGAAAGGCACAGATCAGGGGATGGGTATAAAAATATTTCAAAGGCCCTGAATATCCCTTGGAGCACAGTCAAGACAATCATTAAGAAGTGGAAGGCGTATGGTATCATGAGGACCCTACCTAAATAAGGCCATCCCTCCAAAATGGATGACCAAGCAAGGAAGAGACTGTTCAAAGAGGCCAATTGCAACTTTGAAAGAGCGAGATGCCTTTATGGCAAAGACTGGTCACTGTGTGCATGTGACAACAATATCCCAAGCACTCCACAAGTCTGGAAAGGAAGCCATTGTTCAAAAAAGCCCACCTCGATTCCCACTTTAGGTGTGCAAAAAACCACTCCAGAGATTCTAAAGCCATGTGGCAAAACATTTTGTGGTCTGATGAAACCAAGATGTAACATTTTTGCCTAAATGCAACACATTACGTTTGAAGCAAACCCAACACAGCACATCACCCAAAGAACACCATCCCGACTGTGAAGCATGGTGGTGGCAGCATCATTTTATGAGGATGTTTCTTATCAGCAGCGACTGGGGCACTTGTCAGGATAGAAGGGAAAATGGATGGAGCAAAATGCAGAAAAATCCGACAGGAAAAACTGCTGCCCTCTGCAAGAAAACTGAAATTGGGACGGAAGTTTACTTTTCTGCATGACAACATCCCGAAGCACACAGCCAAAGCTCCACTGGAGTGGCTAAGGAACAAAAAGATAAATGTCCTTGAGTGGCCCAGTCAGAGTCCCGACCTAAATCCAGTCGAAAATCTGTGGCATGACTTGAAGATTGCTGTCCATCAACGCTTCCTACACAACTTGAATGAGCTTGAACAGTTTTGTGCAGAATGGTCAAATATTGCCCCTTCAAGGTGTGCAAAGTTGGTGGAGACTGATCCCAACAGACTCACAGCTGTAATTTCTGTCAACTTGGAAGTTGTGGGTTGATGTGGAAAAAAGTTTGATCTAATGCAATTTAATTCCAGGCTATAAGGCAACAAAAGATGAAAATTTTGAAAGGGTGTCCAAACTTTCTTTAGGCAGTGTATATATATGAGTGCTTGGCCGATATCGGCAATTTTTCAGAAACAAGCAAATTGGCGTCAGCATGATTACCGACTACAGTACGTACTGCAGACAACCCCAAAACCTGAAGTAGCTTTCAGCCTTATTTTAGTGGAATTTCAAGAAACAAATTTTAAAAACAACGTTGCATTGCCGACGTTTCTGGGAAGATGTGCATAAACATTAATCTTTATAAACAGCTGCATATGACAGGTGGAAAAAAATTGCTCGGTAATTGAGAAAATGCGTTTATACGGCAAACCGCTTGGAAATCGGGTGTCATCAAATAGACTTTGCTTTTATTCTCACAAAGGGAAACCATATAACCTTGATAAAGTACACACGGTTCAAATAAAATATTCGTCACGAGGACAAAGGAAAATGTGATCATTCATATGCTGCTGAGGTTAAAAGTTAAAACCTCCACCACACATGCTAAACATTACCTCGATGTGTTTCGACTTATGAGTAACTTACAAGTAACGTGTGTCAATGATCGCATAACGTGCGTACAACTTATGGCCAGCGTAGCGGAACGTGTGAGTCATACGCTGGCATACGTCGTAAAATTTTCAGCATGTTCAAAATTCCTCGACGTACTCGTCGTACTACGATGTATGACAGCGTGCTTCAGTATGCTCTTGACGTATACACAACTTACCCATAACGTATTTGACGTGTGCCAGCGTTTTAGACACATTTTTCATAGGTCGGCATACGCTGGCTAAATCGTCAAGGTGTGACGGTGATGTTGACACTTCGATTTCCAGTGCGGTTATGATTTAAATTGTTGAGCGTTTGCCTTTTAATAGGCTACGCCACGTAATCGTCGGCGATACGTGCAGCGCGCTATGCATAAGTTAGACTATCATTGAGCATAGGTTGTGAACGCCGACAACACGCTAATCATTCGTTGGTATAAGTTATCGATAATAAAACGAAGCGTTCTGTGTATGTTACTAATAGGTTATGCATACGTCCAACTCGTTATGAATACACCAAAAACTTAAAAAAAAAAACATCAAAAGTTCAGTGTACGCCAGCGCCCAGCATTTTACATACATTTTGATACGTTGCCATTGCTGGCAAAAACGTCAAGGTGCGGCAGGGCCCGAACATCTGGAAATAAGTCAGAGATGGCATCACCACACTTCACAGCACTCTCAGTAGCAGAGTAGAGTTAACCTCCACCATCGAAGATGGATGGAGGTTCCTGTTTTCACCCCTTTCTGTTTGTTTGTTTGTTTGTGAACAGTATAACGGATAAACTCCTCGACAGATTTTGACGAAACTTGGTGGGGGGGGTTAGGACTGGTCTAAGGATCATGCCATTATATCTTGGCTTGTCCAAAATCCAATATGGCCGCGATGGCGGCCAATTTGAAAAAGTATTAGAATTTTTTTTTTGCATTTCTACATGTTTTAAGTGATTTCCAACCCCCCCCCCCCCCCAAAAAAGAAAAAAATTTTTGCAACTTTTTATTCAACAAAATTTCGATTTCTTTTTTTTTGCATTTCCACATGTTATAAGTGATTTCCAACAAAAAAAAACATGCCAAAATTATAATTGCGGCTGATTTTGGAACTTCAGGTGGATATACCCACGTTAAATCAATTTCTGTCTCAAGGAATCAAGTTATGAAGAATGAATTGAGCATGTAAAAGGCAAAGTTGCAAACTATAACTCTGTGAGCACTGTTGACGTCAAATTGAATGAATAGGATATCAGGTTCACTTGAGTGACCGAGCAGTATTGGCAGCGGAGGTTTTGCACTCGAACGAGTGCTCCCCCTTGAGTTGAGAAATGAGATTGATCAGTTATGGTGGCACCCCACGAAGACAAAGAATCCTCCAGAGGGCATCCTGATTCACTGAATCAAAAGATTTGTGGAGATTAACATAGGCTGCAAGCAGCCCCTGCCAAAACTCTCGTCTGTGTTCGGTGAGGACCCGAAGAACAAGGATACGGTCAATCGTTGACATCCTTGGAGTAAAGCTCGACTGCTCTGGGTGCTGGTGGTCAAGCATATGGTGGCGAATCCGATCAAGAATTATCCGAGCAATGACCTTGCCCAGCACTGAGAGTTGCGTCACCCCTCAGTAGCTGTTGCAGTCCTGGTGATCACCCTTCCCTTTCCAGAGAGGGACAAGAAGGCCCTTCTTCCAGTCTGTTGGGATCATGCCTGTGTTCCAGACAGAGCACAGAACTGCATGCAATGATATGAGTGCAGCATTTCCATGAGCCTTAAGAAATTTGGCATGGACGCCACAGGTCCCAGGAGCTTTACCCCATTTCAACTGGTTCACCGCAGCCTGTGTTTCCACAAACGAAGGTGGATCACAGTTGATTGGAGGGTGAGCAATCGAGATAGTAACATCGTTTATGTCCAACTTAACAGCTGGTGGATCCGCCTGGTACAGCTGCTCAAAATAACCGGCCCAGCGGGCCTTCACTCTGTCCTTTCACATTATTTTTAGATCGTGACTGTCGGCACCATAACACAGTCCCTCGACATCGAGAAGGAACCCAACCTTGGTGTCAGTGTCGTGCAAACGAGCGAACATTTCGTCCATTTCTCTGTGAAGATGGTTGAGTGTTCACTTCATGACTCTTTCCATTTCCTCCTTTGCTGTTAACCCAGCGTCTCTCAAGTTCTCAAGTTCTCTCTGTTACGAATCTGCGATGGGTTGCAGATTCGTAAAAATACTTCTGTTCGCTCAAGAAATGCCAATGCTTGTACGTATATTTCAAATACTGTACTGTCTGCAAGAATGAGAATGGCTTTTTTTTCCAATTAAATGTTGAAAAAAACCTTCCAAAATCCTTGGTTTGTCTCAGACGATTGTGAGTTCCTCCCTTTTGAACATTTTGAAAGTCTGATGTGATGTATTTTGGTCAAATGTGTGATTATCACAAATCTGATACACTTTCAGAAACTTCAACAATTGGAAATTTCTGTCTTTAAATTTATCATGACAGTCCTGGTTCCTATATTTTGCTTAAACATTCCTGATGTGATGATATCCCAGACCTGTCGCTACTTGCTTCGCAAGTCTTGAAAGATAATGGAGGAGACCGCTTTTTCCACCTCCAGCATTCCCTTTGAAAACCACGATTTTCCAAGAGAGACCTGTCCTCCAGAATGTTTTGTAGCTGAACATGAAGATGTCCTCTGCCCTCCTGTGTTCTGTTGGTGGAGATAAAACAGTCATTCCTCAGTATTATCAGTGAAAACTTCATAACGCATTGCACTGTTTTCAACAACAAATAAGCCAATATTGTAAAGCACATTATTTTACAAGTCTTAATAAACAAGACTGATCTTTTGCTCTTGGGTTTTTCTGGAGCCGTTTTTTGATCTTTTGCCTCTGGCTTTTTTCTTCGAAAACAATTTCTCAGAAACCCAACACAAGAATGCTTTTTCTTGGGTGACACATTCTCTCGAATGAAATTTTTTGACTCGTGTGTCTTGGCACTGAAACAAGTTCCCTGGAAAAAAGGAATAATAAAAGTGTGAGTCGAGTACAAATGTGGGGATTAAAACATGGAGACCTTCACTTCGTTCCACTTCAACAGTGTATTGAAAACATTCAAGAATGAAAACAAAGCTACTTTTCATGATCAATGTTTGTTCTGACAAATCATGTGTCACTCAAAATTCAAGCTCCATGATGGAGTGACTTTCAAATCACAAAACGATCAACAGTATGAGCTGCAGTCAATGTTGCAGTGGGAATTACTTCTGTTGAAACTCAGGTTCTCTCTCCAGAATCATCTCACTGTCAATGGCAAAATGAAAATCTGGTAACGACAAGTTAACTTGAGATATGTGCACAAGTCCCGGATCTCATGCTTTTCTGCACTGAATAAGTAACGATGGCATTGTCTCACCCATCAGGAGCTGCCTTAAGCTTGTTCGCTGACTATTTTTCCTCTCTTTCCTGGGCACATGACAGCATCCTTGTGCCATGTTTTAGACATGAAAAAATGTGCATGGTCCTTCATAGGGTAATTTTTACACAAATAAACTGATTGATATTAAGAAAAACATTCAAAGCTCTTTTTTTTCCTTGTGTTCCACACACAGGTTAACTGGACTTACTGAAGGTTTTAGTCAACTTAAAGGTCAAGGTGAATGACTTGTTATAACTCTCAACACGTACAAGTGGGTCTCTGACCCATTTCTCACATTTCCCTGACTTACAGGAAGGGCCATATACATAGTCAATGGTGAATCTTTTCACTCTTCTGCTCAGGAAACATGCAGACAGCCTCATGTGGAATATGCTTGTCTGATAAAGGCTTGAGGTACATTACCACATCGATGATCTTTATTGATTCCTTTTCCAAAAAGTGCTGAAAAGTGTGGGGGCCATGACACACCCCTGACAAATTTCAGTTACAACTGGAAATAAGTCAGAGATGGTATCACCACACTTCATAGCACTCTCAGTACCAGAATATAGTTGAGAAATGAGATTGATCAGTTATGGTGGCACCCCACGAAGACCAAGAATCCTCCAGAGAGCATCCCGATTCACTGAATCAAGCAATTTGTGGAGATTAACATCGGCTGCAAGCAGCCCCTGCCAAAACTCTCATCTGTGTTTGGTGAGGACCCGAAGAACAAGGATACGGTCAATCGTTGACATCCTTGGAGTAAAGCTCGACTGCTCTGGGTGCTGGTGCTCAAGCAGATAGTGGCGAATCCTATCAAGAATTATCCGAGCAATGACCTTGCCCAGCACTGAGAGTTGTGTCACCCCTCAGTAGCTGTTGCAGTCCTGGTGATCACCCTTCCCTTTCCAGAGAGGGACAACAAGGCCCTTCTTCCAGTCTGTTGGGATAATGCCTGTGTTGCAGACAGAGCACAGAACTGCATGCAATGATGTGAGTGCAGCATTTCTACGAGCCTTTAGAAATTCAGCATGGACACCACAGGTCCCAGGAGCTTTACCCTATTTCAAGTGGTTCACCACAGCCTGTTTTTCCACAAACCAAGGTGGATCACAGTTGATTGGAGGGTCAGCAATCGAGAAAGTAACATCGTTTATGTCCAAGTTAATAGCTGGTGGATCCGCCTGGTACAGCTGCTCAAAATAACTGGCCCAGCGGGCCTTCACTCTGTCTTTTCACACTCTTTTTGGATCGTTACTGTCGGCACCGTAACACAGTCCCTCAATATCGAGAAGGAACCCAACCTTGGCGTCAGTGTCATGCAAACGAGCGAACCTTTCGTCCATTTCTCAGTCATGAAGTGAACACTCGACCATCTTCACACTTTCCATTTCCTCCTTTGCTGTTAACCCAGCGTCTCTCAAGTTCTCAAGTTCTCTCTGTTACGAATCTGCGATGGGTTCCAGATTCGAAACAATACTTCTGTTCGCTCAAGAAATGCCATTGTTTGTATATTTCAAATACTGTACTGTCTGCAATAATGAGAATGTTTTTTTTCCAATTACATGTTGAAAAAAACCTTCCAAAATCCTTGGTTTGTCTCAGATGATTGTGAGTTCCTCCCTTTTGAACATTTTGAAAGTCTTATGTGATGTGTTTTGGTCAAATGTGGAATTATCACAAATCTGATACGCTTTCAGAAACTTCAACAATTGGAAATTTCTCTCTTTAAATTTATCATGACAGTCCTGGTTCCTATATTTTGCTTAAACATACCTGATGTGATGATATCCCAGACCTGTTGCTACTTGCTTCGCAAGTCTTGAAAGATAATGGAGGAGATCGCTTTTTCCACATCCAGCATTCCCTTTGAAAATCACAATTTTCTGAGAGACCTGTACTCCAGAATGTTTACAGCCGAACATAAAGATGTCCTCTGCCCTCCTGTGTTATGTTGTTGGAGATAAAACAATGTCATTCCTCAGTATTATCAGTGAAAACTCCATAACGCATTGCACTGTTTTCAACAACAAATAAGCCAATATTGTAAAGCACATTATTTTACAAGTCTTAATAAACAAGACTGACCTTTTGCTCTTGGGCTTTTCTGGAGCCGTTTTTTGATCTTTTGCCTCTGGCTTTTTTCTTCGAAAACAATTTCTCAGAAACCCAACGCAAGAATGCTTTTTCTTGGGTGACACATTCTCTCGAATGAAATTTTTTGACTCGTGTGTCTTGGCACTGAAACAAGTTCCCTGGAAAAAAGGAATAATAAAAGTGTGAGTTGAGTACAAATGTGGGAATTAAAACATGGAGACCTTCACTTCGTTCCACTTCAACAGTGTATTGAAAACATTCAAGAATGAAAACAAAGCCACTTTTCATGATCAATGTTTGTTCTGACAAATCACGTGTCACTCAAAATTCAAGCTCCATGATGGAGTGACTTTCAAATCACGAAACGATCAACAGTATGAGCTGCAGTCAATGTTGCAGTGGGAATTACTTCTGTTGAAACTCAGGTTCTCTCTCCAGAATCATCTCACTGTCAATGGCAAAATGAAAATCTGGTAACTACAAGTTAACTTGAGATATGTGCACAAGTCCCGGATCTCATGCTTTTCTGCACTGAATAAGTAACTATGGCATTGTCTCACCCATCAGGAGCTGCCTTAAGCTTGTTCGCTGACTATTTGTCCTCTCTTTCCTGGGCACATGACAGCATCCTTGTGCCATGTTTTGGACATGAAAAATGTGCATGGTCCTTCATAGGGTAATTTTTACACAAATAAACTGATTGATATTATGAAAAACATTCAAAACTCTTTTTTTTCCTTGTGTTCCACACACAGGTTAACTGGACTTACTGATGGTTTTAGTCAACTTAAAGGTCAAGGTGAATGACTTGTTATTACTCTCAACATGTACACGTGGGTCTCTGACCTATTTCTCACATTTCCCTGACTTACAGGAAGCGCCATAAACATATTCAATGGTGAATCTTTTCACTCTTCTGCTCAGGTAACATGTAGACAGCCTCATGTGGAATATGCTTGTCTGACAAAAGCCTGAGGTACATTACGACATCGATGATCTTTATAGATTCCTTTTCCAAAAAGTGCTGAAAAGTGTGGGGGCCATTACACACCCCTGACAAATTTCAGTTACAACTGGAAATAAGTCAGAGATGGTATCACCACACTTCATAGCACTCTCAGTACCAGAATATAGTTGAGAAATGAGATTGATCAGTTATGGTGGCACCCCACGAAGACCAAGAATCCTCCAGAGAGCATCCCGATTCACTGAATCAAGCAATTTGTGGAGATTAACATCGGCTGCAAGCAGCCCCTGCCAAAACTCTCATCTGTGTTTGGTGAGGACCCGAAGAACAAGGATACGGTCAATCGTTGACATCCTTGGAGTAAAGCTCGACTGCTCTGGGTGCTGGTGCTCAAGCAGATAGTGGCGAATCCTATCAAGAATTATCCGAGCAATGACCTTGCCCAGCACTGAGAGTTGTGTCACCCCTCAGTAGCTGTTGCAGTCCTGGTGATCACCCTTCCCTTTCCAGAGAGGGACAACAAGGCCCTTCTTCCAGTCTGTTGGGATAATGCCTGTGTTGCAGACAGAGCACAGAACTGCATGCAATGATGTGTGCAGCATTTCTACGAGCCTTTAGAAATTCAGCATGGACACCACAGGTCCCAGGAGCTTTACCCTATTTCAAGTGGTTCACCACAGCCTGTTTTTCCACAAACCAAGGTGGATCACAGTTGATTGGAGGGTCAGCAATCGAGAAAGTAACATCGTTTATGTCCAAGTTAATAGCTGGTGGATCCGCCTGGTACAGCTGCTCAAAATAACTGGCCCAGCGGGCCTTCACTCTGTCTTTTCACACTCTTTTTGGATCGTTACTGTCGGCACCGTAACACAGTCCCTCAATATCGAGAAGGAACCCAACCTTGGCGTCAGTGTCATGCAAACGAGCGAACCTTTCGTCCATTTCTCAGTCATGAAGTGAACACTCGACCATCTTCACACTTTCCATTTCCTCCTTTGCTGTTAAACCAGCGTCTCTCAAGTTCTCAAGTTCTCTCTGTTACGAATCTGCGATGGGTTCCAGATTCGAAACAATACTTCTGTTCGCTCAAGAAATGCCATTGTTTGTATATTTCAAATACTGTACTGTCTGCAATAATGAGAATGTTTTTTTTCCAATTACATGTTGAAAAAAACCTTCCAAAATCCTTGGTTTGTCTCAGATGATTGTGAGTTCCTCCCTTTTGAACATTTTGAAAGTCTTATGTGATGTGTTTTGGTCAAATGTGGAATTATCACAAATCTGATACGCTTTCAGAAACTTCAACAATTGGAAATTTCTCTCTTTAAATTTATCATGACAGTCCTGGTTCCTATATTTTGCTTAAACATACCTGATGTGATGATATCCCAGACCTGTTGCTACTTGCTTCGCAAGTCTTGAAAGATAATGGAGGAGATCGCTTTTTCCACATCCAGCATTCCCTTTGAAAATCACAATTTTCTGAGAGACCTGTACTCCAGAATGTTTACAGCCGAACATAAAGATGTCCTCTGCCCTCCTGTGTTCTGTTGTTGGAGATAAAACAATGTCATTCCTCAGTATTATCAGTGAAAACTCCATAACGCATTGCACTGTTTTCAACAACAAATAAGCCAATATTGTAAAGCACATTATTTTACAAGTCTTAATAAACAAGACTGACCTTTTGCTCTTGGGCTTTTCTGGAGCCGTTTTTTGATCTTTTGCCTCTGGCTTTTTTCTTCGAAAACAATTTCTCAGAAACCCAACGCAAGAATGCTTTTTCTTGGGTGACACATTCTCTCGAATGAAATTTTTTGACTCGTGTGTCTTGGCACTGAAACAAGTTCCCTGGAAAAAAGGAATAATAAAAGTGTGAGTTGAGTACAAATGTGGGAATTAAAACATGGAGACCTTCACTTCGTTCCACTTCAACAGTGTATTGAAAACATTCAAGAATGAAAACAAAGCCACTTTTCATGATCAATGTTTGTTCTGACAAATCACGTGTCACTCAAAATTCAAGCTCCATGATGGAGTGACTTTCAAATCACGAAACGATCAACAGTATGAGCTGCAGTCAATGTTGCAGTGGGAATTACTTCTGTTGAAACTCAGGTTCTCTCTCCAGAATCATCTCACTGTCAATGGCAAAATGAAAATCTGGTAACTACAAGTTAACTTGAGATATGTGCACAAGTCCCGGATCTCATGCTTTTCTGCACTGAATAAGTAACTATGGCATTGTCTCACCCATCAGGAGCTGCCTTAAGCTTGTTCGCTGACTATTTGTCCTCTCTTTCCTGGGCACATGACAGCATCCTTGTGCCATGTTTTGGACATGAAAAAATGTGCATGGTCCTTCATAGGGTAATTTTTACACAAATAAACTGATTGATATTATGAAAAACATTCAAAACTCTTTTTTTTCCTTGTGTTCCACACACAGGTTAACTGGACTTACTGATGGTTTTAGTCAACTTAAAGGTCAAGGTGAATGACTTGTTATTACTCTCAACATGTACACGTGGGTCTCTGACCTATTTCTCACATTTCCCTGACTTACAGGAAGCGCCATAAACATATTCAATGGTGAATCTTTTCACTCTTCTGCTCAGGTAACATGTAGACAGCCTCATGTGGAATATGCTTGTCTGACAAAAGCCTGAGGTACATTACGACATCGATGATCTTTATAGATTCCTTTTCCAAAAAGTGCTGAAAAGTGTGGGGGCCATTACACACCCCTGACAAATTTCAGTTACAACTGGAAATAAGTCAGAGATGGTATCACCACACTTCATAGCACTCTCAGTACCAGAATATAGTTGAGAAATGAGATTGATCAGTTATGGTGGCACCCACGAAGACCAAGAATCCTCCAGAGGGCATCCCGATTCACTGAATCAAGCAATTTGTGGAGATTAACATCGGCTGCAAGCAGCCCCTGCCAAAACTCTCGTCTGTGTTCGGTGAGGACCCGAAGAACAAGGATACGGTCAATCGTTGACATCCTTGGAGTAAAGATCAACTGCTCTGGGTGCTGGTGCTCAAGCAGATGGTGGCGAATCCTATCAAGAATTATCTGAGCAATGACCTTGCCCAGCACTGAGAGTTGCGTCACCCCTCGGTAGCTATTGCAGTCCTGGTGATCACACTTCCCTTTCCAGAGAGGGACAACAAGGTCCTTCTTTCAGTCTGTTGGGATAATGGCTGTGTTCCAGACAGAGCAGAGAAATGCATGCAATGACATGAGTGCAGCATTTCCACGAGCCTTAAGAAATTGAGCATGGACACCACAGGTCCCAGGAGCTTTACCCCATTTCAACTGGTTCACCGCAGCCTGTGTTTCCACAAACGAAGGTGGATCACAGTTAATTGGATGGTGAGCAATCGAGATAGTAACATGGTTTATGTCCAACTTAACAGCTGGTTGATCCGCCTGGTACAGCTGCTCAAAATAACCGGCCCAGCGGGCCTTCACTCTGTCTTTTCACACTCTTTTTAGATAGTTACTGTCGGTGCCGTAACACAGTCCCTCGACATCGAGAAGGAACCCAACCTTGGCGTCAGTATCGTGCAAACGAGCGAACCTTTCGTCCATTTCTCTGTGAAGACGGTCGAGTGTTCACTTCATGACTCTTTCCATTTCCTCCTTTGCTGTTAACCCAGCGTCTCTCAAGTATTCAAGTTCTCAAGTTCTCTCTGTTACTAATCTGCGATGGGTTCCAGATTCGGAACAATGCTTCTGTTCGCTCAAGAAATGCCAATGTTCGTACATTTCAAATACTGTACTGTCTGCAATAATGAGTGTTTTTTTCCAATTACATGTTGAAAAAAACCTTCCAAAATCCTTGGTTTGTCTCAGATGATTGTGAGTTCCTCCCTTTTGAACATTTTGAAAGTCCGATGTGATGTGTTTTGGTCAATCAATACATGTTGACCTCCACTTCGTTCCACTTCAACAGTGTATTGAAAACATTCAAGAATGAAAACAAAGCCACTTTTCATGATTAATGTTTGTTCTGACAAATCACGTGTCACTCAAAATTCAATCTGCATGATGGAGTGACTTTCAAATCACAAAACGATCAACGGTATGAGCTGCAGTCAATGTTGCAGTGACAATTACTTCTGTTGAAACTCAGGTTCTCTCTCCAGAATCATCTCACTGTCAATGGCAGAATGAAAGTCTGGTTACTTAACAGCTGGTGGATCCACCTGGTACAGGTGCTCAAAATAACCGGCCCAGCGGTCCTTCACTCTTTTTAGATCTTTTCACACTCTTTTTAGATCGTTACTTTCGGCGCTGTAACACAGTCCCTCGACATCGAGAAGGAGCCCAACCTTGGCGTCAGTGTCGTGCAAACGAGCAAACCTTTCGTCCATTTCTCTGTGAAGACCGTTGAGTGTTCACTTCATTAATCTTTCCATTTCCTCCTTTGCTGTGAACCCAGCGTTAACAGGTTCTCATTAGCTATTATTAGCTATTCGTTTCTTTTGTTTCTGATGTCTTTCAACTTCAATATTCCAATCTTGACAGAGACCAAGTCCTGCTCAGTGGCGTCCCCCCTTCAAGTGGCGCCCAGGGCACGTTTGCCATCCCTTAGGTACGCCACTGCCCAGATTATATATGACAAGAATATGACATTCCTGTGAAGCAGCAAGATCTAAAATCTATGATAACTCAAGTCACCCAGCTTTTACATGAACAAGTAAAATGTGGACTCAAAGAGCAGCCTTGGCCCCCTGACCCTCGGGAACTTAATATCACATACATATCCTTCCCTGATTGTCTTGTGCAGTTCCTGAATCTCTTACTTCATGGTAAGAATGCAGTATCCTCCCGTAATGAGAGGCTTTCATGGTCCATTGCCCAAGACATTGTCACAGCTGTATCAGCAGGCAAAGTAATCACCTCAAAGCATATTTTGATTCCATGGGTTATACAGACTCTGACAGGAAATGTGGACCTGATCAAATTCATGAACTGGCTGGGACATGCATCTTCTTACTCCACCTTAGAGGAGATTGAAACTGCACTTTGTATTGAAAAGCGAAAGAGTGCAGAAGATGATCATTTCCCTCTTCCTTCCAATACACATTCTTTCATCCCAACTGTACTGTCATTTGACAACATAGGTAGACAGGAGGAAGTACTGAGTGGAGCTGGAACTTCTCATCGTGTCAATGGCATAATCATTCAGCCAACATCATCATCATGTCAGCCACAAAAAGCAGTTATGACAGTAAACAAGAAAGACAAAAGGAGATCAATATATCCAAATGAGAGACAGCTTCCTCATTATATCTCTGGAAAACGAGGAGGACCACCATCCCTACCAGTGACTGAACTTCCTGAAAATAATGCAGCATTGACAGCTTCACAAAAGAATCACCTTTGGATGATAGCACGGGAATAAGAGACTGACAATCAGACGATCGCTTCATGGACTGGATTTAATATACAAACCAGAAGAGATATTGTAATTTCACAAGACACTGTGGGTTACTTACCAACTATAAATGCCCCAGCTACAGAAATGGCAACTGTTCAAGAAATTATGTGTCAGTCACTAAATATCCAAAAGTCGCTTCATCTCCAAAGCATAGCAGTAGTAATGGATCAAGCTCCATATGCAAAAGCAACAGATGTGGCTTGGAAATATCCAGGTAAATATGGAAGCATTGTTCTGATGCTCAGAAATTTTCATGTGATGTGCAACTTTCTGTCCATAATTGGCAAGCTCTTTGGAGATGCTGTGCTACGTGAACTGGCTGTGGAAGCAGGAGTCATTGCTGAAGGATCTATAAATAAAGTCCTTGAAGGAAAGCAGTACAAGCGGGCAGTGCATTTCCACAAACTCACCTATGAAGCAATGATGAGGTTAATATGGAGAAGCTTTGTAAACTGGCTTGAAGAGAATCATGTTGAAGATCTTGAAAAGTTGAATCATACCATCCAGGCAGTCCACAAGCGATGTAATGACACATGTGTAGCAACTTATGATGCTGCAGTTAAGGATGAATCATGCAACAGAATTTTGCAGATATTCCGTGCTTACTTAAAGGTTCTGAAAACTGACAAAGGCCCATTGGCAGCATTTTGGATGACATATGTGGAAATGATCGAAATTTTGATTGGGCTTCTTTGTGCCGACAGAGAAGGTGATTGGCAACTACATCTTGCATGCATCAGAAAAATGATTCCATGGTGTTTTGCAATGGACAAAACCAATTATGCAAGGTATCTTCCAGTCTACTATGCCCATATGTGCCAACTTCAGAAAACAAGCCCAGAGTTGTATGCTCACTTTGTTGGGGGTGGATTTTCAGTTCAGCGAAGCAGCTTCAATCCATTTGGTCAAATAGCAGTGGATCAAATAACTGAAGAGACTGTCAATAAGGACACCCAGACTGCAGGAGGAACATGTGGCTTCAGCCTGAAACCAGGAACTGTTGCCAGGTATTATCTTACAGCTGAACATCGAGCTATGGCATTGAGGCAACTGCGTGAACATGTATCTGCTAGATGTGGAGGACTTAGTCATACAGATTTACAGAATTCACGAATCAAGCGAGATGAGTCTGATGTTACATCAATGATGTTGATCTGTTGGAGAACAGTTGGTCAAATCCTTTTCATCAGGATCCATCAGATCTCATTAACCTGTCCACTGCAGCAGTGGCCACTCCTGAAATATCTAATGACATTTTCAAGGCAAAGGAGAAAGGAGAAGAAGACTACCAGAATTTCAGGGTGCAGAGACTTGAGAAGGGTGAATGGTTCTATGACACACTGAAAAAAACTTAGGCTGAAAACGTTTTCCTCAGTGAATAAGAAGCCAGTGAAAGGATCAACTAAAGAAGTAATCTTGAGAGCTGATAGGAGATTGTTTGGCAACATGATCCTCATTGCCCAGAACAGAAAACTAGATATGTGCAAAGTTTTGTGTCACCCTCTTGGTCTTCTACCATGGGCACTTGCAAATTGTGATGGTACAGTGAAGAAAACCAATAAAGCTGTCATCGCAAAGCATCTGGAGACAAAAGTATCAGCCACTGAAGAACTTCCTCAACCAAATGCTACACTGATTGATGCAATGGGGCTCATTCAGAAGATGCATGGAGAGAATCACACCTTTGCTGAGCTGTCTGATCGTGTTTTAGCACAGATACTCCATACCAGCCATTGGAAGTAGTAGAACTGATGTAGTATTTGATGTGTACAGAGACCACTCAATCAAATCTGCTGAACGTGTCAACCGCGGTTCACAGGAAGGAATAACCTTTAGTCAGATACGAACAGGACATAAAATAAAATAAAAACTGGAGAAGGTTATTGGCCTGTGCTGAGAGTAAGAACTACCTGATACAGTTTCTAGTGGACAGCTGGAAAGATCCCAAGCGGAGACAACAACATAGCAACAAAACAATGTTTCTCACATGTGGTGAAAAATGTATCAAGTTCACCCAAGAGAGCCATGAGAAGATAGAAGCTCTTAAATCAGACCAATAGGAGGCAGATACTCAGCTCTTATTACATGCCAAGCATGCTTCAGTGAGTTATCCTGCATTACCCATAATAGCAGATGACACAGATATGTTCATCATTGCTCTTGGTCTGTGCAGGCAAATAAGCAGTGAAATGTTGATAAGGCATGGAAACAAAACTCGTCTTAGGCTTGTTAACATCTCACGATTAGCCACTGCACTTGGAGTTGAAGTGTGCACTGCACTGTTGGGACTTCACCGTTGGACTGGCTGTGACACAGTGAGTGCACTGGCAGGACAGGGAAAGGTGAAAGGTCTGAAACGCATCACCCAAAATGAGAAGTACAGGGATGCATTTACTTTACGAGGAAGCCAATGGGATTTGTCTTCAGAAGTGTTTAATACCATTCAAGAGTTCACTTGCAAGCTGTACAGCAGAAATTCCAAAGTGCATGAAGTAAATGTACTGAGGTATGACATTTTCCGATGCCACAGAGGGGAAATTGACTCTGCCCAGCTGCCACCATGTGAAAATACCCTCCTGCAACGCACACGCCGGGCAAACTACCAGGCTGCAATATGGAGGAGGAGCTTAGACAATTCCTCTGCCATTACAGATCCTACAGAGGGTCATGGTTGGGCCAAATGTCAGGACGGATCTCTCATGATCAACTGGATGACCACTTCACCAGCACCTGAAATGGTCATAGACCTAATTTCATGCAGATGCACTCGAGCATGCCGACCATCAGAATGCACATGCATGTTGAATGGAATCAAGTGTACAGCAGCATATAAGCTTATGGAATGTGCTAACATGGTTGATGAAGACAGTGATGACCACTATCAGGATGCAGCAGATATGTGTGACAGTGAAGATGATGATTAATCGCAATCTCATATACATGTACTTTCTATTCTGGCAATATGCTGTTTTACATTCCTATAATCAACTTATTTCATGCAAGAAAATAACTGATAAAAATCAATTAGAATTATTCTTACTTTCTATGAACAATGACACAGTCTGTATCATGTTATTCTGATGTACAATATGTGGTGAAACATAATCAAAATATAAAACAGCTGATACTGCAAAAGTGGGAGCTTGTTCATATTTTTATATAGACCTGTTCAGCAGGGGAAAAGGTAAAGGTATCATCATTGACCCTGTGAACATATCCAAAAAGGTGTAAGAAATGTTTACCTATACAAGTTACATCTTATGTGAGCATCTTGAACAGAAATTACATTGATATTATTGGACAAACGTAATGACTAACACTGCAATTGGCCGTGATATTTGATTCAATTCTTAGTTATATAAAGTGAAACAATGGTATAATTAGGACTCTATATCACTAATATTAATGTTTAATAACCAAGTCATGCATAAATGCCCTGAAATAAGTCAACTTTGATGTCTATCTATAATTCCAGCAATGTCTGTGTGTCTGTCCGTTTGTCTGCGACCGCCGTTTCTCATTGAAACTTGCCAGGAATATTGCCGGGGACCCCCGGATGTGCCTTTTCGAGGTTTGATATCGATCAGACGAGCGGTTCCCAAGTTACAGCAATTTTATTGCTTTTTCAGTGTTGAAAAGGTGTATATATGGCAGCTGAAGGTATCGTTCCACCTTCTCATGCCATTTTTTCCCCAAATTATTAATAACCAGACGACCACCGGTCCGATCGGATTGAAACTTGCCAGGAATATTGCCGGGACCCCGCGGGTGTGCCTTTTCAAGGTTTGATATCAATCGGGCAAGCAGTTCCCAAGTTACGGCCATTTATCTGTCAACCAATGACAGGACACGGTGCTATGACATCACGAATGACATCACAATGAATGTTTATTTTTAAAAAATTTTTTGCACGATTGACGTCACAATTCTTCTTCTTCTTCGTTTGGTATGAAGTCACAATCGACACTGGGGACCTGAGTATGTGCCTTTTCAAAGTTTGATATCGTTCTTCCTCATCCATTTCAGCTGTTTCCCAAGTGTTTCCCAAGGTTTGAAAGCTGTTTTTTCCCAAGGTTTGAATTAATTGTTCAAATTATTAATTAATCCCAAGGTTTGAATTTTCCCAAGGGAAACAGCTGTTTCCCAAGGGTTTGAAAGCTGTTTTTTTCCAAGGTTGGAATTAATTGTTGTGCTTGGCAGACATTTGTGAATACATTTACAGAGAGAGGGGCGAGAGAGAGGAGGTGGGAGAGAGGAGAAGGGAGAGAGAAGGGCGAGAGAGGGGGGAAGAGGGGGGGCAAGAGAAGGGAGGGACAGAGGAGGGGGGAGAGAGGAGGGGGGAGAGAGGAGGGGGCGAGAGAGAGGGGTGTCACAATTCTTCTTCTTCGTTTGATAAGACGTCACAATTCATGCTGGGGACCGATACTGCAGGCACGAAGCTGCACATACTGGCACGCACATACTGGCACGCACCTACGGGCACGCCTCTATGGGCCCGCCCCTACGGGCCCGCACTAGTATATGGTGATTATAGGTGAAAAAAAAATGTGGAAAAATGATTAAAAAAACGTGACTTTTTCACATTTGTGTTCATAAATCAAAAAGTAATTAACATTACTGAACAAAATACACACCAAAATATGATGAATTTTATACTGAATCATATGAATGTGACATCATGTGTTTATGTTAAGCCATTTTGGAGATATGGCCAATTTACTGACATATATCAAGGTCATTGAAAAGTGGCAGCCATTTTTAAAGATGGCCACCAAAATACCATTTGGCTGGGCATGAGAAGCGTCCATCACACGATTCCATACTCTACAGACATCAAGGTAACTTGAAAGCATAGTGGCTTTACGTCCCTCAATTTGGTAGTCAACACTTCATTTTTGATGTCTGGTTCATGGACTATATATATATATATATCTATATCTATATATCTATATCTATATATATATATATATATATATATATATATATATATATATATATATATATATATATCTCTCTCTCTCTCTCTCTCTCTCTCTCTCTCTCTATATACAATCGTTATTTCCCACATGCAGACACACTTCGTCCCCTTTTCTCTTTCCTATCAAGCCTATAAACCCTGTAGCCTTGAATTCCTGTCCTCCAGTTTGATTGTTCATGAAACCACATCTCAGTTCCAGTGACTAGGTCATATCCCACACCATCAATCAGCTTCCAGCTCTTCCATCTTTCCATTGAAGATCCTGCTGTTCATATACAACACCTTCAACTTTTCCCTTCCAGGAACTACCTGCTGTCCCAACCAACCAACTTCATCCTCAGTTTCTCTTCTAAAAAATCATAATTTGTTTCTCAATAACTGCTGCAATTCTCACCACCCCCTTCTTTGAAGCACCCTGCCACCTGACCGCATACACTCACTTTGGCCATGCAGGGATCCCGACATATTCACAAACCCACATTCATCCATCCAACACCATCCCTCCAACCACTGGTTCACATCCATCAGTCTATTACAGTTGATGGTGAATATTCCTTTCAAAACAAGTTGCCTTTTACTTGGTACTATACGTAGTGGTTTCACCCATGTACTCACTGCCTTTCATATTCATTTCCATTTCTATCAAAATATATAATCACATTCTGTCTTAAACCTAAAACCCACTTGTTATCCTGTCGTCCTTTTCGGTTGTCTGCTCTTCGTTATTTTGTTTGATTCTCGCCAAGGCTAGCCGAAAGTCACCATGTCCTCGCATTTGCTTATTCTCCCAGCCCCCTCCACTCCAAACAAAAGCATATAAATGTCAGAAAAATGTCATTTAGTCTAGTGCAAATCATTGCGGATGTTTACCATCTCAGTGGTTTGGACTCCATGGAACTACGTTAAAATTAAGATTTTCTGTTGAACAGTACTTTGGTTGTGTGCAGTGAAATTAATTGTGGCTTTGTTTTGAGTAATAGGATTTAAAACAGTCGGTTAAAACGTTAAAATCCCAAAAATTCCACGACAATTGGTGCCGTGACTCGGATGTACTAAATCCCTGGAGGCAGTCCGTCCCAGAGGGACGGCGAACGCTTGAGTATCACAGACTAGAAGGGAAGAGAGCATTCGCCCCCCTCCCATCCCTGGCGGGGGAAGGGTGTCTGTTCTTAGTGGGTCATGTACTTTGAACAAAAGAAAGTACATGAACAGAGAATTTTTATTGTAAGGGAGAGGATCCTGCGGTCAAAGACCGCTTCAGCCTTCGGGGCTGAACAGAGATCAGGGATCTCTTGACGGGAAGCTCGAGTCTTCTCCGTACTTTGAGCGAGTTCGGTACTCGGCTCACTGTGCTGTACTGGGTACAGCAGAGCAGAGGGGAAAAGGCCAATCTCCTCTGGCGTAAAGGGAGGGGGTTGGAATCCCACCTCCGCAAGGAGAGGTGTTCAAGACCCAGCTCACTGTGTGATGTGATTGTTATGTGTTATGTGGATTGAGGTTATGAAGTGCATGTTAACAAGACGTTAAGGTCACTTAATTACAGTGCTGGCCAACATTTATTGTATTTTGAGTATTTATTGTATTTTGAGCATTTATTGTATTTTCGTAAGATTGAAGTGCATATTTCATGGTATTTGTGACCTGGTAACGGTTTGCAAGATGGGAAATGGTGTTCGAAAGAGTGGTGATATTGGGGATATCAAAGCGACCTGCACCAGGCCAAGCAGAGGGACATGCACAAGATATATGTTCGATAAATATGGACCTGATTCTGTGAGAGACGTTGCAAATTGATGCATTTGGACTATGAACAGTAAATTGCCTTTCCCTGAGAATGGTACGTTTGATCAGGATTGTTTGAATCATCTGAGGAAAGTTCTGGAGGAGAAAGAAAAGGACAGAAAGGCCTCGAGGCATGTACATTGGGGAGCGTACATGAACTGGATGGAGGAGTGTCGTGACAGGGTCGAAAAGGCGTGGCTGTTAAACCTGAAGTGTCAGCTGGACCATTTAACCATGCAGATGCCAGTAAGACTTGGAAATAAAGCAAAGGGAAAACAGCAAGCTGTGCCTGTCAGATTTGAGGATGATGGAGAGGAGTCAGAGAAGTGGCCCCACCCCTTGGTTCCAACGGCGCCGCTGCTCGAGGATGAAGAACCGGGATCAACGGACGCAGTGGGAGATGATAGTACAGGGCAGGAAGAGGATCAACGAGGAGCCAGAGGAGTATTTGAGGAGGAGATTAAGGAAGCTAAGACACAACGCAAGAAGAGGGCTCCTCTTGGTGACAGGGTCGGAGTGCAGACCCGATCCAGAAAGGTCACGCTGGAGGCTGCGAAGAAAGAAAATGAAGAGGCACTGTTAGGTACGTTCCCATTGCGAGATTACCCAGGGGTTAGAGGCGTGCAAGCAATATATCGGCCATGGGGTTCCGAGCTAAGGGCCATTGCCAACGACATGCCGAAGGTGCGAGAGGATCCGCAAAAATTCCAACGAGAGTTGCGTGTGATTGTGGAATGCCATCAGCCGACTTCTGTGGACATGAATATTTTGTTGAAATTTATTGTGCCCGAGGGGTTACTCCGACAATTGAAACAAATCGCGGGATGGCCAAGTCAAGCACCTGCTGATAAAGATGAGCTCACAGAACATATCGACAAGCTCATTATGATGGTGACAGGTCGCACCGCTCAAAACAGATTGGGGGAAAATACAGGCGTGTAAACAACGCTCATCCGAAGACCCGTTGGACTACTTAGAACGGTTACGAAATATGTATCAGCGTCACTCTGGGTTAAAAGATGAAGAAGGAGTCCTGTTCGCTCATGCGTTCATAAGAGGATTGGCAGCCAAATTGCAGAGCGTGGTTAAGCGAGTGTGTATCGGCTGGGAAACAAAAGATGTGACGGATTTGATATGCATATGTGACCCATTGTAGTTCATTGATCGAACAGCGTCATGCTGAAATGGAGGCTAAGCTAATGCCCGCCCAGGTAAATGCGAAGTATAATGAGCACTCCCATGGGCCGAGCCATAACCGTGGCTGACCACGACACCGAGAGCTGCGTAAAGAGGTCTGTTATGCGTGTGGGAAAACAGGCCACTGGGCAAAGGAGTGCCCGAACAGTGGGAATGGTCCGACTTATGGTACGAACAGACCGGGAGGAGACAGGCTGATGCAACCAAACAGAGAACGAGGTGCAAATTCCCATCAACAGGACGGATGGGGAACACAGGCTGAGCAAACTGCTTCATTTCCACCCCCCCCCCCCCACTTCAGAGTGCATTTCCACCTCCGCCCCATAACCCGTTCGTTTTATGACAGACAACTACGGGAAAGACCTCATCTGAATTACCGTTGCTGACTTCAAAACCACGTGATGAACCGAGACTGACTTTGACAAGTGAAGGCCGAGCCGAGGGATTCCTTTCCTGGTGGACACAGGGGCAACAAAATCTGCAATTAGAAAAAGTGACTTTCCAAATGCACCTTTATCGCGAGAACAAGTAAAGGTTGTAGGAGTATCTGGCATTGCCATGGCGATCCCACTGTCTGAGCAACTACGGGTAGAGATTGGACCTTTGTCGGCGCAACATGCATTTTTGATGGCTGCTGACATGCCAATTAATCTGTTGGGAAGAGATCTATTATGTAAGCTGAATTGTGCAGTGAAGTGTACCCCCGAGGGAGTGTATTTGGATATACGTCACGAATCACATCTAACTATGCTGAATTTATTGCAGGAAAATACAAAGAATCTTGTATACCGGTGGACTGCGACGGATTGTGAAGCAACTAACCATTTGCAGGTGTGCGTGTCCAATCTGAAGCGCCCGCAGGTGTGCGACTGGGTAAGTGAGCATCACATTGACACGGACAGGGTGCAGACTCTATTACATTGCATTGCAGATTGCGACGTTAAGGGAGAGGATAACATCCATGCGAAGGAAACTATTTTGAAATCACACCTGAGTTTGACATAACATTGGGGACTATGTGGATAGGGAAGCAAGGTATTGGCCTGGAGGTGCATCTGACGCAGGAGCAATTAAAACTGTGGAATTAACCGTCCAGTGTTGCACCACATGTTACCTTAGCGATTGCGAGAGGTTACCAAACAACAGACATAGGGCACATGGTAACCGATTTAAAGAAAGCATCGGAAGCGACCTTGGTAGGGTACAGCCAAGTAAAAGGGCTATGGAAGATCGGAACAGATGGATATTGTTGGTCAGAGTGTGGGGGGACTGTGAAGGCTGTGTTCAAGATGGTTGATCCCTCAGAAACAAGTGGGTCAGGAAAATTACCTGAATTGTTGGAGCAGGTGCCAACTTGTCTGTGGACAAAACATGCGAATGATGTGGGGCAAATTAGAGGTATGCACCCAGTAAACATCAATATAGATACATCAAAGAAGCTGCCTCGCAAACCCCAATACCCATTGCGTCCAGAAGCGGAAGAAGGGATAGCTCCCGTAGTGAAAGCGTTATTGAAGCAAGGAACAATTATGGCCACAGTCAGCCAATGTAATACGCCGATCTTACCCGTGTGAAAACCTGGAAAGTCGACGTGGAGGTTTGTACAGGACCTGAGGGCGGTGAATGAGATTGTGATCCCGGTCTACCCACTTGTCGCAAATCCAACGACCATTCGAGCAAGTATTCCAAGTAATACTACCCACTAGACTGCCGTGGATCTTTGTTCAGCTTTTTTTAGTATTCCAATAGCCCCTGAGGCACAATTCCTTTTTATGTTCACGTATAAAGGAAGACAATATACTTGGGCTATGCTTCCATAAGAATACACCGAGAGTCCTACTTTGTTTTCCCGAGCATTGAAAGACGATCGAGATGACATAGTTTTTTTTTTTTCCAGCGGATCCACCTTGATCCAATATGTTGACGACCTACTCATCTGTTCAGCGTCAATGGAAGCGTGTGAACAAGATACTTTGACGCTGTTGGGAGCTTTAGCAAGGAAGGGGCACAAAGCATCGAGAGCCAAATTGCAGTTTTTCCAGGAGGAGGTGAAATATTTGGGACGTATTTTGAAGGGGAATACCAGGCGTATCTCCCCAGAACGTATATCTGCAATATTGAAACTGCCCAAGCCAACTACCGCTAAACAGATGAGGTCTTTTCTTGGGACGACAGGCTATTGTAGGCAATGGATACCTGACTATGCGGCCTTAGTGCGTCCCCTGTTGGAAATTGGTTCGGCGAGCGTGCCCAATCCGCTGACATGGATGCAAGAAGCAGACGAGGCTTTCGTAACAATGAAGCAAGCTCTATCCTCTGTTCCTGCTTTGTGTATACCGAACTATGAAAAACCTTTCCATTTGTACACAAATGAGAGTCGGGGCTTTGCACAATCGGTGCTGGCTCAGAAGCACGGAAATAAGTTACGGCCTGGCGCCAATTACAGTACTAAATTGGATCTGGTGGCGCAAGGATTCCCATCCTGTTTAAGGGTGGTGGCAGCCGCTTCGCTCGCGGTGCAGACGACAGAACCACTCGTCAGGGGACACGCTTTGATTCTCATGGTGCCGCACGCAGTCACCGCTGTGCTGTTAAAAACAAAAACATAACACTTGTCTGCCTCGCGGGCAACGACATCCGAATTCTCACTCACAGCTCCACCAAACATTGCAATTGAAAGGTGCCCGCCATTGAATCCTGCTAGTTTGCTGCCAGTAGAACTGGATGGAGATCCTCACGATTGTGAGGAGGTGATCGTACATACGTGTCTACCGCGTCCTAATTTGAGAGACATTCCAATCCAAAATTCTGAGTTAATTTCATATGTCGATGGTTCGTCATCGCGCGCACCAGATGGACTGCTATTAACAGGCTATGCAGTTTGCTCTGATCACGAGGTAATCAAAAAGGGAAGATTGGCTGCGAACTGCTCCGCGCAGCAAGCAGAGCTCTTTGCCCTCACTCGTGCATGCTGCCTAGCCGAAGGCCAAATAGTGACAATGTACACCGATTCCGGCTATGCCCTTTGGCGCTGTACACGAATTTGGAGCCCTCTGGCGCGAAAGGGGGTTTATCACATCATAAGGTGCACGGGTGAACAATGGAACATGGATTGCGAACCTGCTGGAGGTGATACTTCTGCCTCACCAAATTGCAGTGATAAATGTGATGCCCACACGAGAGGATCTGACGATGTCTCATGGGGAAATGCGAGGGCAGATGTAGCTGCCAAAGCCGCTGCCGCCACTGTAGCTCAGTTGGTATTACAATGTGTATAAACACCAACGGCAACGCCAACCCTTGATGACGTGAACACAAGGGTGGTCCAAAAAAATGAAAGTTCGAATTTCTCGCGGGCATGTTTGCCAAATCGTTCCCGACGTTGAAAAACGCAAAGAAACAAAAAATTAGCAGAACTAACAGCTTGGTTTAGGGGTCCATCAAAGTCTCTCAACGGATTCATTATAATGTCACAATACTAATAGGAAAAATGAAAGGAAAGAGCATAAAATGTTCTCAGTGGGCAACTGGCGGTCGGTGAATTTCTCCAATGGTTGATCCAAGAGGAACAGTTCCGTGCTTTTCCGTGTAGAACACGCCATACTCACTCACTCTGGGAATCAAAAAGAAGAAGAAAAAAATTAGAGATAAAAAAAGAAAAATAAGAGTACTTTTAACACCGACCGACAGCGAACCGAAAGCTCAACTGACGTCTCCCTCTCTCCCACTGACGTCTTCTTCTCTCCCACCAGATGTAACAACTTCCTTCCTCTTGATGGACCCCTAAATATTTTTGGAACTGTGGCAAATTTGGCCAGGAGTATTTTCTAGTCAGGTAGAACAAAATAATCAACATGCCCCAAGAATATTCAAATTTTGAATTTTTCCCTTATGATTTTGGACCACCCCAGTGAACACCTTACAAGCAGCTGTTAGTACAAGGGAAAGGGATTTGTGGATAATGGCTGGATGTGAATTCGATAATGAATCCAAACTATGGAGATCACCTGATGGGCGATTGGTGGCACCAAAAGCTCTGCTACCCTGGCTCGCACGGTTGGCGCATGGAGCCGGGCATACCAGCAAGGGGGGGGGGGATGTGTACTTCTATTGGGAAACAATGGTTGGCCCCGGGTTTTAGTCCAATTGCAGAACAGTATTGTAGGACCTGTCATGTTTGCCAAGAGCACAATCCAACAAGGGGGGTACAGATGGCCCCAGGTGGCCATCCAGTTCCATTTGGGCCATTCGTTCATATCCAGATTGATTTTATTCAGTTGCCAAAGTGCTGTGGCCTTGAGTTTATTTTGGTCATCGTAGATTTGTTCACCAAGTGGGTTGAGGCTTACCCTTGTAGGAGAGCAGATGTCATTGCTGTGGTTAAACTGTTGAAGGATTTTGTCTGTAGGTTTGGGATACCCTGTAGGATCTCCAGCGATCAAGGAACTCATTTTACAGCCGAGGTGGTGAAAGAGATGTGTCGGGTTTTGCAAATCAAGCAACACCTCAACTGTCTTGCCAATCCCAAATCAGCGGGGGCAGTTGAAAGACAGAATGGATTTCTCAAGAATAAACTGGCCAAGATTTGTGAACAGACTGGATTGAAATGGCGAGATGCACTGCCCATTGCCCTCATGACTGAGATCTACCGCGAATCGGAAAACTGGCTTATCTCCGCATGAGATTCTCTTGAGAAGACCTATGAGACTACTGCACTCACCTCCATTAACTGCAAAAGACATGAATGTGCAGCAAATGGACGACACCCTACTAGCGTTCTGTGTCTCTCTGAATCATGCTGTGAGGACTTTTTATGTGCAGGTGAAGCAAGCCTTGCCTGAGCCTGCCATGTCTGCTCACCACAACTTCAAACCAGGAGACCTGGTTTATGTGAATATTTACAAAAGAAAGAACTCTCTTCAACCATGGTGGTGCGGGCCATTTCTGATATTACGTACTACTCATACAGCTGTAAAGTGCAAAGGGAGAGCAACATGGATTCACGCCACACATTGCAAGCTGGCACGCGGCCAGAAGGAGCCCGAGGAGAATGCTGCTTCCTGATCACTTTGATTCTTTTTATTGCAGGGTTACTTGTGCTACTGGCTGCAGGTTGTACAGTGTGGACATGGTCTGTGAGGCCGATAAGTACTATTTGTGATCAACGTTATTTGCATGTTCCCCAACCAAATGCCTGTCACACTGCCCGCCGAACTAACCACATAGCACCCAGAGACCGGAGAAGCTTAACCGGCAGAGTGGGAGTAGACAAGGGTTCACGACATGGGATAAATACTTATCTGGCTCTTTCTCGTAACCACGCTAAGGCTTTTAATAGAACTAATTGCTGGGTCTGCACTAAGATACCTCACTTGGCAGTTACTGGAATACCTCTGTTGGCAATACCCTTTGATCTGAGTGAGTGGTGTGGGTACTGGGCTAAGTGGAAGGAATGGGATGAGCAGGATAATAACACTGACGGCCACATCGTTACTGATAGAAATGGAAATTGCCTGCGACAATGGAATTTCAGTAACTGGTTTTGGCCAAGTTTTAATTTGAGTAAGATGCCTCCACATTTTATGGTCGGACAGGCGACGGGAAAGCCGGATCAATGCTTGGTGCAAGAAGCATAAGGAGAAAGTATATTAGGAAATTCTGAATGCAGTAATGATGTCTATAAAAATCACATGAGGGGGCCACAAGTGGCTTTAAACAATACCTATTTTGTGTGTGGGAACCGAGCCTATCCATGTCTTCCAGTCAATTGGACTGGATCATGTTACTTGTCATTCATTGTGCCGCACATGCATCTGCTAAATATGTCACCTTTTGAGCATTTGAAACGGGGTAAACGGAGTTTCACATCAACTGAATTATTCTTCACGATTCTCATTCCTCATAACCGGGTCGGACAAACGTCTGTGGGACTCGCAGAGTTAGCCGCTTTGCTTGAGTCGCTGGCAAATAAAACTGCCCTGGGCATGGTTGGTATCAACTCGGAGGTGGTCGCTCTACGTGCAGTCGCAATGCAAAACCGGGTTGCCCTTGATCTCATCCTCGCGGCTCAGGGCGGGACGTGTGCCGTAATCGACTCTGAGTGTTGTACCTATATCCCCGATAACTCAGAGCAAATCACAAACATAGCTGACAAGATTAAGCAAGAAGGAGCTAAGTTTCACAATTATTTTACGAAAGATGGGCTTCATTCCTGGTTTGAAGGGATTTTCGGGGGGTGGGGAACTACCTTGTTACACTGGATCTCTGTGGGATTATTATGGATTATCATTGTTGTTGTGCTTGTTTAATGCGCCACAACCACATTGCCCACATTGATTGTTTCTTGTTTTAAAAGGAATGCTGCTACAAAAGTAATTGTGGTCCAACCACCACCTTCCTATTCTGATTTTGATGTCGAGTCCTACGACTCTAATGAGGAGGGACTTGAAGTTGAAGATCCATAAGTCAACGCACTGAGTGTGATCAATGTTTACGGGATTGTCCTTCCACTGTACTCATCTGCTCTGTTCCCGAAACCCCGCATAGGTGCGTTAAAATCAGCCGTGCAGCCCATAGTGGTAGCCCTCTACTGTATCGGTCTACGGACCTACTGGAGCCTCATGCTGGCCCAAAAGCTGTACAACCACCTGGAGCCACCTGGCCTGAGGGACAGGAAGGCTGCAAGGGACTGAGTTCTGCGATGTGTGCTGGGGGGGGGGGGGGGGTGACTGCCCGGGAAAATGTGGACACACTCGTGCGCGGAGAATGGATCTTCAAAGTGACAAAACCGTTAGTTGTGTTGCCTTTGAGGCAACACAGGGGGGAGTAGATGGTGAATATTCCTTTTAAAACAAGTTGCCTTTTACTTGGTACTGTACGCAGTGGTTTCACCCATGTACTCACTGCCTTTTATATTCATTTCTATGTCTATCAAAATATATAATCACATTCTGTCTTAAACCTATAACCCACTTGTTATCCTGTACTCCTTTTCGGTTGTCTACTCTTAGTTATTTTGTTCGATTCTCACCAAGGCCAGCCGAAAGTCACCATGTTCTCTCATTTGCTTGTTCTCCCAGCCCCCTCCATTCCCAACGAAAGCATATAAATGTCAGAAAAATGTAACTCAGTTTAGTGCAAATCATTGCGGATGTTTACCATCTCAGTGGTTTGGACTCCATGGTACTATGTTAAAATAAAGATTTTCTGTTCCACAGTACTTTGGTTGTGGACACTGAAATTAATTGTGGCTTTTATTTGAGTTACAGGATTTAAAACCGAGTCGGTTAAAATGTTAAAATCCAAAAAATTCCACGCCAACAGAAATCCACAGGGAATCCCACCCTTGGTAGAATCCCTGAAAACAAAACACCCTTACACCCCAAATCCTGCAAATGCTCACGCAAAAATCATACCTCCTCTTCAAAGGTTCAGAAGAGATCCTCACCTCTTTACCCTCTGTAAGTACCACTACCAATGTTCCTGGCCAACAACCCCAGAAAATGTCAACCTATGTTCCACCAATATCCCCCACCCAAAACCCCCCACAACACAAAACTCTGTTTCGTATCGTTGTGACAAAACGGAGACTCCACATATTCAATACCCTCATCCCCGACAAAAATATCTCCCTGGTCACCTGGCCTTTGTTTACCATCTGACACCCACCATCACACACACACACAACACCTCCCCAATAATCCACACATCCATCCTTGTGTACACATTGCCCAGCAACCCATAACAACGTGAATAAATTATACCAAAAAAAACTTTTGCGGTTTTAACATTAAACACAAAAGAATAGGACTATTTTAATGCGGTCAATAGACCTTCATTCGGCATCAGATATGAAGCTTGTGGCCAAGTTTCATCAAAATCTTGTGTTTGGTTCAAGCGATAATGACTGAAATGTTTGCAGACGGACTGACTGACTTACCTACGGACACTGCTCCATCGCATAAGCTCACCTGACTGAAGTCCAGGTGAGCTGAATAATTTGGGACCCAGCTGCATATGTCATATGTATATGGCCCCTGGTGTAAGCTGGCTTTGCTGATAAAGACAGGGTAACTGCTAATGACCACCATTTGTGTTTGATCGTTTCTATTTAAACAATAAGCTCAAATGAGCTAAGATCCTCGTCCTATTAACGATGACGTCATAAAACGAATATGACGTCATTGTGATGAATCAGGTTTACGATAAATTATCTGTGCTAATGCCCGGCTTGATTCCCACCAACAAAATTCAAACAGCTTGCCTAGTTTCTGAAATAATGGTATCGGCGATTTCCATTAGCGGCGATATTTTGACGTTAACTTTTTTTCTCGGAAGAATATCCAAAATCGGAGATGGTTAATGCCTGCGCGTGGGCTTTCTGCATATACATGGCAAGTTTCACGAAGATCCGATGAAAACTCTGGGTTGTGAAACAAAAAATGTCAAAAAATAGGAATAATGTCATAAAAGTTGATATGACATCATAGTGATGTATCATGTGTGCGGTAATTCATATCTGCTAATGCCCTGTTCGATTCCCGGAAACAGAATTCAAAAAGCCTGCCGAGTTTCGGAGATAATTTTTGAGGCGATTTCCATAGCGGAGATATTTTGACGTCATAACTTTTCTTTTGAGGAGGAATTTTCAAAATCGGAGATGGTTACTGTCTGCGCAGGGTATTTTTACATACGTATGCCAAGTTTCAGGAAGTTTCGATGAAAACTGAAGGCTGTGAAACAAAAAGTCCACAAGAAGAAGATGAAGAACAACAACGTGAGTAAGACTGAGAGATTCTCCACGAGGATCTAAAAAGTGAAAGTGGTGAAAATGTAAAACTATGAATATCTCGGTGACACGAGGTCCATGAATGGGGATGATAAATTAATGTGATCTCCATTCCGTGTTCTTTTACATCGATACGAAGTGTGGAGTCAGTTGGGGGCTGCAGGTGTTGTATCATTACGGTGGGAGGGGGAGGAGGCACGACCATTATTCTGACAGTCATTCTTCATAAGCTCCGCCCCCTTATCGTTTGTTTTCGAGTGAGAACCACGAACGCTGCTTCTTAACGTTGCCTAGCAACCCGTAACTGTAGAACTATTTCGTATCCTCTGGCATTTACAACAGTGGTGGATTTATGGTGGTGGAGGCCATGAGGCACAACACATTGGAGGTGGTGACCCTTTCTGCCATGAACGATGAAGTAACGCAGTGGTTTTCAACCTTTTTCACTGATAGCTCGTTAAACTGTCACATCTTATTCTGTGGTTCTCCCATTCAATTTTCCACGAGTTAAATTATTGGATAAAAGACATAAGAGGTTTTTATGGGATTTTATTACCACCAATGGACACGATCCCATGTGGAAAAAGAAATATTACCTCAACAACAACACCTCCAGGAATAGGATCGCATCCAAAAAAAATTAATATTACCTCAATATTACCTTCACAACAACAACATCAACCAACACCACCACCACCACCAACACTATCACTTCAGGAAAGAAATTGTTGCAGGCCTGAGACCTTTACATGCTATGACCTTCTCAAGGCCTGCGACCGCTATCAGCTGCAACCGTTCAATATATATTTGATAATCCATGTTTTGACACGAAAGGGGAAACTGAAATGGAAGGCATAACGATTGTGAGTACTGGATAACGCTTCCGCAGATGGCTTGGATCGACATGGTTTGGTTTAATCCAGGAATCGGGGCACCTCCACCAGCACATGCAGACGTGCGCAAAATGGTGCCAAGTTGCTACGTTCGTAGCAGGACTAATGTACGCCAGGTAATTCGCGAGCGGCACTCAACACCAAGGCTGAGAGACCCAACACACCTGCCCCATGCGTCGATCATCCTCACGGACCTGCTATTTGACATGCATTAGCCTTGGGGTCCGTTCCTCATGACCCAACCAAGAGGTAAAGGCCAGTCTCGCTTCGCCATGCGAGCCAAATCACTTCAACATGAATACAAGAATCATGCCATCCTCCGTGCATCGAAGTAAAGCCAGCAAAAAAAGACCTGTTCTTTCAGGCCATCTCCTAACTGCGTTCTTTCTCGACCACATGCTTCTTTCACTCCACACTCAACCTCTCTTCCGAAATCTACTCCTCGTGCGTACGCTCTTCCTGAACTCCACTCTCCTCTCTAACATCACTCCTCACCACCGCTTCCTCCCCTGGAGCATGGCTTGCTCTCACGAAAACCCAGGAAGGCGGGGTCTCCGCCCGCTCGGCGAGCTTCTGATGTCACGTCCATCTATCATCAGCCTCGGAGGCGTGACTTCACCCGCAGTCACCCTTGGAGGCGGGGCTTCTGCCTGCTCGGCACCTTTGCTTGCAGTTGTTTTAGGGACCTTTATGTCCCCTCCTTTATTTATTTATCCTTTATTTATGTGTGTCCCCTCCTTTATTGTCGATCTTGGAATATAAAAACATAGGGAATAATCGCAGAGAGCGATTACATACTGGGGGCCCTTATTCTTATTCCCTAGCTCATAAACACCGCACCAACCCCCCCCCTTCACGCAACACTTCAGCTCACAGTTTCCCGACTTAATTACATTGAGATGTCTCCTGCACGTCCATGGACCAAACAACTATATTCGTTCCTAAATTCCCTCTTCAATTCCTCCATCTACCTGCACAACCGTAACAATATATTCCTGCATCCATCTGGCAACAAATCCCTTGCACACCTTCACACACTGGGAAGTTGGGGATATTGATCTCAACTTTTTGAGAACAGCCGGCTTTTCCTTTGGTGCAGAAACCACATCAGCATCCTTCCAGATTTGTGGAAGTTTGCCCTCTCTAAACGATGAATTGAATACATCAGTAATAGGAATAGTGAGTTCACATGCAAAATCCTTGAGAAGTGTGTTTGGAATGTGATCAGCACCAGAGACTCACACACAGCGTCAATGGCTTTCCTTGCATTGATCTTGCTCAATTCATGGTACATCTCTCACACTTCAACTTGAGGTGGTTTTTCAGCAGATAGATATGATGGAAGTTCGTGAACAAGTAGGGGAGTTTGGCTCGATGATGTCGAAGAAAATTTGTGGTCGATTCCATTAGTTATTTGTTCATTATTACCTTAAGGCCAGTCACACCTTGACGATTTAGCCAGCAATGGCAACGTATCAAAATATATGTAAAACGTTGGGGGCTGCAGGTACGCTGAACTTTTGATGTTTTTTTTTTTTTTTAAAGATTTGGACGTATTCATAACGAGTTGGTCGTATGCATGACATATTAGTAACGGACACAGAACGTTTCGTTGTCTTGTAGATAATTTATACCAACGAATGATTGGCGTGTTGTCGGCGTTCACAACCTATGCTCAACGATAGTCTAACTTATGCATAGCGCGCTGCACGTATCACTGACGATCACGTGGCGTAGTGTATTTAAAAAGCTGCCGCTCAACAATTTAAATCATAACCGCCCGAGAAATGGAAGTGTCAACCACGCAGTCACACCTTGACGATTTAGGCAGCGTATGCCGACCTCTGAAAAATGCGTATAAAACGCTGAAACACGTCGAATACGGTATGGGTAAGTTTGGTACACATGAATAGCACGCTGAAATACGATGAAGTACGCTGTCATACGTCATAGAAAGTGGAGTACGTCGATAAATTTTAAGCATGCTGAAAATTTTACATCGTACTCGCCGTATGCTCACACGTTCCGCTACGCTGGGAATAAGTTGTACGCACGATATGCGATCGTTGACACACGTCGATACAAGTTACTTGTAAGTCGAAACACGTCGAGGTAATGTTTAGCATACCCGAAACTTATTTTATCTGCCAAGGCAAATTTTCTTTTTTCCTCCTTGGCTCTGTCAAGGACGTGACGAAATATCGGAAGTTGTTGTTTTTTTAATTTTTTTATCAGTCTTTCATCAACTTTTAAATTTATTCGGACATTTGGTTTTCAGTTTCGACACCGACGTGACAATATCCTCAAACAGAAAATATTCACAGAGGAGGAATTAAGAATAAGATATGAACAAATTGAAGAGGCAATCGGACGTGACGTAACATCGGAAGTTATTCTTGTTGTTTTTTTTTATTTTTTAAACGCTGCCAATACGCCATTATACGGAAGCTGTAAATTAGAAACACGTTCAGTAAGTTCTGTGGTCGTCCGGAAGACGTCAATCAAATACGTCTACATACGTCAATATGCGTTGGAGGTACGTTACACATAGGTTGAAAGCACGTTACTCATAGGTTAGAAATAAGTTTTGGGTACGCTAAACATTACCTCAACGTGTTTCGACTTATGAGTAACTTACAAGTAACGTGCCTCGACATGTGTCAACGATCGCATAACGTGCCTCGACGTGTGTCAACGATCGTGTAACGTGCCTCCAACACGTTACTCATAGGTTATAAATAAGTTTCCGGTACGCTAAACATTACCTCGACGTGTTTCGACTTATGAGTAACTTACAAGTAACGTGTGTCAGCGATCGCATAACGTGCCTACAACTTATGGCCAGCGTAGCGGAACTTGTGAGTCATACGCTGGCATAAGTCGAAAAATTTCAAGCATGCTAAAATTTGAGGACAACCTCAAAGTACTATGATGAAAGCCAGCGTACTACGACGTATGCCAGCGTGTTTCAGCGTGCTCTCAATGTTTTCAAAGCTTACCCATAATGTATTCGACGTGTGCCAGCGTTTTTGACAAATTTTTCATAAATCGGCATAAGCTGGCTAAATCGTCAAGGTGTGACTGGGCCTTTAAGGAGTTGTTGGCACCATGATCGGAGAAGGTATCCAGAGCCTGGAGGCAAGCATCTGGATGCTACCTCAAAGGATCAGATGTCTTTCGATCACCCAGTGAGTTATCATGGAATTTTGCCTGAGCCCGAGAAAACTTCTTTGCAGCCAAGTTCTCAGAGTCTCACCATTGGGTCATTGAGCCACTTGCAAATGCTTCCTGGCAATGCTTGATGGGAGCTTTCACTCCTGCCGTCATCCAGGGCTTATCAGCTTGATGTAATTTGACCGATTTTCATGGAAAGTATTTATCAACAGCCTCTTGGAGTGACTTAGAGAAGGAATTGCTCTTCATTTGGGTATTTGGTACTGCTGGAACCTCATCCCAAGTCTTTGATGTGATCTATTGCCCAAACTCGTTGTTTTGGTATGTCATTAGACGTGAGATTTTCCTGGTAATTCTGTTAACTCTCTTCATTCCATTTTTGGGAATCCACAAAACTGTGTAATGGTCGCTCAATCCCATTGGAGACATGATTTCCGGTCTCATATAATGTGAATCAACATTGGTAACTATCAAATCCAGTACAGCATCATCTCGAGTGGGTTTATCTTCCACGTGTTTAAGACCATGTACCCACAATAACGGGTCTACATCTATTCTTAAAATCACCCAAGATAACATATCCACAATCAACATACATGGCGGCTAGCATATCGATCATGGTGGTTCAGTGATCAATCAAGATAGCATGATGTGGGGACCCTGTGGGGGGGGGGGGGGGATATACAGGACACAGACAATGATACTTGATATCAACCTTGCCAACCTATGCGGTCTTAATCTTAACCATACACATTCAAATTCAGTAGGAACAGAAATCACAGGTTGAGTTGTATTTCATAAATGCCTTCGACTTATAAATCCTTAATTACACTCCGTATATCCCTGCTCAAGCACCCTGCTCTCTTTCTGCCTCTACCTTTACTTACTTACTTGCCTCTAAATATACTTACTCTGCACCGTACACATTTACTCCTTGAAAGTTGTCCATTTCTCTGATGTAGACCACCCTCTCATTAACTTTACACAATCTAAAATTCTCAAATCACTTCTCATACCCTCAAAGTTTGCTCTTCCAAAATGCAACAATGTTACACCACGATCCCAAACTTCACATCTCAACAGAGTAGTGCTTACTATATTGTGGTCACTTGTCCCCAGATATTGTCACACCTAATCTCCTCCACCATATTTGGATTGTTTCATAAAAAGAGGTCCAACACAGGACTCCCCAATGTGGGCTTTTGTACAAACTGGGTTAAAAAGCAATCCTGGACAATCTCCAAAAAAAATCCTCATCTGCTATATCCTTTCCTTGTTCCTGGAGCTATTGTATCTCAGGTAAGTTAAAGTGGCCCCTAATCTCATGCCCCTTTGAATTATTCACACGTCCATCTTCACTTGCACCAGGAGCCCCAAAAAGTATCCTACAAGTATCTAACTAATCATACAATCTCTAATCTCGATCCACACAGAATCCTCCCCATCAATTCCCTCCGTAGCGTCATGCCTCTCTCTCGAGACAATCGTCATTTCCCACATGTAGACACACTTCGTCCCCTTTTCTCTTTCCTATTATACATATAAACCCTGTAGCCTTGAATTCCTGTCCTCCAGTTTGATTGTTCATGAAACCACATCTCAGTGACAGTGACGAGATCATACCCCACACCATCAAGCAGCTTCCAGCTCTTCTTTCTTTCCAGTGAAGATCCTGCTATTCATATACAACACCTTCAACTTTTTCCTTCCAGGAACTACCTGCTGTCCCAACCCAACAACCACATCCTCAGTTTCTCTTCTAAAAAGTCCTAATTTGTTTCTCAATAACTGCCGCAAATCTCAGCACCCCCTTCTCTGAAGGAGAATCTGAAGAATCTGAATCTGAATCTGAAGAATCTGAATCTGAACCACACAGAATCTGAAGCACCCCCTTCTCTCATACACTCACTTTGACCATGCATGGATCCCTACATATTCACAAACCCACATTCATCCATCCCACACCATCCCTCCAAACACTGGTTCACATCCATCAGTCTATTACAGAAATCCACAAGCTATTCCACTCTTGGTAGAATCCCTGAAAACAAAACACCCTCATAAATCAAAAATCATACCTCCTCTTCAAAGGTTCAGAAGAGATCCTCATCACCTCTACGCTCTGCAAGTACCACTACCAATGTTCCCGGCCAACAACCCCAGAAAATGTCACCCTACATTCCCCCAATATCCACGAAGTACCCCCACCCAAAACCCTCTGCAACACAAAACTGTTTCGTATCGTTGTGACAAAACGGAGACTCCACATATTCAATACCCTCATCGCCAACAAAAAAAATCTCCCTTTTCACCCGGCCTTTGCTTACCATCTGATACCCACCATCACACACACACACACACACACACACACACACACACACACACACACACACACACACACACACACACACACACACACACACACACACACACACACACACCACCTCCCCAATAATCTACACATCCATGCTTGTGTAGACATTGCCTAGCAACCCATAACAATGTGTAAAAATTATACTAAAAAAAAACTTTTGTGGTATTAGCATTAAACACAAAATAATAGCACTACGAGTCTTGAAACTCACCTGGAATCCAGGATCACCTGGAACTGGAAGATTGAGACTATCAGCCTCTCTGTGATGTGAAAGTGTAAGGCCCATTGACTAAGCTTCATCGGCGGGAGATTCCAATTATTTTGAAGGCCTTGGTTTTCACGGCACCAAACACAGCAAGGTGTGAGGCAGGAGCACCAGCCCAGACAGGAGAACAGTATTCCATCAAACTGCAGATGAAGGCCTTGTCAGTGGATAAGAGTTCAGGTGTGCCATTGAAGGACTCTACATGACGAAGAGCCAAATCAGACATGTGGTTTTTCCAGATCATGACTGATAATGAGACCCAAAAGTTTGAGTGATTGAACTCATTCAAAAGGATTGTCAAGAAAGTAGATGGGAGGGTTTGTCAGACAGTCTTTTCGGAGAGACAAAGTGAGAGTGTACGATTTGTTAGGATTGAAAGACAAACCAACTCCAAGTGTTTTACTAGCCTGTAATTCTATCAGGTCTGCAGAGAGGAAAGAGGCTGTTGCTTGTCCACCTGAAGGATGAGATGTTATGGCAAGTTTTTCGTTTTCCCTTCCACTTCTGTTATTGAGAGTTTGTGGCTTGACCCATGTTGTTTGTTTCTTGTGTCCTCCCATAATTTTCATTCTTCTCGATATCACTTATTTCTCCAAGTCTCCCTCTATTTTGTGTCTCAACTCTGCCGTTGGTGTACTTCTCCTCCCCTCCCATATGTTTCTCCAGTTCCTTTTCTTTTGTAACATCCCAATCTGTTCTGTGTTTTTGCTCTTCCATGAGACTCGACAATGAATACAAAAAAGAATTATACTGAACAATTCAGATGTACAACATGATACAGGATTGAATGGGAAGTTACTTACACTGTACTTAGAGATAGAGCTGTCCTACTACCGATGCTGCCTACCATGCCTCACCTCTGAATAAAAAAATTTGGGGGGGGTTGGGGTGGGAAGGGAGAAAAAGTGTCCCAATAAAACCCAACAATAATGTGACCATTTTTGGATTGATAGGTGGAAGGCATCAACTTAGCTGGGTCAGATAGAATGTTTTTCTCATTGTGACCTATTGGGTCAACCTCATCCTCTTGCTGGAGATATTACTCGTCCGGCCCCAGCGATGCATGGTGCGTGTCTTGGTCAAGCACGCGTTCCGGTCTGCATCCTCGCCCGGCGCGCCCATCCTGTGAGGGGATGAGTAAGGTGGGGGTGAGCGGACAAATATGGGAAGAAACTGGAAATTTCCAGGCTCATGACCGCTGCAGCTTCGCTCCTCACGTTATTCCCAACTTTACCGGAACTCTAACATTTGTGTTCTTTGTCTGTAAAACCAGGGTACATGGATCAAAATCTGCAAATAAAACAAGGATTATTACGATTTAAGGAATGAGAGTCTGGTAAGGCGAGAGTAGAAGGGCGGGCATAATATTGAATGAGATAAGGGCAGAGAGAGGGAGAGAGAGAGAGAGAGAGAGAGAGAGAGAGAGAGAGAGAGAGAGAGAGAGAGAGAGAGAGAGAGAGACAGACAGACAGACAGACAGACAGACAGACAGACAGAGAGAGACAGACAGACAGAGACAGACAGAGAGAGACATAAAAACAGACAGAGAGAAACAGACAGACCGAGAGAGAGATAGACAGAAAGAGAGACACACAGATTCACAGACAGAGACACAGACACAGACACAGACACAAATAAGACCAAAGCTTACCTTGCTGTTATGTTTAATCCCCCAGGGATCTTTGACTGGTCGAGGATTAAACATGACCATCACCGCCGTGCCTCAACACAGAGTGCCATTTCCTGTGTGTTTTGTATTTTACGGCGATGGTCCCGCTTCACACAGGGGCAACAAAGGTTTCATCGGCTTGAAATGTGTCCTCTTGAAGCAGATATGACAGAGAACACAATGACTGGGATCACAGAATGGCAGAATGCTGTCATTGTTGCTGCATTTGCTTCTGGTCTTGCATCTTGCTGTTGAGAAGTTTCAATTACTCTGGAAGCAGTCATTACTGCTGTGTTTGCTTCTTATCTTGCTTCTTGATGTTGCGGAGTTTCTGCTGCTCTGGATTTTTTCACCGGACTTCACCGGAACTCTAACATTTGTGTTCTTTGTCTGTAACACTAGGGTACATGGATCAAAATCTGCAAATAAAACAAGGATTATTACGATTTAAGGAATGAGAGTCTGGGAAGGCGAGAAGAGAAGGGTAGGCATAATATTGAATGAGATAGATAGAGATAGAGATAGAGATAGAGATAGAGATAGAGATAGAGATAGAGATAGAGATAGAGATAGAGATAGAGATAGAGATAGAGATAGAGATAGAGATAGAGATAGAGATAGAGATAGAGATAGAGATAGAGATAGAGATAGAGATAGAGATAGAGATAGAGATAGAGATAGAGATAGAGAGAGAGAGACACAAATAAGACCAAAGCTCACCTTGCTGTAAGCCTGGTGTTGACTCAGTGGTTAGGGTGGTGGCTTGGGATCCTGGGGTCCTGAGTTCAAGCCCCGTCGGCCGCTGAATTAATACACCAGGGGGTTGACTCAGCCTGTCATCCTTCTGAGGTCGGCGAAATGAGTGCCAGTTCCAGTGTGTGTACTGGTAGAGGGGCACTGCATCAACGACACAGTCGCGCTTCAAGAAATTTTACGGCGATGGTCCAGCTTCACACAGGGGCAACAAAGGTTTCATCGGCTTGAAATGTGTCCTCTTGAAGCAGATATGACAGACAACACAATGACTGGGAGATCACAGGATGGCAGAATGCTGTCATTGTTGCTGTGTTTGCTTCTGGTCTTGCTTCTTGCTGTTGAGAAGTTTCAATTACTCTGGAAGCAGTCATTACTGCTGTGTTTGCTTCTCATCTTGCTTCTTGATGTAAGGGAGTTTCTGCTGCTCTGAATTTTAATCATTCCTTGTTTTTTTGTCTTCTTTGTCTAATTATATCTTCCTGTCCTTCTGCCTTTCTTCTTCTTCTTCTTCTTCTTCTTCTTCTTCTTCTTCTTCTTCTTCTATCTCCCGCTCCTTCCTCCTTTCTTCTTTATGATCAGTTTTCTTCTTTCTTGGTCTTGCGGAGTTAAGGCTGTTCTGGTGCAGATTTTTTACAGTGTTTTCTTTTCGTCTTCTTTCTTACTCTCCAGGAGTGAAAAGCTATGCTGGATGCAGCTTTTGCAAGTCGTTTTTTTGGTAAGTTTGCCTCCTGTACATTTCTTTCTTTTGGTAGGAACCATCTTCCTGCAAACGAAAGGAGTGAGGAAGGGGAGGAAGGAAGAGCGAGGAAGAGGAGGAGGAGAGCGAGGAAGAGGAGGAGAAGGAGAGCGAGGAAGGGGAGGAGGAGAGCGAGGAAGGGGAGGTGGAGAGCGAGGAAGGGGAGGAGGAGAGCGAGGAAGGGGAGGAGGAGAGCGAGGAAGGGGAGGAGGAGAGCGAGGAAGGGGAGGAGGAGAGCGAGGAAGGGGAGGAGGAGAGCGAGGAAGGGGAGGAGGAGAGCGAGGAAGGGGAGGAGGAGAGCGAGGAAGGGGAGGAGGAGAGCGAGGAAGGGGAGGAGGAGAGCGAGGAAGGGGAGGAGGAGAGCGAGGAAGGGGAGGAGGAGAGCGAGGAAGGGGAGGAGGAGAGCGAGGAAGGGGAGGAGGAGAGCGAGGAAGGGGAGGAGGAGAGCGAGGAAGGGGAGGAGGAGAGCGAGGAAGGGGAGGAGGAGAGCGAGGAAGGGGAGGAGGAGAGCGAGGAAGGGGAGGAGGAGAGCGAGGAAGGGGAGGAGGAGAGCGAGGAAGGGGAGGAGGAGAGCGAGGAAGGGGAGGAGGAGAGCGAGGAAGGGGAGGAGGAGAGCAAGCAAGGGAAGGAGGAGAGCAAGGAAGGGGAGGAGGAGAGCAAGGAAGGGGAGGAGGACAGCGAGGAAGGGGAGGAGTAGAGCGACGCTTCACCACACGTTGATATACACTCTTGGAAGGAGAGGGTGAGAAAGAGAGAGAGGTGTGGGAGGAGAGTGCTGCAGCTTATGAGGAGGAGACAGAGAGAAGAGAGGAGTGGGCAGAGAGTGTTGCACTTTATTCGGAGGGGGAGCGAGGAGGAGATGGAGTGGTACATATTGGTCAAGAGAGAGGTAGAGAGAAAGACAAAAGGTAAAGAGGGAGAAAGAGGTGGAGAGGGACAGTGGGGTAGACAGAGAGAGAGAGAGAGAGAGAGAGAGAGAGAGAGAGAGAGAGAGAGAGAGAGAGAGAGAGAGAGAGAGAGAGAGAGAGAGAGAGAGAGAGAGAGAGAGAGAGAGAGAGAGAGAGAGAGAGAGAGAGAGAGAGAGAGAGAGAGAGAGAGAGAGAGAGAGATAGGTAGAGAGAAGGAGAGGTAGGTAGAGAGAGCGAGAGAGAGGCAGAGAGAGAAAGAAAGGTAGAGAGAGAAAGAAAGGTGGAGAGAGAGAAAGAGAGGGGTAGGTAGAGGTAGAGGTAGAAAGGGAGGTCGAGGTAGGAAAAGAGAGAGAGAGACAGAGACAGAGAGAGAGACAGAGAGAGAGAGAGAGAGAGAGAGAGAGAGAGAGAGAGAGAGAGAGAGAGAGAGAGAGAGAGAGGTGCTGTGCTGTATTTGGAGGGGAGTGAGGAAGGGAGAGAGAGAGAGAGAGAGAGAGAGAGAGAGAGAGAGAGAGAGAGAGAGAGAGAGAGAGAGAGAGAGAGAGAGAGAGAGAGAGAGAGAGAGAGGTGCTGTGCTGTATTTGGAGGGGGAGTGAGGAAGGGAGAGAGAGAGAGAGAGAGAGAGAGAGAGAGAGAGAGAGAGAGAGAGAGAGAGAGAGAGAGAGAGAGAGAAAGAGAGAGAAAAGAGAGAGAAAGAGAGAGAAAAGAGAGAGAGAGAGAGAGAAAAGAGAGAGAGAGAGAGAGAGAGAAGAGAGAAGAGAGAAACAAGAGACAGGAGACGAGAGAGAAGGAGCGTTCGCAAAGAGAATAGTAGGGTAAGAATACTGATTCTGGCTCACTTTTCCCCATGTAAATGAATGGGGGATTTTCAGCGATTTATATTTTTTTTCCCTAAAAATAAATCCCCTTTTTATCCCAAGGTATATTTATTTGTCCCCCCTTTTAACTTGGAGGTTGAACCTCATTGAATTGAACACCTGGGGGTTGAACAGCTCACTCATTGAACCTATAAAGATTTGTTCATTCTCAAATTCCTTCAATAGTTTAATTTTCTTTGCACAATAATCCCCATCTAAAATATTGACAAACAAAACATTTGAATCTTTATATTTTTTAAGATACCCCTTTTGTGCCATTACGAAATGATAAACTTCTCTTAATGCTCTTGTTTGACCACCTCCTGAGCCACATATCATTTTGAGATTATAGTAAATTGTTTTTTCATTGTTCAATTGATAACCATCAAAGTTTTCAGTCCATTCAAGGATATTCATTTTTTTCTTTACATCCTCTAACTTACTAGTTTTTAAATTAATTCGCTTATTTGTTTTATTTACCTTTGTTTTAGTTATTTTTTCAATAAGACTTATTTGATATTTTTCACATTCATTATGTTTTCCATTTATATACCAAGACTGAGATTTTCTCCACTCTTTAGTTTGATTAATACTTGGTTTAACCATTTATATATTATGAAAAACGCGGCGGTAGCCCTTAAAAAACCCTAACCCATCTTCCCATCGTTAAAACATAATCTATTTTATACACTCTATCATACAATATCCATATGGAACACAATCTATTCCATTATCTAAAATAAATCTCTTATCATCAAAGGCTCCTAATGCCTTTTTATTTACTTCTTCACTATATATGTTATGTTTATAACTTCTTATTGTATTCATTTTCCTATATTCTTCTTTCTTATTCATCAAACAATTATAATAATTTCTAAAAGTTATTGATTTCTTTATTACATATTTCTTTATTCCCTTTAACCTCTTATCAATCTGTTCACCATACTTATAAGCATATGCCTTTGCTCTCAATCCAATAAACTCACTCATTACTTTTCCACCCAACTCATCCTTAAACTTACCAATAACCTTTTCATTCTTTTTGGAAAATAACTCACTCTTCTTGCTGAAATTACTTGTATCATATACTCCAATATTTTTCTTCATATCTTCATAAACATCATCAGTTTTTATATCTAGGATAAAACTATCAGTGTCCATATACAACAATGAAACATTTTCACCATACTCTTTCTTTAAGTCATTATACAAATAATCATACATCAATATCTTTGATAAATCAAGAACTGCTGTTCCAATATAAATTGGTTTATCCATTACAATACTTTCCTTTTTCATATGAATTGCAGAAAAGTTCTCTGAAAAAACCTCTTCTCTCTCAAAACTTGGTTTATTTATCAATCTCGAAGCTTCTTTCCAAGATGTTGCGAATCTAATGTTTTGCCTGTTTCTAACATTTTCCATAGTCTTTCCAAATACAGCATTATTCATTAATTTATAAAAGTCCCCTTCAAATTTTACTTTTGTATTTGCTCTCATATCTGTATTGAATTGAATATACTTTTTCACCCAAGGACTTTGTTTAAATTTTAAAACTCTATGAATTTTAGCTACTCTCAATCCTTCTCTCAAAAACTGTTTTAAGCTTCTCTGATGCAAAACATATCCCTCTTTATCATAGAATGTTGTTAATAACTTTTCTGTTGATTTACCTTTAATATTAAAACTTTTATGATAATCACTTAACCATTCTTTCTTTGGAGTTTCTTTCTCACATGCAAAAGGAAGATCTTTATGCTTATTATGAAGATCACTCGGGTACCTCAAATCAACTTCAAAATAATAACCTTCTTCTTCGTCATTCAATTCCTCTTGAGAAGAAATAACAATATTCATCAAAGCCTTTTCATAATCCTTTTCTTCCACCCACTCTAATTTACCATAAGGCAGAGATTGAGACATTGCCCATCCATACAAATTATTAGCATCAAAATACATCAAATAATTACTATCTTTTTCACTATTATAATTTGGAAGATATTTATTATTTGCTTTAGCATATCTTTTTGAACATACTTGTGATATTCCACCTCTCTTGGACTTCTCAATCATCAAAAGCATATCAACATCACTGATTAAATCTATATCTTGTTTTGTCATTTTCAACATTGCACTCCAAGCTAAACCAGGAGCTGTGAAATAGTGGGCAGGGTCTAATCCATAACAATTTTTATTATGACAGAGTGTTCTAAAAGCCTCAAACACATCAGCTAACAATAAAACATCTGTTTTTAGATATAAATCATGATATTCTCCAAGGTTCTTTATCTTAAATATTTTCCATATTTCTTGTGCGTGTTTATATTCCTTATCACTTATCTCTTCTTCATAAAGGTTATTATAGAAACTTTCTTTTGAAGGAAGTTGTGTTTCTTTAAATCTCATAAATGAATCCATATAATCATAAGGATAAATTCCCTTACTTGTAAGAATTTTCTCTTTACTTTGAATTTCATTCCTTGTTTGAATTTCCTCTCTCGTAAGAATTCCTTCTTTAATCAGAATTTCATCTTTAATCTGAATTTCCTCTTTAGTTCGAATTTTCTTTATAATTAGAATTTCATCTTCAGTTAGAATTTCCTCTTTACTTTGAATTCTCTCTTTAATCTGAATTTCCTCTTTAGTGAGAATTTCCTCTTTTGGAAAGAATGAATTAAGATTTGGAAAAGAGTCCGTGGAGCTTAGATTTGATGCGAGGTAGGCTAGTGGTGTTCCCATAAACTTGTAAGAATCTAAAAACCTAATACGAGTTATAGGTTTTGTGAATATCATTTTTGAAAATGAAATATACTTTTGACTTGTGTTTGTTATAGCAGAAATATTCCCTGGTGTTTTTGAAAGTTCATTTATAAATAGATGTGTATCATAGTTGGCGCTGTTGTGAAGAAAGACTGGAATAAAAGAAGGTAATTTATAATTAAGATTACAACAGGAATGAGCGGGACCTCTATATTTACCAGTAAGATGACAATGGTCTCTAACTTTAAACTCCTTAATTTCCCCCTCACAAATATGACAGATATTGTTCATTCTAAATTCTAATTTTTCTTCTTTGGTTAATTTCATCGGTTCATTTGTTTCTTTCATTAATTTAGTGAGTCTTATACAATCCTTTTCTAATCGTTTTACAAACTCTTGTGAAGCATTTTTTCCACGATAATGTTCAAGTTTGTTATACTTTTCTCCAACAGATGATTTGATATAATAACAAAAACCACAAGGAATATGTTTTTGATATTTATTTGTATATGGTTCTTTTGGATTAGGAGAAGCAGTATTTATCTTTTTAAGGATACATTCAAAATCAGCGTATATCACAAATGGGTGCATGATAGATTTATTATAATCTTCAAAATAAATCTTTTCACCAGGTTTAGGCATTGTAATTACAGCTGATTTATGATTACTACAATATTTTGAATGTTGTTCTAATCGTTCTTTTGTATGAAATGAATTAAGACATCGCTTACAAGGATATATTTTGTTTGCTGTTCTGAATACCTGAGAAGAGATTAATCTTGATAAATTATTGATGTATGTGTAATGTGAATTCTTTCCAACACTAAAATATAAAAGGTCAATGTGTGTTTCTTCATTTTTATAGTTGTTTGAAATTTTTAATATTTGAATTTTGTTTGTATCCGTTAATCCATATACATTAATAGAAAGATTATTCTTTTTCTCAAATTTAGGAATATCTGTTAATGGCATTGGGAATTTAAAATCTTTAATGTCCAAGGTATTCTCATATTTCATATATTGTTTTACTCTTTCTGAATTACATTTTGGTGGATGTAAGTGAGCAAGAACAGACCAGAGAAAACATTTATTATCATTGTTCTTAATATTAACAACTGCCTTCTTTAGTTTTATTTCTTTTGGTAATTCAATATAAGAAGAAGCTTTAAGAGGGTTTGATTTTAGAATGTGTATATCTAAAAAGATGATTTTTTTAATATTGAATCCACTTCCTACCACTGTATTATCAACATCCTCCTCTTGTCTTGATAGTTCTTCATAAACCCCACTATTCAAAAAATCTTGAAATGATGTTATAAAATGAAGATCTGTTCTCATATAAGGAGTTTGTTCTTCATCTTGTCTTTTCATATTCATTTTCACTCCCATATAAAACTTTAAAGTTTTTATTTCTTTTAATGTCTTTTTAATAAATTTTTCAACATCGGGTTTCACTATTTCAATTGATTCAGCTATTGATGATGGACTGGGTTCTCCAAATTGAAAAATCCTTATTTTTATATGCCCTTTAAATGCCTCATCAGTGTTTTTAATATAATAGTCTCCCTTTACTTTAAACTCATTTTTCTTGTGTTTTTGTGATTGAAGATGTTGATTATAACTACTCTTCAAAACATCCTTTGAACAGATATCACAATGTTTTCTTTCCAACTCAAGAGGAGATATTTGATGAAATAGATTAAATGTGTGTTTGTTGGTTCGGAGGTGTTTTCTATAATGTTTATATTCGTGATTACAAACATCGCAGTACGTTGTATTCACCATATTTATAGAATAAAACTTTGCTTGAACTAAAATTTTCTTGATGAAAATTTCGTTTAATTTATAGGTGAATCTGTGCTTAAAAACATTTTATCCTCCAACTTTTTCACTTAATAAATACAATGTTTCAAGACACAAAAGACAAGTTTCAATCAATCTCTTCATCTGTTAAAGATACTGAGAAATATGTCAAGGATGTAAAATTGAACAAAGATAAATATAACAACTATTGGATAAAAACTATTATGGTAAATAATATGAGTTCTTCAATTTCCTTCAGTGGAAGGGCTTTTAGTATACCTGGTAGAACATCAATTAAAGTATCTCTAACAAAAGTTTCTCCTCTCCTTCTAGTAATATATTCAAAACTAGAAAAAGCAATGAAACAAGAAAAAGTATCAAAGAACAAAAACCTTATGGATGAAGCTTTAGAAAGAAAAGATAAGACCATCTGTAATATGCAAGGAGAAATTTGTATTTTTTTCAACAACCCTAAAGATGTAAATCTTGATGAAATAAAGGATGTTAATATATCAGGTGAAATGACATTTCGTTCAATAGTAGTTAACGATAATTTTAAAATTACCTTTAATATAAAAAATGTTGTCGTTGAATCTGATAATGAAAAAAAGTATATCGATATCGATGGTAATATACAACTGAAAGTATAGATGAATTTCAGTTTAAGTAAAGTTTTACTTTATAAATATGCTAGACTTTCCTGATTCTCCATATGACAAATTTGAGAATTGTCCTGCGTGTGAAAGACAGGGATTAAACACAGAGTCAAAAGCCTATAAACAATGTATATTCTGTGATTATCTTCTAATTAATGATAATAAAAAATATAAAAAGGAAAATAATTCTTTTAGATTTACACCAAAAATGAATTACTTTACAAGATTGATTAGAGAAATGAATGTAAAGTATGAGGATGATAACACACCTTTCCTTACAAGGGAAGAAACTGAACGTATAAGAGAAATGTTCAAAGGATTGTTGTTGTATATTATTCATGGATGTAATTTTCAGGGAAATATCAACACAAGATATTGTATAAATAAAATAATGGATTATCTTGAAATTAAACCTGAACTTAGGATAAAATATAGAGTTTCTAAAAAAGCCAATAATAAATTAAATAACCTGTTTTTCAAATATATAAATGAATGATTTTTTACCTATTTGGGAAAATAAGATAAAATTTAACAACCATAAAAATCTCCCAAATTCATTAAGATGTCTCATAGTTGGTTCAAGTGGATGTGGAAAAACCTGCTTACTTTTAAAAATGCTCCTCACTCCCAACTTTTTAGATTATGATAATTTAATAATTTTCACAAAGTCGAGTTTTCAACCAGAGTATCAACTACTCTCACAAGGTTTTAATGCTGGTCTTCAAAAAGAAGATATAATAGGTTTATTTAAACGTCAAAAAACCTAAATGATTATAACATTGAAGATATAATTCAACTATTTTGTGATACACAGAGATGTAAAAAGAAATCAAATCTTATAACTTGTATTCTTAGTGATAATACGGATGATATACCGTCTCCCCAAGATTTGGATAAATCAAAAAAGAACCTCGTTATCTTTGATGATTGTGTTAATGAGAGAAACCAAACGGTAATGGACAGCTACTACACAAGAGGGAGACATTCTTCTTGTAATTGTATTTATCTTAGTCAATCGTACTTTCAACTTCCTCGTCGTTCCATCAGAAACAATGCTAATACTTTTATTTTATTCAAGTTAAATTCAATAGATATCAATAATTTTTGGAGAGATAATTGTTCTACATTATGTAGTAAAAAGAAATTTGAGGATTATATGAAGCACACGACTGAAAAATATAAATATATTGTTGTGAAACAAGATGAGATATTAAGGGATATATTTTTTGTTTTATAAACAACTACATATATAAATGACAACTATTATTATAAATCTTGTGGGTAAATCTGCTTCTGGAAAAAACTTTCATAAATCAAGGTTCTTGTGTAGTACAAATGAGAATATTGTAAATTTACTTAAAAAACACCCCGTGATACGCATTGTATCAACAACAACTAGAGCAATAAGACCTGGAGAAGTAAAAGGTGAAGATTATCACTATATTTCAGTGGAGGAACATATGCGATTGAGGAATGAAGGACAAATATTTGAGGAGGTTTCTCTTGGTACAACAAAATATTCACATTGTAAGAGTGAGTTAAAGAAACTAAAATCTGGTGGTGTTGGGATATTAGAAACTAATCCAGAAGGAACGAGACAAATTATTAAATATCTGAGCGGAGTGAAGATTTTATCATTCGGTTTTGATGTTGATGAAGAAACTCAACACAAACGTATGAAAAGCAGAGATGCAAGGATTAGTGAAGAAGAAATTACAACTCGCATTAATGTTAATAAAGAATTTGATGAAATATTTAAAGAAAAGGATTTATTTGAACACATCTACTTGAATGATGAAGAAAAGGAAAATTTCCCTGTTGATCTTTACAATTCATTAAATGATATTTTACAATAAATAAATGGATACAAAAGAAAGAGCAAGAAGATTTAAGGAACATCAAGAGTTGGTTTCAAAAGTTGTAAAACAACAGGAAGACATAAAGAAGAAACGCAGACAGAAACTAACGGGCGAAGAAGCATTTGAAAAAAACAAGAGAAATTTTTTAAACCACTTTTAAAAACTTCCCAAGAAAAATGAAAGATGTTTCCACAGTTCCCACAGTAGAATATACTCCTAGAAAGCTTCAAATGTTAAAAGATTTCAGTCAAATGACGGAGGAAGAATTAGAGCATTTAGGAGAATTAGAATATGATGATGAAGGTTTATTTCAACAACTGGAAGAGATTAATCAACCCCTGATTATATTGTGAATGCTGTTCAAAACAATGAATATTCAGCGGATTCAAAAACCAAAGCAGGACTCATTCCAACAGAACAACCAGCAATATTTCTTCTTGTTCAAGAAAAGGTATTGATATTTAATGATGAATTAAGGTTCTTAAGTTCTGCTCAACCCCTGTTAAACTAACTCCGAGATTAATGTTTCTTCTCACAAAAGATGGAAGGCAAGGTTCAACTGTGAGGGATGAATCAAAGTATATTGATAAACCATTGGATATGGAAAATAATGATGATAGAGTATATATTGATTTGCTGAACACTCTAAATTATAAGGTTATTCTTTCTGGTAAAAGTAGGAAGAATGAGAAGGAGAAACACATTATTCAGGCTTTAAGTATCCTTGGTTCAGGTATTAGTTTTCTTCCAAATGACCCATCGCAATTAGTTAATAGACTGTTATTGTTGTTTGGCAGTAAGAAGGCTGGAAATAACAATTGTTTTAATGAAGCATCAGCCATTTTAGACCAGTTGATGAACATGAAAATAATTAAGAAATATCAATATAAAGACATTTTATCTCATATTAAATAAGATGAGAAGCACAATCCTGAGTTTTAATTTCACAACAAGCGACCACACATCTTCATTCCCATACCCACTACAACTTGACACAACAAAAGAATATGAGGCATCTTTATTGTCCATGGAGACTTATAATACCTTATTTAATATAACCGAGAAAAATGACAAGTTTAGTTATAATCCGGGAAGTGGATACAAAACGATAACAGTCTCACCCGGAGCATACGAGATTTCTCAAATATCTTCCGAAATTGCTCGTCTTATGAAAGAACAGGGTGATGAACCAAAAAATATTATTATAAACATTCAAAAACATACTTCAAAATCAACGATTAAAGTTAAAAATAACTACAAGGTTGATTTCACAATTGATAATTCATTTAGAGAGTTATTAGGTTTCTCCTCAAAAAAGATTGAAACTAATGGGACGTTTTACAGTGATAATGTCATTCAAATATCCTCAGGAATAAATTCGGTGTTAATTCACTGTGATTTGATTGATGGTGCTTATAATGATGGATTAAAAACAAATACAATATTTTCATTCAGCGCATACTCAACCCCAATTGGTTATAAATTCAATATGGAGCCTAAAAATTTGGTTTATCTACCTGTGTCAGGAAAAACCATACACAGAGTAAATTTTAGGATAACCGACCAAGATAATCGTGTGATCTCTTTTAATGGAGAAGTTATATCCATCAGAATTCACCTACGTGAAGTTTTTCAATAAATAAATACGATGGTTATTGTGAGGAAGCACGAGTTGGGAAAATATAAAATAATTACAGGGGATGGGATGTTCCTTTCCCCGTACTACAAGGGTGAAGGTATGTATCTTGGTAGAGGATACTATAAACCTAAGAGACAAAGGGGTGTTGGACATCAATTTAGAGGAGATGGGATAATTGATACTCTCATGGGTATTGGTTCAACTATTCTTAAACATAAAGACCTAATTGGTTCAACTGCTTCTGCTGTGGGAAATGTAGCAGGTGCTGTAAAGAGTATAAAAGATGCTCAGAAAGAATCTCATAAATTACAAGCAATAAAAGAAATTAAGAAAGGTAAAACTCAGTTGTCCCCCAAGAACGACAGAAAATAATTCAAATACTTGGATCAGGGTTTCAAAAGTTTTAACATCTTTTTTCCTAAATAAATACAAGTATGGAAGCAATTGATAGTATCTATGATTTGGATGATACTATTATTATCTCAAACTCCACTAAAAAAGAAGATTACTTCAAGGTAAATGCAATAACTGGAACAGACTGGAATACAAATGGTACAAAAAGTTTTGAAATAAATAATCAACAAACCTATTTGAATCTCTCCGAAAGTTTCTTGTTGTGTAAATTTAAATTCACTAAGGCTGGGAATAACACAAACGCTACACTTGTAAATGATTTCTTCTGGAAAATGTTTGATAGTGTGCGATTGTATATTGGAACACAAGAAGTTGAAGCGGTTGATTATGTCTCTGCTGTATCTGAAATGATGAAATTTACACTCTATACATTCAGTGATAGAATGGGAAAGGGGTCTGTCGAAGGTTTTATTCCTGATATGTCAACGGGAACAAACACAGACCCTGGATATATTCAAAGGAAAGGAATGTATAATGATGATACAAAAGCAGAAAATAGTTTTACTGTGGCAGTTCCTCTTAAAGGTATATTTGGATTTTGTGATTATGATAAAGTTCTGTATGGTCTTAAAATTAGATTTCAACTACAAAGGAATGATAATGAAAATAGATTGCTTTTTGGTGTTGGTAATGCTTTTGGTGATCAGAATAAATTTGTAATTGAGGAGATGAGTTGGTATATCAGTGAATATACTCCTAATCTTAAAACAGAAGAGATGTTGAATCGAAGACTTAACTCAAAGAGACCACTCAGTGTATCATACCTCAAAAGAAGATGTCAACACGTTAAACTCAATCAAACTACTTACACGTGGAATTTGGGTGTTCTGGAAGGAAAGCCACGATATCTGTGGATGATTTTTAAAAAGCCAGATGGTGATACTGCGACTGATAAGAATAATGCATTGAGTGATAATGCTAAGGTGAAACAACTTCGCGTTTCTCTAGATGGAACATTTTATCCACGAGATAGATTGGAAATTAATTGGGAAAAAATGATTTTGCTGAAGCATACAAGTCTTACCAAAAGGTGTGTGAAAGTAATGGAAATAAAGAACCTATTTTGGATATGACAGCATTTAAAAGTTTGTATACAATCTATACGTTTGACCTGAGCGCTCAAAAAGAAACTATAAAGTCTAATCGAGTGGATACTTCCCTATACATTGAAAGAGGAGAGAGTGAAGAAGTTGATACATATTGTTTGCTTTTGGAAGAAACAGAATTGCAGATTAATACAGATAATGGTGTGATGATTAGTCTCACATAATTTTTTTGTTAAATAAATGAGTGGCAAAGTACCAACTGGGGTATATGTTAATCAAATCAATCTTCATAAACTATCATCTTGTGTTCAAAATCAAAAGCCTTGTACGATTAACGTTAATACAATTCAGAGAAAAGGAGCAGTAAGAATTGATGTTTTGCTCACAAGAGAACAGGTTAAAATCTTGAATGACACTGGCTCACTTAAAATTAAAATGACAAAACCAATGTTGAAAAAATATTCAATAAGAGAGACGAGTGGAGGATTTCTCCCATTTCTAATTCCTTTATTTGCTGGTTTAAGTGCGGTTGGAGCATTGACGGGTGGTATTTCAACAGCGGTCAAAACTGCCAACGAAAGGAAGGCTCAACTCCAGGCTCAAAAAGAATTGGAAAGACATAACAAAGAGTTGGAGAAACAAATTAGTGGAAGTGGTGTAATTGTAGATTTTGCTGAAAAACTTGAAGGTCTGCCTGATAAAGCGAGATTGTTAGTTGGAGATATGCTTTCTTCTATAGCACAAGCAGGTGTAAAATTAACGAAAAGAGGTAATGGATTATATCTTTCTAATAAATAAATGAGCATTGATGAGTGGTTGAAAGAATTTGGAAAGAATACAACATCAAATTTACAACTTGCCAAATATTGTAAGAAATTAAAAATTCATAATGTGGTTATTTGTATGAGAGATGAATTAACAAATGTGTCGAAACATACAAAGAATATTATTATGAACTTAGAAGATAATGATGGGAACGGTTCTCATTGGGTTTGTATTTTTAATAGTCAAGACAAATATTATTTTGATAGTTTTGGTCTTCCACCACCTGTTGAAGTCATAAAATTCTTACAGAATGGTGTTTATCAAACATTTCAAGTCCAAGAATTAAATTCCAAGTGTTGTGGTCAATTATGTCTATATGTGTTATTTCAACTCAACAAAAATAAAAAATTTTATGATATTATTTTTAATCTAATATAAATGACTTATGTTGGTAAAGATGGTTCTATCTTTGGTGTATCTCAAGAACTGGATATTGATTTATCAAATTATTACACAAAGGCACAGGCTGAACGACATAAATATAATATAAACAAAAATATTAACATGAAAAATGCTTATAAATTAAAAAATTATCCAAGCCCGACTGACGCGAATGACTTGGTGAGATTAAGCGATTTATCACAATATATATACTTAAATAAAACGGCTGTGTATTCTAAAGATACAGAAGTGTTGATATTATCTCCAGGTCATACAGAATTCACAGTTCGAATTAAAATAAATTTTTATAAAGAAGGGCGTATCGTTTGTATGAGAATAGAACAATGGGGGTATGATATGAATGATTTAGGGTATAATTGGTCATTTAAAATTAACCTCGAAGACCTGGAACAATTAAATCAGTCTCGTAAGGAAGAATATTATCCACTTGGTATCGAGAATGAGTTTTGTGGAGCCACGATTAGTAAACAACAAATAAAAGAATTTAATAAGGGTAAATATAATAATGGTTTTGCCCTTGTTTATCTCATGAAAACAGAAAAAACAGGATTATATATAATAAGTAAGGAAATACAAAATGATTTAACTATGGGAAGATGGGGAGGTGTTTCGTGCCATAATATTATTCTAACATATATTTCTAATACATAAATGACAGCAAGAAGGCTTCAAGAAAATTATCATTTCTGTGTTCAAGCATACCTTCAAGAAAAGGGTATTCGGTATTTTAATAAATATGTTCTACAACATAAGAATGAGGTATTTTCAATAAAAGATTGGCATTATGCTGATGTTGATAAACCAACAACTTTAGATTTAATTAGAATGTTAAATAATGAAAAAATTATAAGGTTAAGAAAAGGTAAGGCTCTTTTAGAAATTCAAAAGAAATTTTATTGGTATCCTGTTGTAAAAAATTATTTTGGATACAGGAATAACAAGAAATCCTGATGAATATATGTATAATATTCTATGGGGTGTAAACGATTCAAGTATAGTAAGGGATGAGGAAGGAGTTGAAGAAGAGAGGGAAGAGGAGGAAAAGGAGAAGGAGGAGAGAGAGAATAGAGAGAGGGAGGAAAGAGAGAAGAGAGAGAGGGAGAAGAAAGAGAAGGAGGAAAAGGAGAAGAGAGAGAAGGAGGAAAGAGAGAAGAGAGAGAAGGAGGAAAAGGAGAAGAGAGAGAGGGAGGAAAGAGAGAGAATGAATAAATATCAAAATATGGAAACCAGTGAGATTCAAAAAAGAATAGAGGTATTACAGAAAATAACTCAACCCACCGAGGAGGAAAACAAAGAATTGACAAGTCTATTTGCAATACTTTCGACAAGACTATTAGCATCGACAAGATATAGATTTTAATTCAAGTTTTTTCTTAAATAAATGGAGGAGAGAGTGAAGGCATTTCTAAGGATTCTTTATGTTTTAAAAATTAAGATTCAAATGTGCATGTTGGAAACTAAAAAGGTTTTTGCACTCTGCAGAAATTTTTCTCATAAATAAATGAGTTATTGTCTCAAATGTAAAAAGAAAACTAATACTAAAAATATTTCATATATTAAAAGTAAAAATAACAGGGTTATACAAAAAGGTATATGTTTGGTGTGTGGTTCAAAAAAAAATCAATTTATCTCCAAACACAAACTCGGAGGAGATATACAAAAGTTTTTATCAGGAAGTAAATTTACAACTACTGGAATACCAGTGGAATTACATCTTCCAGGTTATTCTTTCTGTGGTCCAGGCACAAACTTAGATAAAAGATTAGATGAGGCAGACAATCCTAAATCCTGGAGTAAACCAATCAATAGAGTTGATGAAGTGTGCATGAGACACGATATTGATTATGGGAATACCACAACGTTGGAAGAAAAGCATGAAGCCGATAGAGAAATGTTATATAATTTGTCTCTGATACAAAATCCAACCTTGAGAGAAAAAGTTGATAGGTTCATCGTGAAGAAGATGATTAGTGCTAAATTGAAACTTGGACTTGGAAATTCAAAAACTTATAGGCTCTAATGATGCCATTAAGACTGAAGAGCAATTAGCTGATGAATTACATAAACCAATATTCACAAAGTTTCAGAGAAGGAAAGTTTATTCCAAGGAAGTTGATTATATCTGGTCTGCTGATTTGATTGAACTCAATAATGATAAGGGGTACAAGTATGCTTTAACCGTTATTGATTTGAGGAGTAGATATGCGTGGGTTGTCCCTTTAAAAAACAAAACAGGTAATACTCTTATGTTAGCTTTTCAACAGATATTTAATAAAAGTAAGAGAAAACCTAAGAAATTGTGGACTGATGAGGGTAGAGAGTTTTATAACAAGACATTTATGAATTTTCTAAAAAATAACAGTATTACATTATACAGTACCTTTAATGAAGGGAAGGCAGTTGTTGTTGAACGTTTTAATCGTACCTTAAAAGAGAGACTATATAAAAAATTCACACAACTCGGTTCACAACAATGGTAATCTTTTATTCAGGATATTGTGGATAAGTATAATGACACGATTCACACATCAACGAATATGAAGCCATCAGAAACATTTACAAAATTAAAATATGAAAAAGAGATTAATGTCAGAAAACCTAAGTTCAAAGTTGGTGATATCGTAAGAATATATAGGTGGAAATCTCATTTTGAAAAGGGTTTTACTGAACGATGGACGAAAGAACTTTTTAAAATTGTTGATGTAATAGATACAGTTCCTTGGACTTATAAAATATATGATTTGGAAGGGGAAGAGATTTTAGGTTCATTTTATTCACAGGAATTACAAAAGACAAAACTAAGCAGATAATACACCTTTGTGGACACTAGAGGGACAAGTATATAATGTGTGTCAAGGGGGACGTTCTTAGATCTGTGAACCCCAAACACAGAATCCTCAACTGAATAGTCAAGGCTTAACTTTTGTTTGTGTGTGTGTGTGTAATGGGAGCAATAGGTTGGCGCTTCACTCCCTCCTACTATACACCGTTGTGGACACTCGAGGGCCAAGTCCGAGGTGTATAACAGTATATAATGTGTGTCAAGGGGGACGTTCTTAGATCTGTGAACCCCAAACACAGAATCCTCAACTGAATAGTCAAGGCTTAACTTTTGTTTGTTGATGTGTATGTGTGTGTGTCCCAACCCTCACATTCAAAATCTCAACACCAACCCTCACATTCAAAATCTCAACCCCAACTCAATCCTCGCCCAACACAATGTCTTTTTCAAAATGAGATTTCCACCTATATATATATATTTTTACGTTTTTTTTCTTCTTCCAATTCTGTCTTTTAAGGCTTTCAGGTTTGATGACGTAGAAAGGGGGAGTAAGCCTGCACTTTCTTCCCAGAACTTTCTTGATCTTGCTCCCATCAAGCACCATCCGACAAAGAACTACATCGATAGGTTTAGATCCCAAAGAGTGATAGCAACTCCAAAAGTCTCCAAAATATAAATAAATAAAATAATAATAATAATAAATAAATAAATAAATAAATAAAAGCCCCCAAAAAAGTTTCAAGTGTCCAACATAAACCCAACTTTCCAAGTCTTCAAGGTATAACCACATTCCCGTTGAGTTTCCAAGATATGTATCACATTGTGAGTTATCAATCCAGAACCCACATTTCAAGTATTCAAAGTAAAACCAACTTACAAAGTCTCTTAAGGATAACTCATTTACTGATTTTTTCAAAATTTGTGAGTCTCCAAGGTAGGCCCCATATTTAGAACCATCTTGGCAGAACCCTTTTCCTGAGTCTCCAAGGTAGTTATTTAAACCATCAAGGCAGAACTCATTTACTGATTTTTTCAAAATTTGTGAGTCTCCAAGGTAGGCCCCATATTTAGAACCATCTTGGCAGAACCCTTTTCCTGAGTCTCCAAGGTAGTTATTTAAACCATCAAGGCAGAACTCATTTACTGATTTTTTCAAAATTTGTGAGTCTCCAAGGTAGGCCCCATATTTAGAACCATCTTGGCAGAACCCTTTTCCTGAGTCTCCAAGGTAGTTATTTAAACCATCAAGGCAGAACTCATTTACTGATTTTTTCAAAATTTGTGAGTCTCCAAGGTAAAACTTGTATTCTGGCTCATCAAGGTATAACTTGTTCAGTGGGTATTGTCTTGATAACTCACAATGAGTACTATTGCTGTAAAACTCTTTTTCAGGATTTTGCTGGTCTCCAAGGTATAACTCTTTGGTTGGGTCATCAAGGACAAACTCGTTCTGTGGGTCTTGGTCGCTCATAAGGTCTTCAACCAAGCCAACAATTTCGCCCCAAGTTGTAGCAAAAGCAGTATTTTCATTTCGTATTTCAGACACAATTTCCTGTGAGAGAAAATAATAATGTATTAATTAAGTTATTTAATTATTAAATGAGTATGCTTCAATCAAAGTTTGAAAATAGGAAAATAAAAAATCTTACCTCAATAGATAAGAGGTTTGAATCCAGTTCATCAACTTGAAGGTTTAGTTCCATACAAGACAGAGAGTTCCAAGGAACACCAAAGTCATCCCACTCAAGGTCTTCAACCAAGCCAACAATTTCCCCAAAGTTGTAGCAAAAGCAGTATTTTCATTTCGTATTTCAGACACAATTTCCTGTGAGAGAAAATAATAATGTATTAATTAAGTTATTTAATTATTAAATGAGTATGCTTCAATCAAAGTTTGAAAATAGGAAAATAAAAAATCTTACCTCAATAGATAAGAGGTTTGAATCCAGTTCATCAACTTGAAGGTTTAGTTCCATAGAAGACAGACAGTTCGAGACAAGCACACAGAACACCATTGCCAGCAAGAACAAATGTTTAAAATGGAGCCTGGGTTTGAAGCTTGTATAGAGAAAGACTGGTGGGTGTGGTTTCCTTTGGAAATTCCCTGGGCAAGCCTAGGCAAGCCTTCATTGGGAAATTTTTCAAAACCATAACATCCTGTAATTTTCTAGTGATTTCTTTGTGAGTCAGAGATGAACTGGAAATGATGTAAGAGTGGGCGGGGCTTAGCAAAAGTAGGCGGAGCTTAGGAAAAGTGGGCGTGGCTTAGAAAAAATACCTTATGAAAAGTGGGCGGAGCTTAGCAAAAGTGGGCGGGGCTTAGGAAAAGTGGGCGTGGCTTAGAAAAAATACCTCATGAAAAGTGGGCGGAGCTTAGCAAAAGTGGGCGGGGCTTAGGAAAAGTGGGCGTGGCTTAGAAAAAAATACCTCATGAAAAGTGGGCGGAGCTTAGCAAAAGTGGGCGGGGCTTAGCAAAAGTGGGCGGGGCTTAAAGAAAAGTGGGCGGGGCTTAACAAAAAATAACCTGTGGCTCAGGAGGTGGTCAGATGAGAGCATTAAGAGAAGTTTATCATTTCGTAATGGCACAAATGGGGTATCTTAAAAAATATAAAGATTCAAATGTTTTGTTTGTCAATATTTTAGATGGGGATTATTGTGCAAAGAAAATTAAACTATTGAAGGAATTTGAGAATGAACAAATCTTTATAGGTTCAATGAGTGAGCTGTTCAACCCCCAGGTGTTCAATTCAATGAGGTTCAACCTCCAAGTTAAAAGGGGGGACAAATAAATATACCTTGGGATAAAAAGGGGGGTTTATTTTTAGGGAAAAAAATATAAATCGCTGAAAATCCCCCATTCATTTACATGGGGAAAAGTGAGCCAGAATCAGTATTCTTACCCTACTGAGAATGTTATGCTTTATTATCGTGTTATGTTATGATCGTGCACGTGTGCACGCATGCACACACGAATACATGCACACACAATATATCAGTGCTGAGCCAATATCAGAATCGGCAATCGGCATGTGCGTGCATATTACCGGTTACAATACTGTGCTGTGAACAACCCAAACACCTTGATGAGCTATCACCCTTGTTTTGGGCAAATTTCAATAAACAAATAAAAAAGCAACAACATTGGATTATTGACGTTTCAAGGAGATGTGCACAAACAACATTATTCGGTATAAACAGCTGCCAATTAAAAAATTGGCTCTAATTTAGAAAACGTGTTTATACGGTAAACAGCTCGGAAATCAGGTGTCAAATATACTCTGCTTTGTAACTCACAAAGAGAAACCATATAACCATTCTAAAGCACCTAGTTCAATTTACTTACTGTGAACGATTGTTCGGAACCTGGGGACTCCCTGTGCTGTATTTCGTATAAAACTTGTTTTTCACACGATTTGTTTCACATTAAACATCCTCCATGTTTAATGTGTTCACCTGTGTAAATATCCTGAAATGGAATCAACTACAAGGGACCCATGACAATGCTTAAAGTCAGCATCCCAAGTTTTCCTCTTCAGCAATATGAAGCTGCATTACAGCCAACATTCATTTGTGGATTTCTTTGGAGTTGTCACCCTGTTTGCAGAAAAAGGCTGATCTTGTAAGTTATCATATAACTAATGACTTATAATGTTATCATTTTATACTAAATTTTGTGCACTTAAATTTTGAAATAACAGTACAGTTCTGTACATCAGAATTATCACAGAAGAATCTCACCTGCACTCGCTGAGAAAACCTATCAAAATCCTCTGGTGCGCTAGTACGCTTTTGAGCTTTCTGAGCATCTTTAAAGTGCACATTTAATTTATTTGTTTTTACCATGCATGAATACCTACATATCAGTGATGTGAACCTCTGACGATAGCTCATCTAATAACGGAGCACCCACCTCAAATAAGCTTCCACGCAAACTTACGTGCATCTGACAATTGGCTGGAGCGGTCAGGTGGCCCGTAAGAAGGGCTGCTTTGTGCTTTGCGAGTGCCTCGGCTTACGTCACATATCAACCATTC
>NC_140961.1:36104564-36192064 GCF_056783735.1 Eptatretus burgeri
AATATATACTCTATCATCATTATTTTCCATCTCCAATGGTTTATCAATATACTTTGATTCATCCCTCACAGTTGAACCTTGTCTTCCATCTTTTGTGAGAAGAAACATTAATCTCGGAGTTAGTTTAACAGGGGGTTGAGCAGAACTTAAGAACCTTAATTCATCATTAAATATCAATACCTTTTCTTGAACAAGATGAAATATTGCTGGTTGTTCTGTTGGAATGAGTCCTGCTTTGGTTTTTGAATCCGCTGAATATTCATTGTTTTGAACAGCATTCACAATATAATCAGGGGGTTGATTAATCTCTTCCAGTTGTTGAAATAAACCTTCATCATATTCTAATTCTCCAATATGCTCTAATTCTTCCTCCATCATTTGACTGAAATCTTTTAACATTTGGAGCTTTCTGGGAGTATATTCTACTGTGGGAACTGTGGAAACATCTTTCATTTTTTCTTGGGAAGTTTTTAAAAGTGGTTTAAAAAATTTCTCTTGTTTTCTTTCAAATACTTCTTCGCCCGTTAGTTTCTGTCTGCGTTTCTTCTTTATGTCTTCCTGCTGTTTTACAACTTTTGAAACCAACTCTTGATGTTCCTTAAATCTTCTTGCTCTTTCTTTTGTATCCATTTATTTATTGTAAAATATCATTTAATGAATTGTAAAGATTAACAGGGAAATTTTCCTTTTCTTCATCATTCAAGTAGATGTGTTCAAATAAATCCTTTTCTTTAAATATTTCATCAAATTCTTTATTAACATTAATGCGAGTTGTAATTTCTTCTTCACTAATCCTTGCATCTCTGCTTTTCATACGTTTGCGTTGAGTTTCTTCATCAACATCAAAACCGAATGATAAAATCTTCACCCCGCTCAGATATTTAATAATTTGTCTCGTTCCTTCTGGATTAGTTTCTAATATCCCAACACCACCAGATTTTAGTTTCCTTAACTCACTCTTACAATGTGAATATTTTGTTGTACCAAGAGAAACCTCCTCAAATATTTGTTCTTCATTCCTCAATCACATATGTTCCTCCACTGAAATATAGTGATAATCTTCACCTTTTATTTCTCCAGGTCTTATTGCTCTAGTTGTTGTTGATACAATGCGTATCACGGGGTGTTTTTTAAGTAAATTTACAATATTCTCATTTGTACTACACAAGAACCTTGATTTATGAAAGTTTTTTCCAGAAGCAGATTTACCCACAAGATTTATAATAATAGTTGTCATTTATATATGTAATTGTTTATAAAACAAAAAATATATCCCTTAATATCTCATCTTGTTTCACAACAATATATTTATATTTTTCAGTCATGTGCTTCATGTAATCCTCAAATTTCTTTTTACTACATAATGTAGAACAATTATCTCTCCAAAAATTATTGATATCTATTGAATTTAACTTGAATAAAATAAAAGTATTAGCATTGTTTCTGATGGAACGACGAGGAAGTTGAAAGTACGATTGACTAAGATAAATACAATTACAAGAAGAATGTCTCCCTCTTGTGTAGTAGCTGTCCATTACCGTTTGGTTTCTCTCATTAACACAATCATCAAAGATAACGAGGTTCTTTTTTGATTTATCCAAATCTTGGGGAGACGGTATATCATCCGTATTATCACTAAGAATACAAGTTATAAGATTTGATTTCTTTTTACATCTCTGTGTATCACAAAATAGTTGAATTATATCTTCAATGTTATAATCATTTAGGTTTTTTTGACGTTTAAATAAACCGATTATATCTTCTTTTTGAAGACCAGCATTAAAACCTTGTGAGAGTAGTTGATACTCTGGTTGAAAACTCGACTTTGTGAAAATTATTAAATTGTCATAATCTAAAAAGTTGGGAGTGAGGAGCATTTTTAAAAGTAAGCAGGTTTTTCCACATCCACTTGAACCAACTATGAGACATCTTAATGAATTTGGGAGATTTTTATGGTTGTTAAATTTTATCTTATTTTCCCAAATAGGTAAAAAATCATTCATTTATATATTTGAAAAACAGGTTATTTAATTTATTATTGGCTTTTTTAGAAACTCTATATTTTATCCTAAGTTCAGGTTTAATTTCAAAATAATCCATTATTTTATTTATACAATATCTTGTGTTGATATTTCCCTGAAAATTACATCCATGAATAATATACAACAACAATCCTTTGAACATTTCTCTTATACGTTCAGTTTCTTCCCTTGTAAGGAAAGGTGTGTTATCATCCTCATACTTTACATTCATTTCTCTAATCAATCTTGTAAAGTAATTCATTTTTGGTGTAAATCTAAAAGAATTATTTTCCTTTTTATATTTTTATTATCATTAATTAGAAGATAATCACAGAATATACATTGTTTATAGGCTTTTGACTCTGTGTTTAATCCCCGTCTTTCACACGCAGGACAATTCTCAAATTTGTCATATGGAGAATCAGGAAAGTCTAGCATATTTATAAAGTAAAACTTTACTTAAACTGAAATTCATCTATACTTTCAGTTGTATATTACCATCGATATCGATATACTTTTTTTCATTATCAGATTCAACGACAACATTTTTTATATTAAAGGTAATTTTAAAATTATCGTTAACTACTATTGAACGAAATGTCATTTCACCTGATATATTAACATCCTTTATTTCATCAGGATTTACATCTTTAGGGTTGTTGAAAAAAATACAAATTTCTCCTTGCATATTACAGATGGTCTTATCTTTTCTTTCTAAAGCTTCATCCATAAGGTTTTTGTTCTTTGATACTTTTTCTTGTTTCATTGCTTTTTCTAGTTTTGAATATATTACTAGAAGGAGAGGAGAAACTTTTGTTAGAGATACTTTAATTGATGTTCTACCAGGTATACTAAAAGCCCTTCCACTGAAGGAAATTGAAGAACTCATATTATTTACCATAATAGTTTTTATCCAATAGTTGTTATATTTATCTTTGTTCAATTTTACATCCTTGACATATTTCTCAGTATCTTTAACAGATGAAGAGATTGATTGAAACTTGTCTTTTGTGTCTTGAAACATTGTATTTATTAAGTGAAAAAGTTGGAGGATAAAATGTTTTTAAGCACAGATTCACCTATAAATTAAACGAAATTTTCATCAAGAAAATTTTAGTTTAAGCAAAGTTTTATTCTATAAATATGGTGAATACAACGTACTGCGATGTTTGTAATCACGAATATAAACATTATAGAAAACACCTCCGAACCAACAAACACACATTTAATCTATTTCATCAAATATCTCCTCTTGAGTTGGAAAGAAAACATTGTGATATCTGTTCAAAGGATGTTTTGAAGAGTAGTTAAAATCAACATCTTCAATCACAAAAACACAAGAAAAATGAGTTTAAAGTAAAGGGAGACTATTATATTAAAAACACTGATGGGGCATTTAAAGGGCATATAAAAATAAGGATTTTTCAATTTGGAGAACCCGGTCCATCATCAATAGCTGAATCAATTGAAATAGTGAAACCTGATGTTGAAAAATTTATTAAAAAGACATTAAAAGAAATGAAAACTTTAAAGTTTTATATGGGAGTGAAAATGAATATGAAAAGACAAGATGAAGAACATACTCCTTATATGAGAACAGGTCTTCATTTTATAACATCATTTCAAGATTTTTTGAATAGTGGGGTTTATGAAGAACTATCAAGACAAGAGGAGGATGTTGATAATACAGTGGTAGGAAGTGGATTCAATATTAAAAAAATCATCTTTTTAGATATACACATTCTAAAATCAAACCCTCTTAAAGCTTCTTCTTATATTGAATTACCAAAAGAAATAAAACGAAAGAAGGCAGTTGTTAATATTAAGAACAATGATAATAAATGTTTTCTCTGGTCTGTTCTTGCTCACTTTCATCCACCAAAATGTAATTCAGAAAGAGTAAAACAATATATGAAATATGAGAATACCTTGGACATTAAAGATTTTAAATTCCCAATGCCACTAACAGATATTCCTAAATTTGAGAAAAAGAATAATCTTTCTATTAATGTATATGGATTAACGGATACAAACAAAGTTCAAATATTAAAAATTTCAAACAACTATAAAAATGAAGAAACACACATTGACCTTTTATATTTTAGTGTTGGAAAGAATTCACATTACACATACATCAATAATTTATCAAGATTAATCTCTTCTCAGGTATTCAGAACAGCAAACAAAATATATCCTTGTAAGCGATGTCTTAATTCATTTCATACAAAAGAACGATTAGAACAACATTCAAAATATTGTAGTAATCATAAATCAGCTGTAATTACAATGCCTAAACCTGGTGAAAAGATTTATTTTGAAGATTATAATAAATCTATCATGCACCCATTTGTGATATACGCTGATTTTGAATGTATCCTTAAAAAGATAAATACTGCTTCTCCTAATCTAAAAGAACCATATACAAATAAATATCAAAAACATATTCCTTGTGGTTTCTGTTATTATATCAAATCATCTGTTGGAGAAAAGTATAACAAACTTGAACATTATCGTGGAAAAAATGCTTCACAAGAGTTTGTAAAACGATTAGAAAAGGATTGTATAAGACTCACTAAATTAATGAAAGAAACAAATGAACCGATGAAATTAACCAAAGAAGAAAAATTAGAATTTAGAATGAACAATATCTGTCATATTTGTGAGGGGGAAATTAAGGAGTCTAAAGTTAGAGACCATTGTCATCTTACTGGTAAATATAGAGGTCCCGCTCATTCCTGTTGTAATCTTAATTATAAATTACCTTCTTTTATTCCAGTCTTTCTTCACAACAGCGCCAACTATGATACACATCTATTTATAAATGAACTTTCAAAAACACCAGGGAATATTTCTGCTATAACAAACACAAGTCAAAAGTATATTTCATTTTCAAAAATGATATTCACAAAACCTTTAACTCGTATTAGGTTTCTAGATTCTTACAAGTTTATGGGAACACCACTAGCCTACCTCGCATCAAATCTAAGCTCCACGGACTCTTTTCCAAATCTTAATTCATTCTTTCCAAAAGAGGAAATTCTCACTAAAGAGGAAATTCAGATTAAAGAGAGAATTCAAAGTAAAGAGGAAACTCTAATTAATGAAGAAATTCTAACTGAAGATGAAATTCTAATTATAAAGAAAATTCGAACTAAAGAGGAAATTCAGATTAAAGATGAAATTCTGATTAAAGAAGGAATTCTTACGAGAGAGGAAATTCAAACAAGGAATGAAATTCAAAGTACAGAGAAAATTCTTACAAGTAAGGGAATTTATCCTTATGATTATATGGATTCATTTATGAGATTTAAAGAAACACAACTTCCTTCAAAAGAAAGTTTCTATAATAACCTTTATGAAGAAGAGATAAGTGATAAGGAATATAAACACGCACAAGAAATATGGAAAATATTTAAGATAAAGAACCTTGGAGAATATCATGATTTATATCTAAAAACAGATGTTTTATTGTTAGCTGATGTGTTTGAGGCTTTTAGAACACTCTGTCATAATAAAAATTGTTATGGATTAGACCCTGCCCACTATTTCACAGCTCCTGGTTTAGCTTGGAGTGCAATGTTGAAAATGACAAAACAAGATATAGATTTAATCAGTGATGTTGATATGCTTTTGATGATTGAGAAGTCCAAGAGAGGTGGAATATCACAAGTATGTTCAAAAAGATATGCGAAAGCAAATAATAAATATCTCCCAAATTATGATAGTGAAAAAGATAGTAATTATTTGATGTATTTTGATGCTAATAATTTGTATGGATGGGCAATGTCTCAATCTCTACCTTATGGTAAATTAGAGTGGGTGGAAGAAAAGGATTATGAAAAGGCTTTGATGAATATTGTTATTTCTTCTCAAGAGGAATTGAATGACGAAGAAGAAGGTTATTATTTTGAAGTTGATTTGAGGTACCCGAGTGTTCTTCATAATAAGCATAAAGACCTTCCTTTTGCATGTGAGAAAGAAACCCCAAAGAAAGAATGGTTCAGTGATTATCATAAAAGTTTTAATATTAAAGGCAAATCAACAGAAAAGTTATTAACAACATTCTATGATAAAGAGGGATATGTTTTACATCAGAGAAGCTTAAAACAGTTTTTGAGAGAAGGATTGAGAGTAGCTAAAATTCATAGAGTTTTAAAATTTAAACAAAGTCCTTGGGTGAAAAAGTATATTCAATTCAATACAGATATGAGAGCAAATACAAAAGTAAAATTTGAAGGGGACTTTTATAAATTAATGAATAATGCTGTATTTGGAAAGACTATGGAAAATGTTAGAAACAGGCAAAACATTAGATTCGCAACATCTTGGAAAGAAGCTTCGAGATTGATAAATAAACCAAGTTTTGAGAGAGAAGAGGTTTTTTCAGAGAACTTTTCTGCAATTCATATGAAAAAGGAAAGTATTGTAATGGATAAACCAATTTATATTGGAACAGCAGTTCTTGATTTATCAAAGATATTGATGTATGATTATTTGTATAATGACTTAAAGAAAGAGTATGGTGAAAATGTTTCATTGTTGTATATGGATACTGATAGTTTTATCCTAGATATAAAAACTGATGATGTTTATGAAGATATGAAGAAAAATATTGGAGTATATGATACAAGTAATTTCAGCAAGAAGAGCGAGTTATTTTCCAAAAAGAATGAAAAGGTTATTGGTAAGTTTAAGGATGAGTTGGGTGGAAAAGTAATGAGTGAGTTTATTGGATTGAGAGCAAAGGCATATGCTTATAAGTATGGTGAACAGATTGATAAGTGGTTAAAGGGAATAAAGAAATATGTAATAAAGAAATCAATAACTTTTAGAAATTATTATAATTGTTTGATGAATAAGAAAGAAGAATATTGGAAAATGAATACAATAAGAAGTTATAAACATAACATATATAGTGAAGAAGTAAATAAAAAGGCATTAGGAGCCTTTGATGATAAGAGATTTATTTTAGATAATGGAATAGATTGTGTTCCATATGGATATTGTATGATAGAGTGTATAAAATAGATTATGTTTTAACGATGGGAAGATGGGTTAGGGTTTTTAAGGGCTACCGCGTTTTTTCACAATATATAAATGGTTAAACCAAGTATTAATCAAACTAAAGAGTGGAGAAAATCTCAGTCTTGGTATATAAATGGAAAACATAATGAATGTGAAAAATATCAAATAAGTCTTATTGAAAAAATAACTAAAACAAAGGTAAATAAAACAAATAAGCGAATTAATTAAAAAACTAGTAAGTTAGAGGATGTAAAGAAAAAAATGAATATCCTTGAATGGACTGAAAACTTTGATGGTTATCAATTGAACAATGAAAAAACAATTTACTATAATCTCAAAATGATATGTGGCTCAGGAGGTGGTCAGATGAGAGCATTAAGAGAAGTTTATCATTTCGTAATGGCACAAATGGGGTATCTTCAAAAATATAAAGATTCAAATGTTTTGTTTGTCAATATTTTAGATGGGGATTATTGTGCAAAGAAAATTAAACTATTGAAGGAATTTGAGAATGAACAAATCTTTATAGGTTCAATGAGTGAGCTGTTCAACCCCCAGGTGTTCAATTCAATGAGGTTCAACCTCCAAGTTAAAAGGGGAGACAAATAAATATACCTTGGGATAAAAAGGGGATTTATTTTTAGGGAAAAAAATATGAATCGCTGAAAATCCCCCATTCATTTACATGGGGAAAAGTGAGCCAGAATCAGTATTCTTACCCTACATATATATATATATATATATATATATATATATATATATATATATATATATATATATATATATATATATATATATATGGGAGAAGGCAGAGACAAAGTACATCCAAAACCATTAAACCCCGGGGCCACAAAATTTGCATGTATTCTCAAGAAATTCCAAGGAAGTACAAGAATGAAAATTGGGTGTTTCGGTTAATTTAAACATTCCTTTTGAAGATAATAAACAGTTTACTGTACCTCCATGAAAGGCTTATCCATGGTCAGCCCTAATTTGCCTCGCAGGGGTCTTAATTCGGCCTATTAAAACATGCCTTGCCTTGGAAACATGATTTACTCTCATGGACTAATTAAAGTATATTATCGAAATATTATTTCTGATTTAAAAATTGGATCTTGTGCACGAACTAAATAAGTCTCAATCTGAAGTGAAATCTGAAAATTTTAACAAATTTGCGATTTTTATGACGAAGTATATTTATTTCAGCAAAACTTTAAACTTAACTATTTCTACTATTCAGGCAATTATATTGAGTGAAGAAAAGATGAAGGAATGTGCATTCAATGGACTTCATGGAGCGAAACAAAAATAATGAACCAACGGGATCAAATCCTTTGCAAGCCATGGCAATACAATCAACAGGGGTCCTTTTTTTCCTGAAATTACGAACACAGTTTGTTTTTTTTTCACCTTTTTTTGAGCGATCTGCTTTCTTTATATAAGATAAATATAAAGCTATTAATACACTCCGATAATAATTTAACAACAAAAAACTTTCAACATCGAAACAAACCTCGTGTTCCAAATTCCACCATGTTGGTTTGAACTTGCAAGGCATTGACTGACTTTTTGTGTGCTCTCTGAGGGAATTGAATTTAGCAAATTTTTTCACTTGAATTCCACATTTTAAAATACTTCATTTAAAGATAAGCATTTAAAAACGTCGATAGTCTAATGTTTTTTTATTTGTTGATTGAAATTTGCCTAAAACAAGGGTGATAGCGAATCAAGGTGTTTGGGTTGTTCATAACACATTATTGTAACCGGTAATATGCACGCACATGCCGATTGCCTATTCTGATATTGGCTCAGCACTGATATATTGTGTGTGCATGTGTGCACACGTGCACGATCATAACATAACACGATAATAAAGCATCACATATTCGCTTTGCTAACTCTCCTTCTCTCCTTCTCTCTCTTCTCTTGTCTCTTGTTTCTCTCTTTTCTCTTCGCTCATCTCTCATGTCTGTCTGTCTCTGTCTGTCTGTCTGTGTCTGTCTGTCTCTCTGTCTCTCTCTCTCTCTCTCTCTCTCTCTCTCTCTCTCTCTCTCTCTCTCTCTCTCTCTCTCTCTCTCTCTCTCTCTCTCTCTCTCTCTGTTTCTCACTCCCCCTCCAAATACAGCACAGCACCCCCCCGTCTCTGTCTCTCTCTCTCTCTCTCTCTCTCTCTCTCTCTCTCTCTCTCTCTCTCTCTCTCTCTCTCTCTCTCTCTCTCTCTCTCTCTCTCTCTCTCTCTCTCTCTACCCCGTTGTCCCTCTCCACCTCTTTCTCCCTCTTTGCCTTTTCTCTTTCTATCTACCTCTACCTACCTCTCTCTCGACCAATATGTACCACTCTATCTCCTCCTCACTCCCCCTCCTAATAAAGTGCAACACTCGCTGCCCACTCTTGTCTTCTCTCTGTCTCCTCCTCATAAGCTGCAGCACTCTCCTCCCACATCTCTCTCTCTTTCTCAACCCTCTCCCTCCAAGAGTGTATAGCGACATGTGGTGAAGCGTCGCTCTCCTCTTCCCCTTCCTCGCTCTCCTCTTCCCCTTCCTCGCTCTCCTCTTCCCCTTCCTCGCTCTCCTCCTCCCCTTCCTCGCTCTCCTTCTCCTCCTCTTCCTCGCTCTCCTCTTCCTCGCCCTTCCTTCCTCCCCTTCCTCACTCCTTTCATTTGCAGGAAGATGGTTCCTACCAAAAGAAAGAAATGTACAGGAGGCAAACTTGCAAAAGCTGCATCCAGCGTCGCCTTTCACCCCAGGATAGTAAGAAAGAAGACTAAAAGAAAACACTGCAAAAAGCTGCACCAGAACAGCCTTAACTCCGCAAGACCAAGAACGAAGAAAACTGATCATAAAGAAGAAAGGAGGAAGGAGCGGGAGATTAAAGGCAGAAGGACAGGAAGATATAATTCGACAAAGAAGACAAGAAAAACAAGGAATAATAAAAATCCAGAGCAGCAGAAACTCTGTCACATCAAGAAGCAAGATGAGAAGCAAACACAGCAGTGATGACTGCTTCCAGAGTAATTGAAACTTCTCAACAGCAAGAAGCAAGACCATAAGCAAACACAGCAACAATGACAGCATTCTGCCATCCTGTGATCTCCCAGTCATTGTGTTGTCTGTCATATCTGCTTCAAGAGGACACATTTCAAGCCGATGAAACCTTTGTTGCCCCTGTGTGAAGCGGGACCATCGCCGTAAAATACAAAACACACAGGAAATGGCACTCTGTATTGAGGCACGGCGGTGATGGTCATGTTTAATCCTCGACCCGTCAAAGATCCCCAGCGGATTACCATAACAGCACGTGGTCGTATGGTTGCTTAGCTGCCGGGGTAGCTATCATTTCTTGAAGTGCGACTGTGTCGCTGATGCATTGCCCCTCTACCAGTACACACACTGGAACTGGTACTCATTTCATCGACCTCAGAAGGATGACAGGCTGAGTCAACCCCCTGGTGTATTAATTCAGCGGCTGACGGGGCTTGAACTCAGGACCCTAGGATCCCAAGCCACCACCCTAACCACTGAGTCAACACCAGGCTTACAGCAAGGTGAGCTTTGGTCTTATTTGTGTCTGTGTCTGTGTCTGTGTCTCTCTCTCTCTCTCTCTCTCTCTCTCTCTCTCTCTCTCTCTCTCTCTCTCTCTCTCTCTCTCTCTCTCTCTCGCTCTCGCTCTCGCTCTCGCTCTCGCTCTCGCTCTCGCTCTCTCGCTCTCTGCCCTTATCTCATTCAATATTATGCCCGCCCTTCTACTCTCGCCTTCCTAGACTCTCATTCCTTAAATCGTAATAATCCTTGTTTTATTTGCAGATTTTGATCCATGTACCCAAGTGTTACAGACAACGAACACAAATGTTAGAGTTCCGGTGAAGTTGGGAATAACGTGAGTGACGTGAGGAGCAAAGCTGCAGCAGTCATGAGGCTGGTAATTTCCAGTTTCTTCCCATATTTGTCCCCTCACCCCCACCTTACTCATAACCTCACATTTACCTCAGGTTGAATAGTTTTGGATACATGGAAGGCTGTGCTGAGGAGAATTCAATTTTTGCCACAAGACAACTGTACTCAAAGTTTCCCTAAAGGCACAGTCACACCTTGACGTTTTAACCAGCAATGGCAACGTATTAAAATGTATGTAAAATGCTGGCTGACGTTGAACTTTTGATGTTTTTTTTAAAGATTCGGACGTATTCATAACGAGTTGGTCATATGCATAACATATTAGTTACGAACACAGAACGTTTCGTTGTGTTATAGCTAACTTATACCAACGAATGCTCTGCCTGTTGTCGGCCTTCCCAACCTATGCCCAACGATAGTCTAACTTATGCATGGCGCGCTGCATGTATCGCCGACGATGACGTAACGTAGCCTATTAAAAGGCTGCCGCACAACGATTCAAATCATAACCGCCGCAGAAATGGAAGTGTCAACATCGCAGTCACACCTTGGCGATCTTGCCAGCGTATGCCGACCTCTGAAAATGCGTCTAAAACACTGGCGCACGTCGAATACGGTATGGGTAAGTTTGGTATGCGTGAATAAAACGCTAAAGTACGCTATCATACGTCGTATTAAGTGGAGTACGTCTTGTAATTATAAACGTGTTAAACATTTTACGACGTACTTGCCGTATGACACACGTTCCGCATGCGATGGGAATAAGTTGTACGCACGATATGCGAACGTTGGCACACGTCGACAAAAGTTACTTGTCAGGTGCTCATAAGTTGAAACACGTCAATGTAATGGTTAGCGTCAGTGTTACAGACTCCCCGTTTTTTTTTTTTTTTTCTTTGGTATGACGGTGATGTAGACACTTCGATTTCTAGTGTGGTTATGATTTAAATCGTTGAGCGGCAGCCTTTTAATTGTATTATATCATAACCGCACTAGAAATGGAAGTGTCGACATCACCGTTATACCGAAGAAAAAAAAAAACAGGGAGTCTGGAACACTGACGCTAACCATAACCTTGATGTGTTTCGACTTATGAATACCTTACAAGTAACGTGTCGACGTGTGTCAACGATCGCGTAACGTGCCGACAACACGTTACTCATAGGTTAGCAATAAGTTTCGGGTGCGCTAAACATTATCTCGACGTGTTTCGACTTACAAGTAACGTGTGTCAACGATCACGTAACGTGGCTCCAACTTATGGCCAGCGTTATGCGGAACGTGTGAGTCATACGCTGGCATAAGTCTTAAAATTTCAAGCATGGAAAAGTTGAGGACAACCGAAAAGTACAACGTTTAAAGCCAGCGTACTGCGACGTATGGCAGTTTTTCAGCGTGCTCTCAATGGTATTAAAACTTACCCATAACGTATTCGACGTGTACCAGCGTTTTACACAAATTTTCCAAAAATCGGCATAAGCTGGCTAAAACGTCAAGGTGTGACTGGGCCTTTAGATATACAGCAAAAGGAAGAGTTTGACTCAATCGGTCACAATGAAAAACCATTCTGCATGATACAGCTTCATTGATGCCTTCCACCCATTGATCCAAAATGATCTTTATTTATATGGAAAATGAGCAGTGTATAAACGTGTGCTTGGCCGTTATCGGAAATTTTTCAGGAATGAGCAAATTGGCGTCAGCATGATTACCGACAACAGTACGTACTGCAGACAACCCCAAAACCTTGAGTAACTTTCACCTTTATTTTGGGGGAATTTCAAGAAACAAATTTTTAAAACAACGTTCCATTGCCGACGTTTCTGGGAGATGTGCAGAAACATTAATCTTTGCAAACAGCTGCATATGACAGGTGGAAAAAATTTGGCTCGGTCAGATATATGTATATATATATATGTGTGTGTGTGTGTGTGTGTGTGTGTGTGTGTGTGTGTGTGTGTGTGTGTGTGTGTGTGTGTGTGTGTGTGTGTGTGTGTGTGTGTGTGTGTGTGTGTGTGTGTGTGTGTATATATTGTTGTGGTTACCAGATTCGCAAACCACCATTCAGGTCCCTTAGGTGAGGTATCTCGGTAAGTACATGTGTAGTTAGGCCCAAACCCGTTGTCTAGTGGGAATACATGTCATTTATACGTGCTGCGACTCTTCAGGATAGCCGTTTTTCTTTTACTATCTTTATTTTGGACCAATCGCCACCATCACAACCACAACAACAACCACCAACCACAACGCCGCTTCACCACAACCGCCATGACCTTTACCGTCACAACTCGCCACCATCGCATCACCGTCATCTCGCGCCACTCATGGGCACCGATGCTGGACTCGTGTAGGGCGCACGTTGAACAGCGTGTACAAAATCACGGATTTTGTGCTTCAAAAACGGATCAAAAACGACACACGCCCACTTTTTGCCGTCCAATCGGTGAGCGAGGGGCGATTTGGCCCCGCCTCCAGAACGATCGATATATGCAAATTTGTGGATCAAAAAGCCTTCACGCCCACTTTTTCTCGGGCCAATGGGGAGCGAGGTGAAAGGTCAAAGGGAGGGGGTCAAAGGCGAAGTTACGGGAGGATAAAAGGACGGTGTTCGTCAGTCAGAAGAGAGTCGCAAACGAGAACGAGAGGGAGTCGAGAACGAGAAGGAGTCGGAACGGAGGGGACGAGTGTGGAAGACTGGAGCCCGAAGCCTGCAGTGGCTGGAGAAGCTGAAGAGAGTCGGACGAGGGGGTGCTCGCGTCGGTGCCAGGAGCTGCACGCCCGAGGGAGGCCGGCAGCGCGACCTGGCCGAGGTGGAGACGCACACCAGGGATAATAAAGATCCTCTATACCCCGAGCATCAGCAACCCCCTCCTGTTTCCCCCGCGCTGAGATAGTGCGACCAAGGGGGCCCCGTTCCCACCCCCTGCCAGGCACTGTCCACGAGGCCCGCGGGTTGCGGGGCCATCGCCGCTCCGCGTCTCATCACCAGACGGGTAGGCCCAACCCGGTCTCGGCCTCAGGCCTGCCTCATTCTTGAGGGTATTTCTTTTCCTTGGTTTTGGGTATGTGTTGTCGGCGCCGTCTGTGAAGTAGAATTGTATAAGTGTTGCCGTGTGCTCGGTAGTCGGTATTAGCTCTGCACTGTGTTTTCACTTTTATGTTTGCTTTTTGTGTAAATGGAAGTGTGTTTTCTTTTTTTGTGTGCATTTGGTGGAATTGTATTTGTGTGCTTTCCGTTCGTCGCGAATAAATGTGCTTTATTGTTGAACTGTTTCCCGCTTCGCTTCGTCTTTTCCTCCATTGAATCCCCATCTTGCTTCACGTAAAGGGTTGGTAGTGGGCTGAATACGCCCGATAATTAATCGAACCGTCGAGGTCGACGATAACACCGCTCGGTTATTCTGATAGTACGGAACGGGTCGCTTAAGTGGCCCGTGTCCGAAGTCGACCTGCGGCGAGGTGCGATCGCCCGGTCTACCCTCCGCGTGGGTACTTAGGTAGTTCGAATTTGGCGAGCAACCCTATCCCACGCGGGGGCTGATTGGCTCGATCGCGGTGAGACCGAAAGGTCCACCCGTGACTGGTTCCCGGCGTTAGTCCGAGAGGGTCACGACTGGATTGTCCGTCCGGTGGGCGACGTGCCGCGATTCGAGTTACGTGGCCGTTCGCACGCCGGCGGGCGCGAAGACCGCAACACTGGTGTCAGGAGTGGGATACAAATTCATCGCCCTCCTCACGGCACTGGTATCGGAGAACAGGAAAACGGGCTCTCCTGTCTCCGGCTAAATTCACGGGAATCGGTCCAGGGGTGAGAGAAGCGACCCCCGATTCCCTCCAAATTACGAGCGAGCAAATTAACCCTTCACGAGAAGCAAGATGGCGTCTCAAGGCGAGCGGGAGCCGGGGGTATTAGAAATGTATATGTGTAATAATGTAGAGTCCATGGTCCAGGATGGAATCCCCGAGCAGGAAATGTTGATTGTGCAGGAACACGGACTCGCCCAACTGAACCCAGGGCCCGAGGTGGGTGCGGCAGCGGCCGCGGTGTATGACACCTCCCCCTCTCCACCAAGACCCTTCCCCAACCCTTGCCGAAACGGCTCAGCTGAGTGCATCCAACATGGCCCAGCTATGCGCCATGCTGGCGGCAATGAACAAACAAATGAATGAAGTGAAAACGACGATGGATACAAATACAAATGAAATGAAAAACGAAATGAAAGACATGAACAAGCAAATGAATGAAGTGAAAACGACGATGGATGCGAATACACAGCAAATGAGAAAAGAAATGAAAGAACTACGGGGTGAGACGCAGAACATGGGCCGATGCCTGCAGGCGGGCATGAAGGCCGTGACCAGGGAGCTGGGAATGGCGACTCCACGTGTGGGAGCAAACGAGCTGGGTGGGGGTGCAACGGCTGACAGGCCCGCGGTGGAGGCGGGTGAAAAATAATTCGTGGAACGTGTTGGGCGAGGGTCGTGACGATGACCGAAAGGGAAAAATTAAATGGGGAGACCAAAACGTGTGAGACGAGACACGAGGTGACGACAACAGAAATAATAGTTGAGACAAGGGAGGTAAAGGGTGAAGAGTTGGCAGAGACACGGGAGATGGGAACGATAGAGGGAAGACTACACGATGAAGACGGGGTAAGTGACGCGCACGCACACACGGAGGTAGTGGAGGACAATGGGGGTGAGCTCGCGGAGCGTGTAGGGACCCGGTGCGAGCAGCGGGATGGCCTCCTCCAGGAACGAGGGGAGGGAGTATGCCCCCTTGAGGCGAGTCACGACCAGGTGAGTTCGGTCGTGTTTTGCGAGGTTGAGGGGACGAGTGCTGTGGACGGGTGCACGGAGAGCTTGGGGGGTATAGAGGCCCCGGAGACCCTTGTGGGGATACGAATCCCCAGTGTAGTTGTCCCTGTGTGTGTGGTGCAAGGCGTGAGTGCGTCCCCGTGTGTGGAAGCGACCCCGTGTGTGAGTGGTGTGGTGGCGATGGTGCTGGAGTGCGTGCTTCCCAGCACGCCGTGTTTGGATGAGGAACCGTGTGTGGAAGAGGCCGTGTGTGTGAGTGAAACGGCCAGTATGAGTGAGGAACCGCGGGTGAGTGCCCCCGCGTGTATGAGTGAGGGACGTTGTGTGGAAGAGACCGCGTGTGTGAGTGTCGCCGTGTGTATGAGTGAGGTACCGCGGGTGAGTGCCCCCGCGTGTGTGGATGAGGCACGGTGTGAGAGTAGTGAGGCACGCGTGAGTGAACGGCCGTGTGCAAGGTCGCTGTGTGCAAGGGAGACCGTGTGTGTGAGAGAGCGGTATGAGAGGGAGATGTCGGTTGGCATGCGGGAGCACGCAGCCGCGTCTCCCCGTGTGAATGTGATGGAGTGGACTGTGTGCGTCGTAACACGCAGGTGTGCGTGGGTCGAATGGCGACGACGGCGACATGGGAGGAACGAAAGCCGAGTAGCGGCTGTGGTTGTTTCGAGGACCGTGCCGGGTTCACCCAGCAGTGAGCACGCGGTTCGTGCTGTGCAACGCACGAGACCGCCACGTGCTCGCTTGCGAGAGTGAAGTCCCGGTCCGGAAACGCACGCGGTGGATTTGCCGATCCCGCGGACGGACAAAGTTTAGGCAGGTAAATGGATTTGGACCGGACGGGTTCTCCACGCGATCGTGTGTGTTCAGCTCCAACGGGCAAAGCACATGTGTTCGCGTGGGAAACCCCTCGAGACGTGGGGCTTGTTTTTTTTTTGCGCACGGTGACGCCATGGCTGCACGTGGGGTTGGAATCCGGCAGGAGGGGTATCTCTGCCGGATGGTCCCGTCCAAGGAGGGACGAGGAACACGTGCAGCTGCATGACGTCACGGGCAGGTGCAAAGTGCGCGAGCTCTGAGTTGCCGCGCTGGCGCTGCGCATGTAAAGGAAAAATAAAAAATAAAAAAAGAACAAGCCTCACTTTCGGGTACACAGGATTCCTGGGCAAGGGGTGAAAGACCCCCTTGGCCTGGGCACAGGATGGAAACTAGTTAGGGGGAAGGGTTAGCTTAGTTAGACCGACTTCATGGGGCAGGGGTAAGTCCTCATGGAGTCCGTGGAATGGATTAGTTAGAGGGATTGTAGCCAGATTTAGGTTGGGAAATAAAATGATTTATTTGGAGACCGTGACAGACGTGTGAGTGTGTAGAGGGGACGTAGTTTAGCTACGTAGTGTTAAAAGGAACGTGCTGTAGTATAAGGGACGACGTGGGAGCACGAGTTAGTTAGGGGATGTAGTTAGAAGGATGGCAGAGTTCAGTGGCGTGTGTGTTGAAGAGTTGGTGAGTTGTGAGGCATGTGCATGATGAGTGAGTGAGGCCAGCGGGTCTGTGTGTGTGGAGTGAATGGGGAATGCATGGTGCGATGAGTGATTGGGGGGAGGAGTGACTCCCGCCCAAGGGACCCCGGGGTCAGTGTAGATTGAGTTAGCTGGGTTAGTCAAATTGAAAAATGGAGGTCGTTTTGCTGTTGGTGGGAAAGTAGGCTCGAGACCCATTTGGAGGGGTGCAGGAGCCCTGTTGACGGGCTTGGGAGCGTGGCTGCGAAAGGTGAGTATCGCTGAGTGGGTACCCCGGGCACCAGGCTAGTCGGCCGCGGTAGGCCATGGGCCCATGGGGGGCCGGGATAGAGTAGTGGGCACGGGTGCGCCTGCTTGGTGCGGGGGCCCGGGGCGCAATTAGCCGCGTGGGCAGTGTTGTGGGCACGGGTGACCCTCGGAAAGGGGCCCGGGAGGCCGGCCTGCCACGTGTGCGTTTCAGGGGAGGTGCCATGGGGGGCACTCCCCGGTGTTCGGGAGCTGGTAGGCTCGGAGGCAGTGTAGTGCCCGGGGGTGCCATAGCGGGAGATTCGGCAGAGGGTCGTGCCTGCCAAAGGGAGCCACGTGTCCTAGCCAGGAGACCGTGTGAGGGCACGGAGAGAAAATTGGGGGGGCGAGGCCCGAAATTGTGAGGACACCAACACAGGCGACGGGAATCTGGGTTGTTAGAACCAATAGTTTAAGCGAGAGGCGCTTGTTGAAAGCCCCGGGGTAGTTTAACGGTTAAATGGATAGGGTAGATTAGGAAGTGTACCCCTCCGCACCATCCATCCCCTCGCTGTCGTTGTGGGCCGCTGGACCCACTTTGGTTATAGATCGCCGAACTCTGGGGAGGCCATTCTGAGGCTTGAGTTGGGCCTCGACACAGGACGTTAGCTCTCCCTTATTCCCCTCCGGGAAGGGAACGTAGGGGTTGGGAGTAGGCTAGGTGACAGGATAGGTTAGCCGAACAAGGACGATAAAGGGGGTTAGGGGACGATTTATAGTGGGGAAGTAAAAATAAAAACAACAAAAAAAATAAGTTGGGGCTAAATTGGGGTTTGACAAATTAAGGGAGTGGGTATGTACAGTGACAGGCAAAGGCGATAGGTTGGGAGGGAGACAGGTAGGTCGGTCCGAGCCCGCCTTCCAAGTGGCCAGCACCACCGCACTCCCTCCACCAACCTCCATTAAATGGCAAAGGCTGGCCAACTTCATCGGCTGGCCGTGTGTTGCTGCAAGGCCTGTGCCGGCCGGATCATCTGCAGCTGTGGTACTTCAAGGCCTGTGCCGGCCAGTTCATCTGCCGGCTGTGTTTGCCTGCAGCGGCCTTCTTCTGCGGGCTGTGTTTGCCTGCTGCCTTTGCCATGCCATGCCCACTGCCCACGTTCACCAGCCCCGTTCAATTTTTGCTTTGCCCCCCCCCCCTGTTCATTTCCATGTGCGCCAGGATCCGCAAGGCAACAGTTTGCAAGCTGCGAGAACTGCCCTGTTGGCAGCTACAACACGGGCCTGCAGTGGCGGCCCGTGCACCGTGTTTGTGTCCATCCATCCATCCGTTGTGCTCATTGCGTGTGCCACTTGAGCTGGCACGGAGACTACGTTGTGCAGCCCATGCACCGTTGTGGTTCACTGCGTTCAGTTCAAAAGGGAAGGCCTTGGACTGCGTGTGAGCAGCCAGCCACGTTCCGTGTCACCTGCATTGTTTGAGCCAGAGACTGCATGCGGGCAGCCTGGCTCCCTGCTAACTGCTTTCTTTTTGCAGAGTTCAATGATCCTGGGCCATGGTTTAGTGTAAAATTTGTAAGTTAAGGGTAAGATGTACTGTACATATGAGTACGCCCCCGGCATGTATGTCTTAGCGCCGGCAATTTTATTTAAGTCGTCCGTGTGAGTGAGTTTGTTTAGGTAGTTACGCAGCCCTCAGGTTATTTATTTTGGGGACACGAATACCATGAATGTCGCACTCAGGGATCCGTAGGTAAAATGTACTAGGGGAAAACTACACATGATGGCACACGAAAATTTGACGACTCGGGACGACGTGCCGCGATTCGAGTTACGTGGCCGTTCGCACGCCGGCGGGCGCGAATCCGCAACAATATATTATATGTATGTATGTATGTATGTATGTATGTATGTATGTATGTATATATATATATTGTTGCGGATTCGCGCCCGCCGGCGTGCGGACGGCCACGTAACTCGAATCGCGGCACGTCGCCCACCGGACGGACAATCCAGTCGTGACCCTCTCGGACTAACGCCGGGAACCAGTCACGGGTGGACCTTTCGGTCTCACCGCGATCGAGCCAATCAGCCCCCGCGTGGGATAGGGTTGCTCGCCAAATTCGACCTACCTAAGTACCCACACGGAGGGTAGACCGGGCGATCGCACCTCGCCGCAGGTCGACTTCGGACACGGGCCACTTAAGCGACCCGTTCCGTACTATCGGGATAACCGAGCGGTGTTATCGTCGGCCTCGACGGTTCGATTAATTATCGGGCGTATTCAGCCCACTACCAACCCTTTACGTGAAGCAAGATGAGGATTCAATGAGAGAAATGATGAAGCGAAGCGGGAAACAGTTCAACACAAAGCACATTTATTCGCGATGAACGGAAAGCGCACATATACAATTCCACCAAAAGCACATAGAAAAGGAAAACACAATGCAATTTACACAAAAAGCAAATGCGACAATGCAGATCTAATACCGATTACGCGAGCACACGGCAACACTTATACAATTTTACTTCACAGACGGCGCCGACAACACATACCCAAAACCAAGGAAAAGAACAGAGAACCCTCAAGGATGAGGCGGGCCTGAGGCCGAGACCGGGTCGGGCCTACCCGTCTGGTGATGAGACGCGGAGCGGCGATGGTGCCTCAACTCCGCGGGCCTCGTGGGCAGTGTCTGGTAGGGGGTGGGAAAGGGGCCCCCTTGGTCGCACTATCTCAGCGCGGGGGGAAACAGGAGGGGGTTGCTGATGCTCGGGGTATAGAGGATTCCTACTCTGCCTCGAGTCCCGCGACGAGCGTCTCCACCTCGGCCAGGTCGCGCTGTCGGCCTCCCTGGGGTGCAGCTCCCTGCACGACGCGAGCACCCCCTCGTCTGCCCTCGCCGCCTCTCCACAGCTCCGTCCCTCCGCTCCGACTCCAACGCACACGACGACGACCAGCTCCTTCTTGCCAACTCCACCGCCCGCGAAGTCTTAACTCTCTGTTCTTTTGACTGACGAACACGGTCGCTTATATAAGCCCCGTGGCTTCGCTCTCTCATCTTTGACCCCCTCCCTTCGACCTTTCACCTCGCTCCCCATTGGCCCGAGAAAAAGTGGGCGTGAATGCTTTTTGATCCATAAATTTGCATATAGCGATCGCCCTCCAACGCCCTGGAGGCGGGGCCAAATCTCCCCTCGCTCACCGATTGGACGGCACAAAAGTGGGCGTGTGTCGTTTTTGATCCGTTTTTGAAGCAGAAAATCCGTGGTTTTGTACACGCTGTTCGGCGCGCGCCCTGCACGAGTCCAACACCGGTACCCACAAGCGGCGCAAGAACGGTGGCGATGCGACGGTTGCGAGGTGTGATGTGAAGCGGCGCCGCGGTGGGTGGTTGATGTTGTGGTGGGTGGTGGTAACAATGGCGGTTGGTCCAAAATAAAGATAGTAAAAGAAAAACGGCTATCCTGAAGAGTCGCAGCACGCATAAATGACATGTATTCCCACTAGACAACGGGTTTGGGCCTAACTACACATATACTTACCGAGATACCTCACCTAAGGGACCTGAATGTTGGTTTGCGAATTTGGTAACCACAACACTACCCCCTCCCCTTTTTGCAGACTCGTCCCGAGTCGTCAAATTTTCGTGTGCCATCATGTGTAGTTTTCCCCTAGTACATTTTACCTACGGATCCCTGAGTGCGACATTCATGGTATTCGTGTCCCCAAAATAAATAACCTGAGGGCTGCGTAACTACCTAAACAAACTCACTCACACGGACGACTTAAATAAAATTGCCGGCGCTAAGACATACATGCCGGGGGCGTACTCATATGTACAGTACATCTTACCCTTAACTTACAAATTTTACACTAAACCATGGCCCAGGATCATTGAACTCTGCAAAAAGAAAGCAGTTAGCAGGGAGCCAGGCTGCCCGCATGCAGTCTCTGGCTCAAACAATGCAGGTGACACGGAACGTGGCTGGCTGCTCACACGCAGTCCAAGGCCTTCCCTTTTGAACTGAACGCAGTGAACCACAACGGTGCATGGGCTGCACAACGTAGTCTCCGTGCCAGCTCAAGTGGCACACGCAATGAGCACAACGGATGGATGGATGGACACAAACACGGTGCACGGGCCGCCACTGCAGGCCCGTGTTGTAGCTGCCAACAGGGCAGTTCTCGCAGCTTGCAAACTGTTGCCTTGCGGATCCTGGCGCACATGGAAATGAACAGGGGGGGGGGGCAAAGCAAAAATTGAACGGGGCTGGTGAACGTGGGCAGTGGGCATGGCATGGCAAAGGCAGCAGGCAAACACAGCCCGCAGAAGAAGGCCGCTGCAGGCAAACACAGCCGGCAGATGAACTGGCCGGCACAGGCCTTGAAGAAAAAAAAACAGCCAGCCGGCAGATGAAGTGGGCCGGCACAGGCCTTGAAGCAAAACACGGCCAGCCGATGGCACAGGCCTTGCAGCAAAACAACAGCTGCCGATGAAGTTGGCCGGCCTCCGCCTTGAAGCAAAACACGGCCAGCCGATGAAGTTGGCCAGCCTTTGCCGTTCAGTGGAGGTTGGTGGAGGGAGTGCGGTGGTGCTGGCCACTTGGAAGGCGGGCTCGGACCTACCTACCTGTCTCCTTCCCACCTATCGTCTTTGCCTGTCACTGTACATACCCACTCCCTTAATTTGTCAAACCCCAATTTAGCCCCAACTTATTTTTTTGTTGTTTTTATTTTTACTTCCCCACTATAAATCGTCCCCTAACCCCCTTTATCGTCCTTGTTCGGCTAACCTATCCTGTCACCTAGCCTACTCCCAACCCCTACGTTCCCTTCCCGGAGGGGAATAAGGGAGAGCTAGCGTCCTGTGTCGAGGCCCAACGAAGCCTCAGAATGGCCTCCCCAGAGTTCGGCGATCTTAACACCAAGTGGGTCCAGCGGCCCACAACGACAGCGAGGGGATGGATGGTGCGGAGGGGTACACTTCCTAATCTACCCTATCCATTTAACCATTAAACTACCCCGGGGCTTTCAACAAGCGCCTCTCGCTTAAACTATTGGTTCTAACAACCCAGATTCCCGTCGCCTATGTTGGTGTCCTCACAATTTCGGGCCTCGCCCCCCAATTTTCGATCCGTGCCCTCACACGGTCTCCTGGCTGGGACACGTGGCTCCCTTTGGCAGGCACGACCCTCTGCCGAATCTCCCGCTATGGCACCCCCGGGCACTACACTGCCTCCGAGCCTACCAGCTCCCTAACACCGGGGAGTGCCCCCCATGGCACCTCCCCTGAAACGCACACGTGGCAGGCCGGCTTCCCGGGCCCCTTTCCGAGGGTCACCCATGCCCACAACACTGCCCACGCGGCTAATGGCGCCCCGGGCCCCCGCACCAAGCAGGCGCACCCGTGCCCACTACGCTATCCCGGCCCCCCATGGGCCCTTGGCCTACCACGGCCGACTAGCCTGGTGCCCGGGGTACCCACTCAGCGATACTCACCTTTCGCAGCCACGCTCCCAAGCCCGTCAACAGGGCTCCTGCACCCCTCCAAACGGGTTTCGAGCCTACTTTCCCACCAACAACAAAACGACTTCCATTTTTCAATTTGACTAACCCAGCTAACTCACTCGACACTGACCCCGGGGTCCCTTGGGCGGGAGTCACTCCTCCCCCCAATCACTCATCGCACCATGCATTCCCCATTCACTCCACACACACAGACCCGCTGGCCTCACTCACTCACCATGTACTCACTTCACAACTCACCAACAACTCTTCAACACACACACCACTGAACTCTGCCATCCTTCTAACTACATCCCCTAACTAACTCGTGCTCCCACGTCGTCCCTTATACTATTAGCACGTTCCATTTAACACTACGTAGCTAAGCTGCGTCCCCGCTACACATTCACAAGTCTGTCACTGTCTCCAAATCATTTTATTCCCCAACCTAAATCTGGCTACAATCCCTCTAACTCATCCATTCCACGGACTCCATGAGGACTTACCCCTGCCCCATGAAGTCGGTCTAGCTAAGCTAACCCTTCCCCCTAACTAGTTTCCATCCTGTGCCCAGGTAAGGGGGTCTTCCACCCCTTGCCCAGGAATCCTTTGCACCCGAAAGTGAGGCTTGCTTTTTTTTTTTTCCATGCGCAGCACCTGCGCGGCAACTCAGAGCTCGCGCACTTTGCACCTGCCCGTGACGTCATGCAGCTGCACGTGTTCCTCGTCCCTGCTTGGACGGTACCATCCGGCAGAGATACCCCTCCTGCCGGATTCCAACCCCACGTGCAACCATGGCGTCACCGTGCGCATAAAAAAAAACACAAGCCCCACGTCTCGAGGGGTTCCCCACGCGAACACATGTGCTTTGCCCGTTGGAGCTGAACACACACGATCGCGTGGAGAACCCGTCCGGTCCAAATCCGTAATCCTGCCTAAACTTTGTCCGTCCGCGGGATCGGCAAATCCACCGCGTGCGTTTCCGGACCGGGACTTCACTCTCGCAAGCGAGCACGTGGCGGCCTCGTGCGTTGCACAGCACGGACCTCGTGCTCGCTGCTGGGTGAACCCGGCACGGTCCCCGAAACAACTACAGCCGCTACTCGGCTTTCTTTCTTCTGTCGCCTTCGTCGTCGCCATTCAACCCACGCACACCTGCGTGTTACGACGCTCACACTCCATTCCATTACATTCACACCGGGAGACGCGGCTGCGTGCTCCCGCATGCCAACCGACATCTCCCTCACATACCGCTCTCTCACACACACGGTCTCCCTTGCACAACCCATACCACTCACACGTGGTGCTCCATTCACTCGTGCCTCACTCACACACGCGGGGGCACTCAACCGCGGTTCCTCATCCACACACCGTGCCTCACTCATACACACGGGGGCACTCAACCGCGGTGCCTCATCCACACACGCGGGGGCACTCAACCGCGGTGTCTCATCCATACTCCGTGCCTCAATCATACACGGTGCCTCATCCACACACGGCGTGCTGGGAAGCACGTACTCTGGCACCATCGCCACCACACCACTCACACACGGGGTCGCTTCCACACACGAGGACGCACTCACACCTTGCACCACACACACAGGGACAACCACACTGGGGATTCGTGTCCCCACAAGGGTCTCCGGGGCCTCTATACTCCCCAAGCTCTCCGTGCACCCGTCCACAGCACTCCTCCCCTCAACCTCGCAAAGCACGACTGAACTCACCTGGTCGTGACTCGCCTCAAGGGGGCATACTCCCTCCCCTCGTTCCTGGAGGAGGCCACCCAGGTGCTCGCACTGGGTCCCTACCCAGTCCGCCAGCTCACCCCCATTGTCCTCCACTACCTCCGTGTGTGTGTGTGCGTCACTCACCCCGTCTTCATCGTCCAGTCTTCCCTCAATTTTTTCTGTCTCCCGTGTCTCTATACATTTTCTCTCCTGGTTTCTTTTTTCTGTCTCTTCCTGGTTCCTTTTTCCTTCCCATCTGAGTCGTTCTTTCTCTCTGAGCCCCATTAGCTGTTCGTTCTCCCTCCGTTTTAGTTGTTCAATTTCACACTCATATAGTTGTTGTTTTCTCTCCCACTGTTCCTCCTGCTCTTTGTTTTCCAATCTCATCGTTTCTTTCAATTGGCTCATTTCCTTCCTGTGTTTCATTCGCTGTTCTCTCACTACTCTTCCTCGTTTCCTCTCCTGTCCTTCCTTCTCCAGTTTCATGGTTTTCTTCATTTGGTTAATCTCCTGTTTGTGTTTCATTCGCTGTTCTTTGTCTATCTCCTCGTACTCCAGCCTCAGCTTTTCTTTCAATTGGTCAACCTCAGATTCATGTTCTTTTTGTTTTCTATTCCATTGTTCCTCTCGTTCTTCCCTCTCCAATCTCGTTGTGTCCTTCAATCTCCTGATTTCTCCTTCCTGCTTCATTCCTTGCTCCTTTACTTTCTCCTCGTATTCAAACCTATTTTTTTCCTTTTGTCGTTCAGTTTCAAATTCATACTCTTTCAGTTTTCTATTCCACTGTCTTTCTTGTTCCTCCTTCTGCAATCTCGTCATTTCTTTCAACTGACTGATTTCTTTCTCCTGTCTCATTCGTTCTTCCTTCATTACTCTTTCTTGTTCCTCATTCTTTAGTCTGGCCTTCGCTTCCAGCTGTTCGATCTGTACAGTGTGGTTTCTTAAAGTTTCATTTTCCGTTCTCTTCCTTTCCTCTTTTAACACTCTCAGTTCGTTTTGTAGTTCCCTCTCTTTGTTTTGGTGTTTCTGTAACTCAGAAACTTTCTTTTCCAATTCCTTTCTCATCTCCGCACACTCAGACTTTGCTTTGGCTTCTAACTGTTCTTCCGGCTTGCGCTTGTGGTTTTCTACCCGTCTTCCCAGTTCCTCTGTCTCCGTTTTTCCCTCCAGTCCCAGCTTATCAACTCTCTTCGTCATGTCTTGAAGTCTTTTCTCACACTCCACCGTTTCGACCTTCAATCCCTCCTCTGTCTCCTCCTGGCTTTCTTTTAATTGGTTTTTCGCTTCGAGTGCGTTTCCATCCATTTTTTTATTTTCCATTTGTTGCGTATTTCTCTTCATTTCGTTGTTCCCTTCTTTCATTCCGTCAATTATGCTCTGCACGAGTTCCATAACGTGCTGTATTGTCACCTGCCCTGGCCACTCCCACTGACTACATTTAGCGGTGGGGTTATAATAAAAAAAACCGACCAGATGAACGGCATCGATGCCTTTCCCAACCTTCTGGTACGGGTTTCTCTTGCACGGTGATCTCGTCCTGAGCCATGGATTCTACATTACTATTACACATACCTAATCCACCCGGCACCCGCTCGCCTTGAGACGCCATCTTGCTTCTCGTGAAGGGTTAATTTAGCTCGCTCGTAATTTGGAGGGAATCGGGGGTCGCTTCTCTCACCCCTGGACCGATTCCCGTGAATTTAGCTGGAGACAGGAGAGCCCGTTTTCCTGTTCTCCGATACCAGTGCCGCGAGGAGGGCGATGGATTTGTATCGCACGACCTGACACCAGTGTTGCAGATTCGCGCCCGCCGGCGTGCTGACGGCCACGTAACTCGAATCGCGGCACGTCGCCCACCGGACGGACAATCCAGTCGTGACCCTCTCGGACTAACGCCGGGAACCAGTCACGGGTGGACCTTTCGGTCTCACCGCGATCGAGCCAATCAGCCCCCGCGTGGGATAGGGTTGCTCGCCAAATTCGACCTACCTAAGTACCCACACGGAGGGTAGACCGGGCGATCGCACCTCGCCGCAGGTCGACTTCGGACACGGGCCACTTAAGCGACCCGTTCCGTACTATCGGGATAACCGAGCGGTGTTATTCGTCGACCTCGACGGTTCGATTAATTATCGGGCGTATTCAGCCCACTACCAACCCTTTACGTGAAGCAAGATGAGGATTCAATGAGAGAAATGACGAAGCGAAGCGGGAAACAGTTCGACACAAAGCACATTTATTCGCGATGAACGGAAAGCGCACATATACAATTCCACCAAAAGCACATAGAAAAGGAAAACACAATGCAATTTACACAAAAAGCAAATGCGACAATGCAGATCTAATACCGATTACGCGAGCACACTGCAACACTTATACAATTTTACTTCACAGACGGCGCCGACAACACATACCCAAAACCAAGGAAAAGAACAGAGAACCTTCAAGGATGAGGCGGGCCTGAGGCCGAGACCGGGTCGGGCCTACCCGTCTGGTGATGAGACGCGGAGCGGCGATGGTGCCTCAACTCCGCGGGCCTCGTGGGCAGTGTCTGGGAGGGGGTGGGAAAGGGGCCCCCTTGGTCGCACTATCTCAGCGCGGGGGGAAACAGGAGGGGGTTGCTGATGCTCGGGGTATAGAGGATTCCTACTCTGCCTCGAGTCCCGCGACGAGCGTCTCCACCTCGGCCAGGTCGCGCTGTCGGCCTCCCTGGGGTGCAGCTCCCTGCACGACGCGAGCACCCCCTCGTCTGCCCTCGCCGCCTCTCCACAGCTCCGTCCCCTCCGCTCCGACTCCAACGCACACGACGACGACCAGCTCCTTCTTGCCAACTCCACCGCCCGCGAAGTCTTAACTCTCTGTTCTTTTGACTGACGAACACGGTCGCTTATATAAGCCCCGTGGCTTCGCTCTCTCATCTTTGACCCCCTCCCTTCGACCTTTCACCTCGCTCCCCATTGGCCCGAGAAAAAGTGGGCGTGAATGCTTTTTGATCCATAAATTTGCATATAGCGATCGCCCTCCAACGCCCTGGAGGCGGGGCCAAATCGCCCCTCGCTCACCGATTGGACGGCACAAAAGTGGGCGTGTGTCGTTTTTGATCCGTTTTTGAAGCAGAAAATCCGTGGTTTTGTACACGCTGTTCGGCGCGCGCCCTGCACGAGTCCACACCGGTACCCACAAGCGGCGCAAGAACGGTGGCGATGCGACGGTTGCGAGGTGTGACGTGAAGCGGCGCCGCGGTGGGTGGTTGATGTTGTGGTGGGTGGTGGTAACAATGGCGGTTGGTCCAAAATAAAGATAGTAAAAGAAAAACGGCTATCCTGAAGAGTCGCAGCACGCATAAATGACATGTATTCCCACTAGACAACGGGTTTGGGCCTAACTACACATATACTTACCGAGATACCTCACCTAAGGGACCTGAATGGTGGTTTGCGAATTTGGTAACCACAACAATATATATATAATATGGTGTGCCAAAAAAATATACAACATTTAATATGCTTCGTTTGATTCTAAAAAAGCAGTAATTTTGTCACTAATGCTTCATTTCTTGTTGCAGAGACCCTGAAGTTTATTTTGATAGGAAGCAAGCGCCAGAAAAATGTGAAGGCTGACCGTACAACAACGGACGAAAATTGTTGACTTTGGCACCAGACGAAAAGTGTCATATAGGTGCAACGTCTTTACTCGAGACATTTCGGTATCCACTTGCGCCATGCACCAAACTTTCAGACAATAAAGTGCACCATCGCAAAGTTTACCAATGTGGGAACCATCTGTGCCCTTCACAAGGGTCACAGTGGTCGGAAGAGGACAGGTCGTAGTGAAGAAAATGTGGAAATGGTGAGACAGGCGGTCGTTCAGAGTCCAAAAAAATCGATTTGACGACTTTCTGCCGAGACAAACACTCATAAGAGCACCGTTCAGAGGATCCTTCGCCAAGACAATCATGCCTTTCCATACAAAATTCAAATGGAAACGGTGCTTACTGATCAACAGAAACGTAAACGACTAGACTTTGCAAATTGGTTCTCAGGAAAGTTGGAGGAAGATACAGACTTCTTCAAAAAACTTCACATGACGGACGAATGTCATGCTCACTTTGCCGGGGAGGTAAACAAGCAAAACTTTCGGTACTGCGGAACTGAAAATCCTCGTAATGTATCAACTGAACTGGTTCCTCGATCTGTTCTCAAAGTCACCATGTGGGTGGCGGTTGGTTGGTATGGGATAATTGGTCCATACTTCTTTGAAGATGACCAGGGACGCACTTGCACGGTAAACCAGAGGAACTATCGCGAAATGATTCAGGAATTCTATCTGCCTGACCTACGTACTCAGGCCTGTAGGAGAAACAACCTGATCCAGATGAGAACCCAGTGGTTCCAGCAGGATGGGGCACCCCCCCAAAAAACAATGTGTTTTTGCAACCAACATTTTGAGGGCCGCTTTATCTCCCTCTCCGAAGACGTTGAGTGGCCACCGTATTCCCCTGACCTTACTCCTCCAGACTTCTTCTTGTGGGGGTATCTCAAGGACAGGATCTATGGAAACCCTGGGCCTCAGTCTCTTGATCAGCTGAAGGAAAACATCCACCGAGAAATCCAGAACGTTCCTCAGGAAACGTTTCCCAAAGTGATGGAGAACATGACAACGCGTTCGCAGGCAGTGATCGGACAACGTAGAGCCTAGGTCGAACATGTGGTCGAAAAGTAAACGACGATTCTATTCCAAAATTTAAATTTTGGTGGCAATTTTGACATTGGTACAATAAACTTCATCCTTTCAGCTTTCTATCCAGCTTTCTTTCCAACCATATATCTTTTTTTAAAATATATGTTATGACCATCCTCTTTGCAGATGAAAAGTTGTATATTTTTTTGGGACACCCTGTTTGTATATATATATATATAATATATATATATATATATATATATATATATATATATATATATATGTTGGGTCACTGAAATCGGTGACCCTTATTGTCAGTAATTCTATCTTTGTTTGGATGTTTGTTCGTTTATCATCAGCATAATTGGTAGTAAACGTGGGCCGATTTTGACCAAACTCAGGTGGTAGGTACATCTTATGACCTCGTGCTTTGGAAATTGTGTTGGTTGCTAGGGACGCTTTGGTTCCCTCGCAACAACCGAAAAACCTTCAAAATCGGTACCGTTCACGTGAAATCAATTCCGAAAGCCATTATCCCACGTTGAGTTATGAAATTTTGCACGAATGATCTGCACGTGATGCTTTATCAAATGTATTCCAGTTTTTGTGATATATGGAATACTTTACCTGCAGCGCCCCCTACAATTAGGTTATGCACAAAAATTGGTGAAAATTGAAGGCCCCCGAGCGACCAGGTGAGTGCATCAATACCAATGAAACTTTGCAGGTTGATGGTACTCAATGAGTACTACAACTTTGCCTCAGGACATATTGACTGATTTAGCTTAGGTCAGGGGTCAAAGGTCAATTAGTGCAAAAATCGATCATATGCGAGAGCTGTTAGGGTTATGGTTGGATGGTCATGAAAATTCACACGAATCGTCTGGAATACATTGTGCACAAACGATCGAGCCAGATTTTCGATTTAGATCTTTGTTCACCAACAGCACCCCCTCGAACTTTTGGAATTTCCGATTTCAAACCGCATTTTCGGTACTTTTCATTCAAATGGATACCGAGTAGTTATCAGAAGATGGAACTGGATGAGATTTGATATGCATAATCTTAAGGTGATTCCCTATCCGCTATATGACATCCATTTTGCTCTATATCTTACAGTTTCCATGCTCGGCGACCCATCGCCGCCTCCCGGCTTATATATAATATGTATCTGTATATATATATATGCGTATATACAGTATTTATATATATATATATATATATATGTATATGTATATGTGTATGTGTAAATGTGTATATATATATATATATATATATATATATATATATATATATATATATATATATATATACATACATACATACATACATACATACATACATACATACATACATACATACATACATACATACATATATCCTAGATGACCCATGAACCCATTGGATTCCCGTTGTCGCAGCGGTTGATGAAAAAAAAATCAATAAGAAAGAAAACAAAGATAGCTCCAGCAAACTATACTGCTGAGGTTGTTTATATTGATCAAATAATCCCGAAGAGTACTTGACTGAATCGGGAATTGATTTTTTAATAATTTTTTTCATTGCCCTATTTGTACGAAACTTGATATTGCGTGTCAATGTGAAAAAAAAAAACGGAGAAAATTAAGTCGAAGAAATTATTGTGCGTAATCTTCTAAATGCAATTTTGTTTATAAATGAACACGGAAGTGTTAGATCAAAATGGCGATGTTTATTTTATGCTTAAACATGAATCTTTCTTTGTTTACACTAAATGTTTGAGATTTTAAAATAAATAATTCAAGAAAAAAAAAGATAGCTCTACCGAACTGTACCGTTGAGGTTGTTTGCATTGATCACATTCTCCCGAAGAGTACTTGACTGAATCGGGAATTTATTTTTTAATATTTTTTTTCATTGCCCGATTTGAATGAAACTTCAGACTGCACACCGCAGGAGAACTGTGAGTAAGGTGGCCCTAAAATTTTTGTGCTATCGTGTATTGTTTTGGCTGTATTTCTGGAACATGCAGACAGGAACATTCCTGTATTTCAGGAACATACAAGATGAGTTTTCGTAATATATATATATATATATATATATATATATATATATATATATATATATATATATATATATATATACATATAGACATACATAACCCGGGCATAGTGGCGTGCGACTGTAATCCGGATACTCGGAGGCTTGGGTTTGAGGATCGCTTGAGGACGGGGGCTCTGCGCTGGGCCGCGCTATGAGAGGGTGGAGGGCAGCCCAGAATCATGGCGAAACCCAATCCTTATCCCTGCGTCGTAAGAGGCGACCAGGGTTGCGTCAGGAAGGGCATCCGGCGTAAAACCTATGCCAAATCAGTATGCGGATCATAATGGATGATCCGCTGTGGCGACCCCTAACGGGAGCAGCCGAAAGATGAACAACAACAACATAGACATACATACCGACATCAGATGCACCTCCTGACTTATGTTTAGCGTCTCACATGGTAAAACCGCATAATCCGCAAAGAACAACCGTCTGTCTGCCACCCAGACGATTGGTCTCACTGATGCAAACCATTCAACCAGAAGGCACGTGATGTGATCGGTGGGTAAATCAAAACATGTGGAGTGTGATGAGCACTCCCCCGATCTCCATTGGACATAATCCTCCATGATGAGACGCTCCTCGAGCTCAGGTCACTTCGCTGACTTTCCCCTCAGCACCTTCTTCATCCTTGGCATACTCTCTATTGTTGCCTTGCTTGTTCTCCAGCGCCGGATGATGGACTTGTCCATGCTAAATCGCCTCCCAGCTGCCAGAGTTTCCCAAACTCTTCTGCGGATCAGCAGATGGAGAGTTTGAATGCTGTGGTGAATGAACCCCTCAACATCTTGATAGATTGAATGGATGATATGTGACGTAAGCCGAGGCACTCACAAAGCACAAAGCAGCCCTTCTTACGGGCCACCTGACCGCTCCAGCCGATTGTCAGATGCACGTAAGTTTGCGTGAAAGCTTATTTGAGGTGCGTGCTCCGTTATTAGGTGAGCTATCGTCAGAGGTTCACATCACTGATATGTAGGTATTCATGCATGGTAAAAACAAATAAATTAAATGTGCACTTTAAAGATGCTCAGAAAGCTCAAAAGCGTATGAGCACACCAGAGGATTTTGATCGGTTTTCTCAGCGAGTGCAGGTGAGATTCTTCCGTGATAATTCTGATGTACAGAACTGTACTGTTATTTCAAAATTTAAGTGCACAAAATTAAGTTTAAAATGATAACATTATAATTCATTCGTTATATTATAACTTACAAGATCAGCCGTTTTCTGCAAACAGGGTGACAAATTCAAAGAAATCCACAAATGAATGTTGGCTGTAATGCAGCTTCATATTGCTGAAGAGGAAAACTTGGGATGCTGACTTTAAGCATTGTCATGGGTCCCTTGTAGTTGATTCCATTTCAGGATATTTACACAGGTGAACACATAAAACATGGAGGATCGCCACATTTAGGTCATCAAAATGTCTACGGAACTTTTACTTTGTGAACTTTTACTTTACTTTTACATTTCAAATCCCTTTTCTAATCGATTGGTACAGCGTTCTGTCATTTTTAAACGAATGATGAGTGACTGTGTGCTTATTTGCTAAACTATTGACAGATATAAAATGAAGCATTTAATACTTGTTTGGTCGTGTGAAAAACAAGTTTTATACGAAATACAGGACAGGGAGTCCCCAGGTTCCGAACAATCGTTCACAGTAAGTTAATTGAACCAGGTGCTTTAGAATGGTAATATGGTTTCTCTTTGTGAGTTACAAAGCAGAGTATATTTGATGACATCTGATTTCCGAGCTGTTTTCCGTATTAACACGTTTTCCAAATTAGAGCCAAATTTTTTTCCACCCTTCACATGATGATTGGCAGCTGTTTATACCGAATAATGTTGTTTGTGCACATCTCCTTGAAACGTCAATAATCCAAGTTTGTTGTTTTTTTATTTGTTGATTGAAATTCACCCAAAACAAGGGTGATAGCTTATCATGATGTTTGGGTTGTTCACAACACATTATTGTAACCGGTAATATGCACGCACATGCCAATTGCCTATTCTGATATTGGCTCAGCAATGATATATTGTGTGTGCATGTACTCGTGTATGCATGCGTGCACACGTGCACGATCATAACATAACACGATAATAAAGCATAACATATTCTCTTTGCCAACTCTCCTTCTGTCATGTCTCTTGTCTCTTATCTCTCTCTCTCTCTCTCTCTCTCTCTCTCTCTCTCTCTCTCTCTCTCTCTCTCTCTCTCTCTCTCTCTCTCTCTCTCTCTCTCTCTCTCTCTCTCTCTCTCTCTCTCTCTCTCTCTCTCTCTCTCTTTCTCTCTCTCTCTCTCTCTTTCTCTCTCTTTCTCTCTCTTTCTCTCTTTTCTCTCTTTTCTCTCTTTTCTCTCTTTTCTCTCTTTTCTCTCTTTTCTCTCTTTTCTCTCTTTTCTCTCTTTTCTCTCTTTTCTCTCTTTTCTCTCTTTTCTCTCTTTTCTCTCTTTTCTCTCTTTTCTCTCTTTTCTCTCTTTTCTCTCTTTTCTCTCTTTTTCTCTCTTTTCTCTCTTTTCTCTCTTTTCTCTCTTTTCTCTCTCTTTTCTCTCTCTTTTCTCTCTCTTTTCTCTCTTTTCTCTCTTTTCTCTCTTTTCTCTCTCTCTCTCTCTCTCTTTCTCTCTCTCTCTCTCTCTCTCTCTCTCTCTCTCTCTCTCTCTCTCTCTCTCTCTCTCTCTCTCTCTCTCTCTCTCTCTCTCTCTCTCTCTCTCTCTCTCTCTCTCTCTCTCTCTCTCTCTCTCTCTCTCTCTCTCTCTCTCTCTCTCTCTCTCTCTCTCTCTCTCTCTCTCTCTCTCTCTCTCTCTCTCTCTCTCTCTCTCTCTCTCTCTTTACCCCGCTGTCCCTCTCCACCTCTTTCTCCCTCTTTACCTTTTCTCTTTCTCTCTACCTCGACCTCTCTCTCTCTCGACCAACATGTACCACTCCATCTCCTCCTCGCTCCCCCTCCTAATAAAGTGCAACACTCTGCCTATTCCTCTCTTCTCTCTGTCTCCTCCTCATAAGCTGCAGCACTCTCCTCCCACATCTCTCTCTCTTTCTCACCCTCTCTGTCCAAGAGTGTATAGCAACGTGTGGTGAAGCGTCGCTCTCCTCCTCCCCTTTCTCGCTCTCCTCCTCCCCTTTCTCGCTCTCCTCCTCCCCTTTCTCGCTCTCCTCCTCCCCTTTCTCGCTCTCCTCCTCCCCTTCCTCGCTCTTCTCCTCCCCTTCCTCGCTCTCCTTCTCCCCTTCCTCGCTCTCCTCTTCCTCGCCCTTCCTTCCTCCCCTTCCTCACTCCTTTCGTTTGCAGGAAGATGGTTCCTACCAAAAGAAAGAAATGTACAGGAGGCAAACTTGCCAAAAAAACGACTTGCAAAACCTGCATCCAGCATAGCCTTTCACCCCTGGAGAGTAAGAAAGAAGACGAAAAGAAAACACTGCAAAAAAGCTGCACCAGAACAGCCTTAACTCCACAAGACCAAGAAAGAAGAAAACTGATCATAAAGAAGAAAGGAGGAAGGAGCAGGAGATAGAAGAAGGAAAATACAAGAAGAAGAAAGGCAGAAGGACAGGAAGATATAATTAGACAAAGAAGACAAAAAAACAAGGAATAATAAAAATCCAGAGCAGCAGAAACTCCTTCACATCAAGAAGCAAGATGAGAAGCAAACACAGCAGTAATGACTGCTTCCAGAGTAATTGTAACTTCTCAAGAGCAAGAAGCAAGACCAGAAGCAAACACAGCAACAATGACAGCATTCTGCCATCCTGTGATCTCCCAGTCATTGTGTTGTCTGTCATATCTGCTTCAAGAGGACACATTTCAAGCCGATAAAACCTTTTTTGCCCCTGTGTGAAGCAGGACCATCGCCGTAAAATACAAAACACACAGGAAATGGCACTCTGTGTTGAGGCACAATCAAAGATCCCTGGGGGATTAAACATAACGGCAAGGTGGTCGTATGGCAGCTATCATTTCTTGAAGCGTGACTATGTCGCCGATGCAGTGCCCCTCTACCAGTACACACACTGGAACTGGTACTCATTTCGCCAACCTCAGAAGGAATGATAGGCTGAGTCAACCCCCTGGTGTATTAATTCAGCGGCCGACGGGGCTTGAACTGAGGACCCTAGGATTCCAAGCCACCACCCCAACCACTGAGTCAACACCAGGCTTTCAGCAAGGTAAGCTTTGGTCTTATCTCTCTCTCTCTCTCTCTCTCTCTCTCTCTCTCTCTCTCTCTCTCTCTCTCTCTCTCTCTCTCTCTCTCTCTCTCTCTTTCTCTCTCTCTCTCTCTCTCTCTCTCTCTCTCTCTCTCTCTCTCTCTCTCTCTCTCTCTCTCTCTCTCTCTCTCTCTCTCTCTCTCTCTCTCTCTCTCTCTCTCTCTCTCTCTCTCTCTCTCTCTCTCTCTCTCTCTCTCTCTCTCTCTCTCTCTCTCTCTCTCTCTCTCTCTCTCTCTCTCTCTCTCTCTCTCTCTCTCTCTCTCTCTCTCTCTCTCTCTCTCTCTCTCTCTCCCCCCTTATCTCATTCAATATTATGCCTGCCCTTCTACTCTCGCCTTGCCAGACTCTCATTCCTTAAATCGTAATAATCCTTGTTTTATTTGCAGATTTTGATCCATGTGCCCTAGTGTTACAGACAAAGAACATAAATGTTAGAGTTCCGGTGAAAAAATCCAGAGCAGCAGAAACTCCGTAACATCAAGAAGCAAGAAGAGAAGTAAACACAGCAGTAATGACTGCTTCCAGAGTAATTTAAACTTCTCAACAGCAAGAAGCAAGACCAGAAGCAAACACAGCAACAATGACAGCATTCTGCCATCCTGTGATCTCCCAGTCATTGTGTTGTCTGTCATATCTGCTTCAAGAGGACACATTTCAAGCCGATGAAACCTTTGTTGCCCCTGTGTGAAGCGGGACCATCGCCGTAAAATACAAAACACGCAGGAAATGGCACTCTGTGTTGAGGCACGGCGGTGATGGTCATGTTTAATCCTCGACCTGTTAAAGATCCCCGGGGGATTAAACATAACAGCAAGGTAAGCTTTGGTCTTATTTGTGTCTGTGTCTCTGTCTGTGAATCTGTGTGTCTCTGTCTGTGTCTCTCTTTCTGTCTATCTCTCTGTCTGTCTGTTTCTCTGTCTCTCTGTCACTGTCTGTCTCTCTCTCTCTCACTCTCTCTCTGTCTCTGTCTCTGTCTCTCTCGCTCTCTGCCCTTATCTCATTCAATATTATGCCCGCCCTTCTACTCTCGCCTTCCCAGACTCTCATTCCTTAAATCGTGATAATCCTTGTTTTATTTGCATATTTTAATCCATGTACCCTAGTTTTACAGACAAAGAACACAAATGTTCGAGTTCCGGTGAAGTTGGGAATAACGTGAGGAGCTAAGCTGCAGCGGTCATGAGGCCAGTAATTTCCAGTTTCTTCCCATATTTGTCCCCTCACCCCCACCTTACTCATCCGCTCACATTTACTTCAGGTTGAATAGTTTTGGATACATGGAAGGCTATGCTGAGGAGAATACAATTTTTGCCACAAAACAACTGTACTCAAAGTTTCCCTAAGATAAACAGCAAAAGGAAGAGGTTGACTCAATCGGTCACAAGGAAAAACCATTCTGTATGATCCAGCTTCATTGATGCCTTCCACCCATTGTTCCAAAAATGATCTTTATTTGGAGGTGAGGCGTGGTCTGCAGCATGGGGAGGAGGTTGGCTGCAGAGGTAGATGCAAAGTCAGGTCTGCAGCAAGAGGAATGTTTGACCCAAGAGGTAACAACGAGAAAACCATTCTGTTTGACCAAGCTGATTTGACGCATTCCACCTGTAAATCAAAAGATGGTCATTAATGGAGCGGGTTTTATGTGGACGCTTTTTTCCCCAACAAAGAACTCTTTATTTTGAGGTGAGGCATGGAATGCAGCATGGGGAAGAGGTTGGCTGCATAGGTACATTCAAAGTAAGTAACTTCCTGTTCAATGCTAGATCATATTCCTGCATCTGAATCATCGTATGTAATTATTTTTTGTATACAGTGTCGAGAAGAGCTGGATGCTGGTTCAAGACACGCACTGGGCCTGGAAGCATGCCGGGGCAGGGCGCCACTTGCCGCCGGACCTGGACACAGTGTGCTGAGTATTGCCAGACCAGGGCGTATGCCGAAGACGCCGGTCCCGGATGCACCCCGAGCGCGCCAGGTCGGAACGAGCACCGAGCATCACTGGGCCAGGACATGCGCAGAAGGCCACCATGCCTGGCCTCACTCTGTGCTCGTGCACAGGGCTGGGACGTGCGCCGGGCTGGGACGCGCGCCACCATCCAGACGCGTGAGGTCTCCAGCAAGAGGAAGAGATTCACCAAATCAGTTACAAGGAGAAAAACATTCTGTGTGACCCAGCTTAATTGATGCCTTCCACCCCTCGATCCACAGATAATCAAATTTACGGAGTGAGTTTGATTTGGATGCTATGACAGGATATTTTTTCCCACAATTGATGCTTTATTTTGAGGGGAGGTATAGTATGCAGCATGGGGAGGAGGTTGGCTACAAAGTATGTAACTTCTCATTCAGTCCTGTCATGTTCCTGCATCTGAATCGTCCTGTGTTAATATTTTTAGCTCACCTGGAATGTCTTTCCGGGGAGCTTATGGGATGGCATGTCGTCCGTGCATCAACACTTGCAACTTCTTCTCTGAAACTGTGATCGACAGAGGAGTTGGCCACAAAGGAAGTATTTGCTTTCTTCTCAGAAACTACACACACAATTCCAATGAAACTTTACCACAACCTTCATTACCAGTGATGTACCAAAGTTTGTTCACGCTCTTTAAAAAATTGGAGTCAAAGGGAATTTACGGGGTTGTGGGGGGGGGGGGTGTGGTTGCACCTAAAATAGGTATTTGCTATATTGGTTAACAATGCTTCATTGGTACATTTTGCCGATTCCATCTCACATTGACGTCCTCCTCAGTATCATTATTCTACCAGGTGAGCGCTCAAGGGTATTGTCCCTATTTTTGTATGCAGTGTTGAGGCTCGTGGAAGAGCTAGACCACCATGCCTGGCCTCACTGTGCTGGCCCGCATGCCGGGCCTGAACGCATGTTGAAGCGGGGCACTGAAGGCCACCAGGCTTGGATGGACGCATGCCAAGTATTGCCAGCCAAGGACGCACACCGAGGACACTGGGCCCTGACGAGCGCCGAATGTTGCCGGACCAGGCTGGATGTGTGCCAAAGGCCGCTGGGCTCAGGATATGCGCCGGGCATGGATGCAGACTGGGACGCGTGCTTGACCAGGACACGCAGCATGCATCGCTGGGGCCGGACGTGTAATGTCTCCAGCAAGAGGATGAGGTTGACCAAATAGGTCACAAGGAGAAAAACATTCTGTATGACCCAGTCAAGTTGACGCCTTCTACCTATCAATCCAAAAATGGTCACATTATTGTTGGGTTTTATTGGGACACTTTTTTTTTTCCTCCCCCAACAAAAAACTTTATTCAGAGGTGAGGCATGGTATGCAGCATCGGTCGTAGGTCGGCTCTATCTATAAGTACAGAGTAAGTATCTTCCCATTCAATCGTGTTCTACATCTGAATTGTTCAGTATAATTATTTTTTGTATTCCTTGTCGAGTCTCATGGAAGAGCAAGAACACAGAACAGATCAGGATGTAACAAAATAAAAGGAACTGGGGAAACATATGGGAGGGGAGAGGGTGGGAAGCACACCAACAGCAAAGTTGAGACACAAAATAGAGGGAAACTTGGAGAAATAAGTGATGTCGAGAAGAATGAAAATTAGGGGAGGACACAAGAAGCAAACAACATGGATCAAGCCACAAACTCTCAATAACAGAAGTGGAAGGAAAAACGAAAAACTTGCCATAACATCTCATCCTTCAGATGGACAGGCAACAGCCTCTTTCCTCTCTGCAGACCTGATAGAATCACAAGCTAGTAAAACACTTGGAGTTGGTTTGTCTTTCAATCCTAACAAATCGCGCACTCTCACTTTGTCTCTCCGAAAAGACTGTCTGACAAACCCTCCCATCTACTTTCTTGACAATCCTCTTGAACGAGTTCAATCACTCAAACTTTTGGGTCTCATTAGCAGTCATGATCTGGAAAAACCACATATCTGATTTGGCTCTTCGTCATGTAGAGTCCTTCAATGGCACATCTGAACTCTTATCCACCGACAAGACCCTCATCTGCAGTTTGATGGAATACTGTTCTCCTGTCTGGGCTGGTGCTCCTGCCTCACACCTTGCTGTGTTTGGTGCCGTGAAAACCAAGGCCTTCAAAATAATTGGAATCTCCTGCCGATGAAGCTTAGTAGATGGGCCTATCACTTTCACATCATAGAGAGGCCGATAGCCTCAATCTTCCACCACTTCCTTTGAAGTCTTCCACCCTCTGCTCTTTCCGTACTTTATCCCCCACCCCAGGGTTCTACAGGGAGCATACGGTCCACCATCAACCCCCTTCTGTTGAAACTCAAAAAATCCAAAATCACTGCACCCCTCCATTCATTCGTTGTTTTTTTTTCCCCACCTGTATAATTAACTTACACATTCTCTTCATCTCATTCTTCCTTCCACATCTTCAGGACAGCTGTTCCCCACCATCTCAACTCATCTCCCATGCAAAACCATGACATTTTCTTCCCCCATTCAGGTCAGGTCAGGTATGGGAGCATGTGCCAGAACAGCACGTCGCTGCGTCCACTTTCCGCCGGTACTCCAGGGGCCTCCGTCTGGCCATCCCCCAGGCAGATGCCAGGCCCATCCCCATCTCCTTGAGATGATGGTCAACCTGCTGCAACCATGAGGCACGTGGTCGGCCCACTGGCCTCCTCCACTCATGAGACTCCCTCGCTGAGAGAATCTGGTGAGCAGGATCAGCGTCAGGAAAACGAGCCACATGTCCATACAGCCGCAACTGACGCTCACGGACTATGCAGGTAACAAATCTCATCCGAGTCTCTCTCAGCAACCGTTCGTTGGACACAAAATCCGACCAGCGATAGCCAAGGATTCTCCAAAGACACCTGGTACCAAAGGAATTAAGTCTCCATCTCAGATCCTTGGTCAGAGTCCAAGTCTCGCACCCATAGAGCAAGACTGGAAGTACCATGGACCTGAAGACTCGGACTTTCGTCCTCCCGCACAGGTACCGGCAGCGCCACACCCCATGATCCAGTGAATCCATGACTCCCCAGGCCCGACCCAGACGTCTATTGACCTATGATTCGCAGCCAGCAGAGACATGAATATCACTGCCAAGGTAAGTGAATCTCTCCACGACCTCAACATCCTCACCACAAACAGACACAGACAGGACAGCAGCATCCAAGATGTCACCGAAAGCCTGGATCTTAGTTTTGACCCAAGAAACCCGTAATCCCAGCGGCTCCGACTCCTCATTCAGCACCTCGAGGGCCCCCAAAAGGATGTCTAAAGTCTCCGCAAAGATGACTGCATCATCTGCAAAATCAAGGTCCGAGATCTTGACATTCCCAAACGATGCACCGCAACTTGATCTCTCAGACATCCTCCCTAAAATCCAGTCCATACAAGTGCTGAAAAGTGTGGGGGCAAGTACACATCCCTGACGAACTCCAGTAACAACTGGAAATAAGTCAGAGATGGTACCACCACACTTCACAGCACTCTCAGTACCAGAGTAGAGTTCAGACATCAGATCGATCAGTTTTGGTGGCATCCCACGAAGACCAAGAATCCTCCAGAGGACATCCCGATTCACTGAATTGAACGCTTTGCAGAGATCAACATAGGCTGCAAGCAGCCCCTGCCGAAACTCTCGTCTGCGTTCGGTGAGGACACGAAGGGCAAGGAGCAGAGAGTGACCTCTTTGGTGTAAAGCCTGACTGCTCTGGACGCTGGTGCTCAAGCAGATGGTGGCGAACCCTATCAAGAATTATCCGAGCAAAGACCTTGCCCGGCACTGAGAGCAGCGTCACCCCTCGGTAGTTGTTGCAGTCTTGGCGATCACCCTTCCCTTTCCAGAGAGGGACAACAAGGCCCCTCTTCCAGTCAGTTGGGATGATGCCTGTGTTCCAGGCAGAGCACAAAACTGCATGCAACGACACGAGTGCAGCATTTCCACCAGCCTTGAGAAGTTCGGCATGGATGCCACAGATCCCTGGAGCTTTGCCCCGTTTCAACTGGTTCACCACAGCCCGTGTTTCCACAAGCGAAGGTGGACCACAGTTGATTCGAGGGTCAGCAACAGGGATTGTAACACCCTTGACGTCCAACTCGACAGCTGGGGGATCAGCCTGGTACAACCGCTCAAAGTAACCGGCCCAGCGGGCCTTCACTTCAGACTCCTCTGTCAAGAGCCTACCACTCTGCTCGAACTGCAGTGCTCCGAGGGATGGGCTTGGATGAACGTAATGCGCGAATTCCCCTGTAAGCGGGACGAGAATCACCTGTCCACAGGTGATGCTCTACCCCTCACAGATTCCTGGCACATAGGCCTCCTTGTCCACCCTTAGTGCACGTACAGTTTTACGCCTCAGCTCCCTGAACAGCTCAGCTCTGCCATTCAGCCTGGCCCTGCGACTCTGGTCAATGGTATCCAGTGTCCCTTGAGAGACAAAATTCTTCTTTGCCCTGCGGTGAGCTCCAAGACATCCACCGGCAACATCAAGGACGGTGGTCTTGAAGGCACTCCACAACTCTTCAGGACCCCCCAAAGCACCCAGACCCCCCAAGTGTCCACTCAGCCTGTTCGCAAACTCCTCAGCTACTCTCTCATCCCTGAGCTTGGCAACATCCAGCCATGGCTGAGATGGTACCATTCTCCAGGATTTAAGGTGCAGCTTTAGAGTTGCTACAACAAGCCTGTGGTCAGTATTGAGGAACTGAGCACTCCGGTAGACCCTGCAGTTCTAGATCATCCTCCAACGACCGTCAATGAGGACATGGTCAATCTCCTTTGCCACACCGCCAGCGTTGGAATACCAAGTCCAGCGATGAGCTTGTGGGCGCTGAAACCATGAACCAGCCACCCTAAGTCCATGACTTCTTGCAAAGTCAAGGAACTTAGTGCTATTCTGGTTCATAGTTCCTGACCCATGGGGACCAACACACACCTCATAACCATCCCTATCAGTTCCAGTCGATGCATTGAAATCCCCCAAGACTAGAAGTGTATCTCGTCTGGGGCACTGATCAACCACAGACTCGAGTGTGGCGTAGAATGCATCCTTCACGGTGAGATCACTCACCTCAGTCGGAGCATAAACAGCGATCAGGGAAATGACACCTAAGGAGTGACGAATCCTTCATCTCATAATATGCTCGTTGACCGGTGTTACCTCAATTATCATTGGGGTCAGCTTATTGGACACAGCTACAGCAACTCCTTGGGTATGGTAACCATCAGAGCGACCAGACCAATAGTAGGTGTAACCACCCACCATTATCTCGCCGCAATCTGGTCTCCGAACCTCAGAGAGAGCTGCATTCCCGATGTCCAAACGCTTGAGCTCAGATGATAACAGAGACAGGTGATCATCCTCTCTTAGGGATAGGACATTCCAGGCACCCACCCGAAGGGACCGCCTCAGGTTAACCCAAGGAGACCGCCGTCTGGTGGACGACACCTCAGCACCACTCCGACACACTCTCCCGCAATCTGACCCATGGATGTTACCCCGTGGTTTCCCTCCTATCATCAAAGATTGGGGGTCCCGAAGGCTTTGCCCCAATCCCGTCATCCGGTGAGCTGCCCTGCGAAGGGAAGCTGCACAGGAGGTACTCCCACGGAGTGGGTTTTCAGATTTTTTTGCGTTTTGCGGAATGAAGGGTTTTACGGTGGCCGAAGTGCAAATCCTGCCACCAACCTCCTAATAAGAAGTGACCCAACTGCAGGAGGACGTCCGCAGACACAGTTGGGCACTAGATATGGATGGCCGTTGGCTCACAAGGAGCTTCTCCGCCCTTTGACAGGTTTTGTTTTTAATCCTGCTGGGTGTCCATATCCAAACACCACCCTCACCAGAAAACCTGGTGGGGGAGACGGTTTAGTCACCGACAACCCGACCATGGAACAGGTTAGTACAGGTTTACATGGTATCTGTAGCAGGTCACAGATCGAACCTGACCTGACATAAAACCTTCCCCCATTAACCCTCCCCAATCCCACATCTTTCCAAATTCCAAGTTTTTCCTTCCTGAGAGTTTGCTTCTGGATGCACATTATCAACCCCGTGCATTGTCGGTCCTCCCCGAACCCTCATTCTTCCCCACATACCTTATTTGTCCAAGTCTCCTTCTATTTTGTCCCTTGATCCTACAGTTGGTGTGTTTTTCCCCCCTCTCCTTCTGCTGTTCCTTTTGTTCTCTTACATCCTGACCCTTTCAATGTTGTGGCTCCACCATGAGCCTCAAATTTGTATACCATATTAAACGAAAAAAAAATGTTTGAGGTCCACACAGTTAGGGACAGGGGAGGAAGTGCTGTTGGCAGGGTGAAGGAATGTGGAGGGAACTAGGAGAAGGATGAGGGAAGCCTGGGCAGGGTGGGGGAGTGGAGAAGGTTAGGGCTGGGAAAGGATGGGAGGAGGTGTGGGAAGAAGAAGATGTGACAGGGTGACAGAGGAGGATAAAAGTGGAGGAGGGCATGAAGTGGAAGGATGCTGAAGAGTGGGACACAGTGAAAGGGTGGGGTTGAGAGGATGCAGACATAAGATGACAAGGGGCAGGGTCCTTATGTGAAGTGTTTGAAACCTTTAATGAACGTGAAGGGGAGTTGATTGTTATATGCAGGCAACCTCTGCAAACTCGACATCTCGTGATTCCCTTTTTTGATGTACGGAGATAGATATCACAGGATGGGATCATGAATGGTTGAAGGCAAATGAAAATGCACACAACATGTTGGATAATTGGCAACATCCTCCTCTAATTTGCACACTTTTCTGTGAGTACTGCAGTGTTTCCACAAACCACAGAGACCCATAGATTGTGTGTGTTTTTATTTGGAATCCTAATTTTTTTTTTGGCCACAAAGAGCACACTTTATTAGTCCCCATTGGATTTTGTCTCAATTGTGTGCATCCGCAACAATATCTCGGACATGTATGGACCGATTTTATCCATACTTGACACAAAGAGAACACATGATGGTTTGCATATGCACTTCATTTTGTTTTGACATCAGATCCAAGATGCCCAACTGGCAGCCATTTTAGTTGAAATAACCTGATGTTGAACACACGTCCTCAATCATTTCTCAGACAAGCATTTACCAATGTTGTTCAAACTTGGCAAACAAAATGAATGATGGCTTGCATCTGCACGTCATTGTTTTTTTTCTGAGATCACATCCAAGATGGCCGACTGGTAGCCATTTTGTTACTTAAGTGTGTCCCCAACCATTTCTCACCATGCATGGTTCGATATTTTTTTGTTTTTTTTTTCCCAAACTTGGCACAAGTACAGTACATCATGGCAAACACGTGCCCCTCACTTTATTTTGCGATCTGATCAAAGATGGCCTTCTGATAGACTGGCAGCCATTTTATTTGTACATAAATATGGTCGAGCCATTTAACTCCATACAGCAAAATTACTAAATCAACATGGACTATGACGTTTTATGTCTTTTTTACTTGTTTTATGGTGTTTTAATGTGTGCAGCAACTATTGTCAGATCAGGCCAGATTTGATCTGTGACTTGCTGCAGATACCATGTAAACCTGTACTTACCTGTTTCATGGTCGGGTTGTTGGTGACTAAACCATCTCCCCCACCAGGTTTCCTGGTGAGGAGGGTCAATGGATATGGACATCCAGCAGGATTAAAAACAAAACCTGTCAAAGGGTGGAGCAGCTCCTTGTGAGCCACCGACCATCCATATCTGATGCCCAACTGTGTCTGTGGACGTCCTCCTGCAGTTGGGTTACTTCCTCTAGGAGGTTGGTGGCAGGATTTGCACTCCAGCCACCATTAAACACTCATTCCACAAAACCCATGAATGCAAAGAAAACTGAAAACCCACTCCGTGAGAGTTCCTCCTGTGCTGCTGCTGCTCTTCGCAGGGCAGCTCACCAGATGATGTGATTGGGGCAAAGCCTCCGGGACCCCCATTCCTTGATAATAGGAGAAAAAGCACAGGGTAAACTTCCTGAGTAAGAGTGTGGTGGTGTGTGGCGGGGTGGTGCTGAGGTGTCGTTCACCAGACAGTAGTCTCCTCGGGTTAACCAGAGACGGTCCCTTCAGATAGATGCCTGGAATGTCATCTCTAAGAGAGGATGATCACCTGTCTCTGTTATCATCTGAGCTGATGCGTTTGGACATTGGTGTTACTGCACTCTGAGGTTCGGAGACCGGATTGCAGGGAGATCATTGCGGGTGGTTACACCTACTATTCGTCTGGTCGATCTGATGCCCAAGGAGTTGTTGTAGCTGCGTCCAATAAGCTGACTCCCATGATAATTGAGGTAACACTGGTCAACGAGCGTATTGTGAGACTAAGGATTCGTCACTCCTTGGATATCGTTTTCCTTGTCTCTGTATATGCTCCTACTGAGTCGAATGATCTCACCGTGAAGGACACATTCTATGTCACGCTTGAGTCTGTGGTTGATCAGTGCCCAAGGCAAGATACTCCTCTAGTCTTGGGGGATTTCAATGCATCGACTTTCACTGATAGGGATGGTTATGAGACGTGTTTGTCCCCATGTGTCTGGAACTGTGAACCAGAATAACACTACGCTCCTTGATTTTGCAAGAAGTCATGGACTTAGGGTGGCTGGTTCATGGTTTCAGCACCAACAGGCTCATTGCTGGACATGGTATCCAACGCTGGGGATGTGGTGAAGGAGATTGACCATGTGCTCGTTGATGGTCGCTGGAGGATTGTTCAGAACTGCAGGGTCTACTGGAATGCTTAGTTCCTCAATACCAACCACAGGCAAATTGTAGCATCTCTGAAGTTGCAGATTAAATCCAGTAGAGTGGTACCATGCTAGCCTCGGCTGGATGTTGGCAAGCTCAAGGATGGGAGGGTAGCTAAGGAGCTTGTGAACAGGCTGAGTAGGGATTTGGTGGACTGGGTGCTTTGGGGAATCCTGAAGAGTTGTGGAGTGCCATCAAGACTACCATCCTTGATGTTGCCGGTGGATGTCTGGGAATTCACCGTCAGACGAAGAAGAATTTTGTCTCTTAAGGGACATTGGATACCTTTGACCAGAGTCACAAGGCCAGGCTTAATAGCAGAGCTGAACTGTTCATGGAGTTGAGGTGTAAAACTACATGCGCTGATGGTGAACAAAGAGGCCTATGTGCGAGGAATTTGTGAGGGAGTAGAGCATCACCTGTGGTCAAGTGATTCTCATCCTGCTTACAGGGAAATTCGCGCATTGTGTTCCTCCAAGCTCGTCCCTCGATGTACTGTAGTTCGGGTGGAGGGTGGTGGGCTCTTGATAGAGAAGTCTGAAGTGAAGGTCCGCTGGGCCACTTACTTGGAGCAGCTGAACGAGGCTGACTGACCAGCTGTTGAGTTGTATGTCAGGGATGTTACTATTCCAATTGATGACCCTCCAAAAAACTATGAACCACCTTCTTTTGTGGAAACACGGGCTGCGGTGAACCGGTTGAAATGGGATAAAGATCCTGGGATCTGTGCCATCCATGCTGAACTTCTCAGGGCTGGTGGAAATGCTGTACTTGTGTCATTGCATGCAGTTCTGTGCCCTGTTTGGAATAGAGGCACAACCTCAACTGATTGGAAGAGAGCCCTTTTTGTCCCTCACTGGAAAGAGAAGGGTGATTGCCAGGACTCCAACAACTACCGAGGGGTGATGCTGCTCTCAGTGCGGGGCAAGGTCTTTGCTCGTATAATTATTGATAGGATTCGCCACGATCTGTTTGAGCACCAGTGCCCAGAGCAGTCGAGCGTTACAACAAAGAGGTGAACGATTGACCATTTCCTTGCTCTTTGGGTCCCCACCGAACCCAGACGAGAGTTTCAGCAGGGGCTGCTTGCAGCCTATGTTGATCTCTTCAAAGCGCTCGATTCAGTGAATCGGGATGCCTTCTGGAGGATTCTCAGTCTTCATGGAGTGCCCTTGAGGCACTGAATGAGGAGTCAGAGCTGCTGGGATTATGGGTTTCCTGTGTCAAAACTAAGATCAAGGCTCTCAATGACATCTTGGATGCTGCTATCTTGTCTCTACCTGTTTGTGGTGAGGATGTTGAGGTCACAGAGAGATTCACTTACCTTGGCAGTGATATTCATGTCTCTGCTGGCTGTGAACCAGGTCAATAGACATCTGGGTTGGGGGTTGGGGAGTCATGATTCACTGGATCATGGGGTGTGACACTGTCATTACCTATCAAGGAGGTCGAAAGTCTGAGTCTTCAGGTCCTTGGTGCTTCCAATCTTGCTCTGCAGGTGTGAGACTTGGACTCTGACCAGAGATCTGAGACATAGACTTCACTCCTTCAGTACCCGGTCTCTTTGGAATTCCTTGGCTATCGCTGGTTGGACTTTGTGTACAACGAGCGGTTGCTGAGAAAGACCCAGATGAGATTTGTTACTTCTATAGTTTACAGGCATAAGCTGTGGCTGTATGGACATGTAGATTGTTTTCTTGATGATGATCTTGCTCACCAGATTCTCTCAGCGAGGGAGCCTCATGAGTGGAGGAGGCCAACGGGCCGACCACCTTCCTCATGGTTGCAGCAGGTTTATCGGCTTCTCGAGGAGATGGGGATGGGCCAGGAATCTGCCTGGGTGATGGCCAGATGGAGGCCCTTGGAGTACTGGTGGAAAGTGGACGCAGCGACGCGATGCTCCGGCACATGCTCCCATACCTGACCTGACCTGAGCAAGGAGAGGAGCTTGACTGCCGAGGTTGAGGTGTAAAGGAGGTTAGGGTGGGGGAGAGAGCCAGTTGTGTCAGTAGGGTCTTCAGGTTAGTCTGAAAGGTCCTAGAGATCGGGTTAACGACCTTCCCTCTCCTCCCTTCCTCACCCAACTCCCAACACCCACCCCTCCCCTCTCGCCATACTGTGTAACAGATGTAAAGAGATTGTAGTGGATGTTTATTTGTCACTTCAAATTGAGCGACATCTCCTTTTTCTGCTTTTTTCATTGCCTGTTTCTTTGGAAATATGAAAGTGCTATGTCAGTAAATAGCTGTGATAATATGCAAGTTGTGTTAATTTTCGTTTTTCAGTGTTTTTTAAATTACCACAATCATTTTTAATCCTCTCTCACCAACAGTTCTCAGCCTACCGATTTGCAAGGAATTTGGACATGGTGAGGATACTATAATGTTCAAATGGCATGGAATGACCCATACAGGACAAGGACATAAGGAGGTATCGGTGTACCTTTATATGAACGAGTTTGTCTGTTGGACTAAATTTTCATTCGTCTTCACGGCCTTGTAGCATTCCTGCCTGCAGTGCTGCTTGAGCATTAATCTGCCTTTCACCAACGCTGGATGTGTTTGGTCCAGGGTGGAGATTATATTTTTATTATTATTAATGCCAAATGATACTACTGTTATCATTGCTGTTAATATTATTAGTATTAATTCATATGCTTTGTTGCAATGTGATCATTACCCCCACCACCGAAGGTGAAGGTGGTTATGTTTACACCCCTTTCTGTCTTTGTTTGTTTGCAGGATATCTCAAAAAGTTGGAGACGGATCCGGATGAAATTTTGTGGACAGGTAGGGTATGTGACAAGGATGAACTGATTAGATTTTGGTGAAGATCCGAATCTGGATCTGGATACGAGAATTATTTAATTTCCAAAGTGATTCTTCACCATTGAGAGATAAGGCCAAAAACGATATAGTACTGTGTCGTATGATATTTCAAAAATGTATTGGGCCTGACATGTTCTCATGGATCGGGCATTACGTGGCGGTGGTATTCGCTCTACCGAGTGCTTATTTTTGTAATTGGAATGCCATGCCGTGGAAGGATCTATCAAGCTGTTCCAAACACCTCAACATGGTGTGCGTTTAAAGCATGGGATTCTTCCGGATTATTTGTAGTTAATTAGCCTAATCAACTCGGGAGATCATAGCAATCATTTTGGTGTTTCACATTACAAATCAGAACGCTCCAGTAGAACTCCACAAAAAACGTCACACACACACACACACACACACACACACACACACACACACACACACACACACACACACACACACACACACCTCATCCATTTTTATGGATTACAAGAACATTAGTGGACACAAAAACCAACACTACCTCATAAAGCCTTGTGCTATGGTCTTATTGTGGGAGATGCCAATCATGTTGACATCTGTCATTTCCACAGAATCCGTAAGCGATAAATGTGATGCTGGGTTAGTGGGATACCAGCCACTGATAGGGGAGAGTAGTGGAGTACTCCAATGAGCTGCAGCCAAATGCCTTATAGACTGTAATTCTGATTTTTCAAGGAAAGACTTGGAATGACAATGGATGCTCCAATCTGAAGCTTACTTTGGAGGCCAGCTTTACTCTGTGGTTGGCCCTAGGAGAGGTCTTGGTTGATGGTGAGGTATAGAAATTGAAGAGGCTGAACGTCTTCCAGTGGCTGGCCATGGAAATAGGTGGATTCGTTTGACGATCCTTCTAGAGCGACATGGTAAGTTGAGATTTTTCAAGATTGATGGACATGTTCCACTTAACAGACCAGAATCTAATTAATGTTAGAGCAGTGGAGAATGTTACACTTGCCCAGTCAGTGGGATGGGGTCTGGGGGTACTGTGTGGGTACCAATGTGGAGTCATCGTCAAAAGGAAGAGAGGGTTTCCAGAGAATTGGAGAGGTCACTTATGTATAGCAGGAATGAGATGGGGCCTAGGACACCGAGTTGGTGCACTTCAGCCTCCACTGAGAGAGTAGAGGAGACGGTGTCATTGATAGAAACATGTTGTCTGAATGAGTGGAGGAAGTCAGAAATGCAGAAGAGAGTTTGGCTGGCAAAACAGGATTCACAGATTATGCCGAATGCCCAGGGTATGTCCAGGGAGACTGCTGACCTCTTGTTTGAAATTTATGGTCTCGAACCATTGTTAAAACTTGGAATGGAGGACTTTATAATTAAGCAAGGACTATTGTAATAACACAGCCTTATCACCTTGTTCACCCTGCCCTGCAAGCTATACCCAACACGACTTCGAGTGAGGCCCCCCCCTAATTCCCGCCAAAAAGAGTATTTTCCCACGCCCACACCCCTCCCCAACACCTGTCGATCCCAACGAAGTGCAAATACCTCTGAATTGTGTGAAATGTTGGTTCAGGGTTGCTTGTATATAAACTTTTTGCTAATCGCTACTGGGTTTATTGAATTGTATATTAATTTTTCTCTTTGTAAACCTGCAATACTCAAAAACGTAGTGTTCAAGCGAATTACGTCCTTTTATTCGACTTATGCGTCTCAGGGCTCTCATTAACCTAATAATCATCAGTCTTGCTCCTCCATTAAACTCACGACTTTAATGTCGTGCAGAACACGTTTCAGTGGAGAGTATCGTGGATCAGGCATTATGTGGCGGACATGATTATTGTTGTTAATATTATTAGTATTACGTAATCTTCAAATCCTTCCTTCGGAGAGAACCCTTCCTTCACCAGCCCAGAGGGGAGAGCAGTACTCCATAAGGCTGTGGATGAAAGCTTTGTATGTGGTCAGGAGCTCAGGTGTGCTGAGGAAGGACTTTGGGGATGCCCAGTCGGGGACTGGCTTTGGAGGCCAGGTTAGAAATGTGGCTTTCCCAGGAAAGATCATGGCAGATAGTGAGACCCAGAAGCTTGAATGAAAGGATGAGGATTGTTGAGAAAGTGGATGGGGGGGGGGGGGTTCCAGACGTCCCTTTGAAGAAACATTGTGAGATTTGTCAGGGTTGAAAGACATGTTCCACGTGTTTGACCAGCTTGTGATTTTATCCAGATCTGCAGAGAGTGAAGAAGCTGCTGCTTGCCGATCTGGGGGATGACAGATGGTATGGCAGAGGGTGGAGTCATCAGCAAAGAGATAAAGATTTTCAAGTCAGAGAGATCATTGATGGAAACCAGCTTTTCATCCTTAAGTAAAAAAATGTAGACCATTTAATAGGAGAAGCACGATGTTCCTCTGTAATATTAACGATACCCTCCTGCAAAAGCACAACCAACAAACAAATCACGGAAAATGTCCAAATCCTTTGGGCAGGGCAAGATGGCGGCCGATTGGCTTCAACAGATAATGCCATCATCAGTGTTCAATTGTCTTTGTTGAGCGTTGGTACTGCCGAAGCTGTCTATTCGCATTTGGAAAGGTTTATACTGTGTGGTTTGCCATTGCCTTCCGAGCAATCAATCAGGGCAGGAATTTGGGATTTAGCCAGGGTGCTGGTGATAACTTCCCCACTCTCATGAAAGACACCTTGAGATCTTTAATGTCCACGAGAGATCAGAGTTCACACACATGTCCAGTTTATCCATCCAATGGACGGGGGGGGGGGGGGTAGTACACGGTGATGCATCCTCCTGCATGCGAAGCACCAGGGTGACAATTTATAGCTGTGTCGAGATTCAAATACAGACCGAGACAGCTCAAAGGCGAATGTGCATCGTTCTCAGGCCGAAGCTATCCTGCCAACCCAATAAATAATCCACTCCAAAGCTTGCGCTTAGTGATGTTTGAAATGGATTATATCACTGCGCTGAACAACAAACTGTTCTCTGCTAAGGTGTCAGAAGAGGGCGCTGCATTGTTCTTGGCTTTGGAGGACCGCTTCACTCTCAGGTCGACTCCAGGAGAGGCCGACCATGCAGGGTGGGTTCAAGTTCGAACACAGGCAACATCGAGTGTCCCGATGTTTGGAGAAAACGCTGTCCCAGTTTCGTAAAACGCAGTCCCAGTTTAGTAAAATGCCGTCGCAGTTTAGTAAAACGCCGTCCCAGTTTAGTAAAACGCCGTCCCAGTTTAGTACAACGCCGTCCCAGTTTAGTACAACGCCGTCCCAGTTTAGTACAACGCCGTCCCAGTTTAGTACAACGCCGTCCCAGTTTAGTACAACGCCGTCCCAGTTTAGTACAACGCCGTCCCAGTTTAGTACAACGCCGTCCCAGTTTAGTACAACGCCGTCCCAGTTTAGTACAACGCCGTCGCAGTTTAGTACAACGCCGTCCCAGTTTAGTACAACGCCGTACCAGTTTAGTACAACGCAGTCCCAGTTCAGTACAGCGCCGTCCCAGTTCAGTACAGCGCCGTCCCAGTTCAGTACAGCGCCGTCCCAGTTCAGTACAGCGCCGTCCCAGTTCAGTACAGCGCCGTCCCAGTTCAGTACAGCGCCGTCCCAGTTCAGTACAACGCCGTCCCAGTTTAGTACAACGCCGTCCCAGTTTAGTACAACGCCGTCCCAGTTTAGTACAACGCCGTCCCAGTTTAGTACAACGCCGTCCCAGTTTAGTACAACGCCGTCCCAGTTTAGTACAACGCCGTCCCAGTTTAGTACAACGCCGTCCCAGTTTAGTACAACGCCGTCCCAGTTTAGTACAACGCCGTCCCAGTTTAGTACAACGCCGTCCCAGTTTAGTACAACGCCGTCCCAGTTTAGTACAACGCCGTCCCAGTTTAGTACAACGCCGTCCCAGTTTAGTACAACGCCGTCCCAGTTTAGTACAACGCCGTCCCAGTTTAGTACAACGCCGTCCCAGTTTAGTACAACGCCGTCCCAGTTTAGTACAACGCCGTCCCAGTTTAGTACAACGCCGTCCCAGTTTAGTACAACGCCGTCCCAGTTTAGTACAACGCCGTCCCAGTTTAGTACAACGCCGTCCCAGTTTAGTACAGCGCCGTCCCAGTTTAGTGCAGCGCCGTCCCAGTTCAGTACAACGCCGTCCCAGTTTAGTACAGCGCCGTCCCAGTTTAGTACAACGCCGTCCCAGTTCAGTACAGCGCCGTCCCAGTTCAGTATAGCGCCGTCCCAGTTTAGTACAACGCCGTCCCAGTTCAGTACAGTGCCGTCCCAGTTTAGTACAACGCCGTCCCAGTTCAGTACAGCGCCGTCCCAGTTCAGTACAGCGCCGTCCCAGTTCAGTACAGCGCCGTCCCAGTTTAGTACAGCGCAGTTGTTGTAGTTGTTGTTGCAGCAGGGATTTTAGTGCAGCTGTTGGGATGCAAGTACAGTAGTTGGGATTTTAGTGCAGTAGTAGGGATTTTAGTAGAGTATTTGGGATGCAAGTACAGTAGTTGGGATTTTATTACAGTATTTGAGATGTAAGTACAGTTGTTGGGATTTTATTACAGTATTTGAGATGTAAGTACAGTTGTTGGGATTTTATTACAGTATTTGGGATTCAAGTGCAGTAGTTGGGATTTTATTACAGTATTTGGGATGTAAATACAGTAGTTAGGATTTTATTACAGTATTTGGGATATAAGTACAGTAGTTGGGATTTTATTACAGTAGTTGGGATGTAAGTACAGTAGTTGGGATTTTAGTGCAGTAGTAGGGATTTTAGTGCAGTATTTGGGATGTAAGTACAGTAGTTGGGATTTTATTACAGTATTTTAGATGTAAGTACAGTTGTTGGGATTTTATTGCAGTATTTGGGATGTAAGTACAGTTGTTGGGATTTTATTGCAGTATTTGGGATGTAAGTACGCACAGTGGTTGGGATTTTCGTGCAGTTGTTGGGATGTAAGTACAGTAGTTGGGATTTTAGTACAGTATTTGGGATGTAAGTGCAGTAGTTGTGATTTTAGTACAGTATTTGGGATATACGTAAGTACAGGAGTTGGGATTTTATTACAGTATTTCGGATACAAGTACAGTATTTGGGATTTTATAACAGTAGTTTGGATTTTAGTACAGTATTTGGGATGTAAGTGCAGTAGTTGAGATTTTATTTCAGTATTTGGGATGTAAGTGCAGCTGTTGGGATTTTATTACAGTATTTGGGATGTAAGTACAGTAGTTGTGATGCATGTACAGTGGTTGAGATTTTTGCATCGTATTTGGGATGTAAGTGCAGTAGTTGGGATTTTAGTGCAGTAGTTGGGATGTAAGTACAGTATTTGGGATGTAAGTACAGTATTTGGGATGTAAGTACAGTAGTTGGGATGTAAGTACAGTATTTGGGATGTAAGTACAGTATTTGGGATGTAAGTGCAGTAGTTGGGATTTTAGTGCAGTAGTTGGGATTTTAGTGCAGTAGTTGGGATTTTAGTGCAGTAGTTGGGATGTAAGTACAGTAGTTGGGATGTAAGTACAGTATTTGGGATGTAAGTGCAGTAGTTGGTATTTTAGTGCAGTAGTTGGGATGTAAGTACAGTAGTTGGGATTTTAGTGCAGTAGTTGGGATGTAAGTACAATAGTTGTGATGCATGTACAGTAGTTGGGATTTTTGCATTGTATTTGGGATGTAAGTGCAGTAGTTGGGATTTTAGTGCAGTAGTTGGGATGTAAGTACAGTAGTTGGGATTTTAGTACAGTATTTGGGATGTAAGTGCAGTAGTTGGGATTTTATTACAGTATTTCGGATATAAGTACAGTATTTGGGATTTTATTACAGTAGTTTGGATTTTAGTACAGTATTTGGGATGCAAGTACAGTAGTTGTGATGTAAGTACAGTATTTGGTTATGTAAGTACAGTGGTTGGTTATGTAAGTGTAGTAGTTGGGATTGGGTGTTTGGGTGCTCGGATGTTGGCACGATCGCGTGGGCCAAACGACCTCCTGTGCTGACGTTCCTTGTATCACTCCTTGTGAGTATCGAAAGCAACATTAATTTACCCATTAATTCTTTACGATTTTTATTGCAGGCTCATGGAAGAACAGAGTGACAAAGGGTTGAACAGACACAAAATGGGGGCATGGGGTTGAGAGCAAAACAGCACAAGATGAGCTGTTTTTGGTGAAGGGGAGAATGCGGTTGCAGCAGATGTTGTGAAGCTGCGTGATAAATAAATAAATAAATAAATAAATAGGAGAGATCATGAGAGGGTCGTGTGTTGAGGTCATTGTGAATACGTGATGTCACTGCATGATGGAGATGATTGTAACTGCAATAACTGGCGGTTCTGTTGGAGACAAAGCCACGTGTTGTATTCAACGCAGAAAATAATAAACAACGAAGTGATAGCGATGGTGTCGAGTTGAGAAGGGATCCCGGCCAGGGTTAAAAGTGAGAGTGCTTTAGCTCAAGGTGTCGAATGAGCCAGATGGCAAGAAGCGTCTGCAATGCCACTCAGAGAGGAGCACGAGATGTGGATCGACGTGGTGATTGACGTGAAGATGGACTCAGGGATAGACCGTGTGAGGAAGAGAGAGATAATGGGGTTAATGGAGGGTTAAGTAAGGGATTTAGCCTCATAATACCCTCTCATAACCTCTTTCAGGTGTATATCATGAATGACCTTATTATAGTAATTCCAGTGGGTCCACTACCTGGCCAATCAATGAAATATGTGCATCATTTCTGATATTTAACATCTATCTTTAATAGTCTTGCAGCAGGCCATATTTATCCGAAATAATAGCTTTAAACGACAAACAAGCATTCCCCATGAGACAATCTCCATGGCAGTCGGCAGTTCGATTTATCCAAAGTCCTTTTTCTTGGGGATAACAAATTACAGGTCTCGGTCGAAGTTGGACAGCCAAGTCACAGACAGCACTGTCCAGAGGAATTTGGTGTCAGTTTCTGGGACACTCTGATGGCTGATCCCTCGCTTCGCTGACGGATTTAATTAAAAGACAGCATGTGATGATGTACTTCACAAACCGATTGCATTATCTGTGCATGTAAAATGAAGTGAAACACGAAAAATAATCTTTTATAACACGTAATTGTTGTTGATGCTGCTGTCGTGGTGGTGGTGGTGGTGCTTGTGTTGTTGTTTTTTTTGTATACCTCGTCAAGGCTCGTGGAAGAGCTCGTACAGTGAACGGATCAGGACGTAACAGACAAAAACAGGACGCAAAAATCGGAGACATGGGGTGGACAAGATTGATACAGAAAGAAACTCCAAAGAGGGAAAATTGGAAGGAGATGGAATTTGGATGGGGTTAGCGAGGGCAGAAAAGATCATGTTTGTGGATTGGGGACGATCTGAGATGGTGATGAATGAATGGGTGTAGGTGAGCAGTGATCCTGAATTTTGGGAGTTTCATCAGAAGGGGGTTGATGGTAGATGTGTGTGCAGAAACCTGGTGAGAGGGGGGAGGGAGGATAAAGCATGGAAAGAGCAGTGGGTTTAAGACCAGAAAGGAAGTGGTGGAAGACAGAGACCACCGACCTGTCTGCGATGGCGAAGTCATTGACCCATAGACTCGGCTTCATTTCAGGAGATTCCATTAATCTTAAAGGCCTTGGTTTCCACAGCATCAAGCTGAGGAAGATGAGATGCAGGGCAGTCATTCCTAGAGGGGAGAGAAGTATTCCATCAATCTGAGGATGAAGGCCTTGAATGTGGATAGGAATTTAGGTGTGCCAAGGAAGGACTTTGTACGATGCCCAGCCAGCGGCTGCCTTTGGAGGCCAACTATGCAATGTGGTTTGCCCAAAAAAGATCATAGCTGATAGTGAGACCTAGAAGTATGAATGACTGAACTTCCTCAAAAGGATTGTTCAGAAAGTACATTGTTGGGGGGGGGGGTGGTTCCAGATGGTCCTTTCAGAGAGAGAGACGGAGAATGTGAGATTTGTGAGGATGGAAAGACATATTCAAAGTGTTTGACCAGCTCATGATTTTTTTTTCAGCTCATGGAGTGTGTGTGTCTCCTCCATAACTCCAAAAATCCTTGGAGCGGTCTGAAACTGCTTGCAGACTCAGGGAATTCCAAAGGAGTGCAACAATGAAAACTGGGTGTTTGCGTTAATTTGATCTTGTAGACTAAATAAGTTTAAACATCTGGAGTGAAATCTGAAAATTTAAAGAAATTACCGATTCTTATAACTGAGCAAATGTGTGTATTTATTTCTCCATATCCCACCTTCTCCATATTTGCACAAGAACATCTGAAATTGCCAAAGCGTTAAACGAAACTTTTTCTACTATTCCAACAATTATATTGAGTGAAGAAAAGATGGACTGTGCCGAAAGTGTAACTCGACTGAGTGGAATGAAAATCATTTTAAAGCAGGTGGAAGCTCCCGGGGCATGAGCACATGGCGTTGTGACCGTAGCTCGGTTCTTCGTAGGCAAATCCTCGGAGTTTGGAAGGCAAAATAAATTCGAGGATTAGAATGAGAAAAGCGAACTACAGGTTCAAGAGAAATTGAAAGACGTTTTCAGTGGCTCCAAAGCAACGCATCCCCACTCTATGGCAGAATCGCCAAGAGGTACACCCCTTCCTCGGCCCCCTCAACTCCCTTCGTAGCTCCGCTCATTTCTTGCTCCCCCCTCCCCCTCCCTCCTCACTCCTGCTCCATCCCTGCTTACCCCTCCTCTCACCTCCACTATCTCTTTCTCTTCCTCCCCCCTTCTTTGCCCCCTCCACCCCCTTCATAGCTCCGCTCATTCTTTGCTCCCCACCCCCTTCTCGCTCCCACTCCATCCCTGCTCCCCCTCACTTCTTTCTCTATCTCACCTCCGCTCTCTCTTTCTCTCTCTTCCCCCCTTCCTCGCTCACCCCTTCCTAGGTCCACTCATTCTTTGCTCCCCCACCCCCTCCTCACATTAGGAGATATAAATGTACTTTTCCTGGAATAACAGGGACATTAGGAGATATTAATGTCATTTACTGGAATATCAGGGACATTAGGAGATATCAATGTACTTTTACTGGAATAACAGGGACATTAGGAGATATCAATGTATTTTACATGAATATAAACTTGAACGACACTCGGTAGAGCACATACCTCTGCCAGGATGAACACTTTACGTTTTGTGTGCCACTGATGGGCAGGATCTGCATCCAGACCTGAACCAAAATCTAAACGGTTTGTTCTTGTCACCTACCCAACTCATCCACCAAATTTCATCCCGATCCGTCCATAACTTTTTTAGATATCCTACTGACAGGCAGACAGACAAACAGCTGGGGTGATAACATATAACCCCCATCCACCCTCGGTGCTGGAGGTAATTGAATCGCACACTTTTCTATGTAGTGGGGCAACTTAGCATAACAATTGTGCATTTTGTGAGGAAAGCACCAAATTTGGCACACTAGTAGCCTATCATATTATGGACAGATTTGGATATTGGGCCATCTCAAAATTTTTGATGGCAGTGGAAAATGGCTGCCACAGACATCAGTGGCTGAATTTGAGATGGCCCAATATCCAAATCTGTTCATAATATGTTAGGCTACTAGTGTGCCAAATTTGGTGCTTTCCTCACAAAATGCACAATTGTTATGCTATATTTAGCTAAGTTGCCCCACTAGTGTGACTTGTATTGTTTTATTCCAACATTTATGTCCTTTGAGTAAATGAAAAAAAATCCTTCTGTTCTTTGGTTTCATTTGATCTTACACAGTCTGAACTCTTAAAGCATTTCATGGTCCAAATACCTTGTAATAAAAGTCTCGACGTCCCATTAGTTTTACACCAGATTCCTGATACGAAGTGAACACCAAACTGTCAGCATCACAATTGCATCTCTCTGTGTAACCTTACAGCACTGCCAATCAATCTCTCTGTGTAACCTTATAGCACTGCCAATCAATCTCTCTGTGTAACCTTACAGCACTGCCAATCCTCTGTGTAACCTTATAGCACTGCCAATCCTCTCTCTGTGTAACCTTATAGCACTGCCAATCCTCTCTGTGTAACCTTGCAGCACTGCCAATCAATCTCTCTGTGTAACCTTATAGCACTGCCAATCAATCTCTCTGTGTAACCTTACAGCACTGCCAATCCTCTGTGTAACCTTATAGCACTGCCAATCCTCTCTCTGTGTAACCTTATAGCACTGCCAATCCTCTCTGTGTAACCTTGCAGCACTGCCAATCAATCTCTCTGTGTAACCTTACAGCACTGCCAATCCTCTCTGTGTATCCTTATAGCACTGCCAATCCTCTCTGTGTAACCTTATAGCACTGCCAATCCTCTCTGTAACCTTATAGCACTGCCAATCAATCTCTCTGTGTAACCTTATAGCACTGCCAATCAATCTCTCTGTGTAACCTTACAGCACTGCCAATCCTCTGTGTAACCTTATAGCACTGCCAATCCTCTCTCTGTGTAACCTTATAGCACTGCCAATCCTCTCTGTGTAACCTTGCAGCACTGCCAATCAATCTCTCTGTGTAACCTTGCAGCACTGCCAATCCTCTCTGTGTATCCTTATAGCACTGCCAATCCTCTCTGTGTAACCTTATAGCACTGCCAATCCTCTCTGTAACCTTATAGCACTGCCAATCAATCTCTCTGTGTAACCTTACAGCACTGCCAATCCTCTCTGTATAACCTTACAGCACTGCCAATCCTCTGTGTAACCTTCTAGCACTGCCAATCCTCTCTGTGTAACCAAACAGCACTGCCAATCAATCTCTCTGTGTAACCACCTTACAGCACTGCCAATCCTCCTCTCTGTGTAACCACCTTATAGCACTGCCAATCCTCCTCTCTGTGTAACCACCTTATAGCACTGCCAATCCTCCTCTCTGTGTAACCTTATAGCACTGCCAATCAATCTCTGTGTAACCACCTTACAGCACTGCCAATCCTCCTCTCTGTGTAACCACCTTATAGCACTGCAAATCCTCCTCTCTGTGTAACCACCTTACAGCACTGCAAATCAATCTCTGTGTAACCACCTTGCAGCACTGCCAATCAATCTCTCTGTGTAACCTTATAACACTACCAATCCATCTTTATATTACCCAACAACACTCTCAATCCATATCTTTATGACCTTACAACATTGCCAATCCATCTCCATTTGACCCTACTGTACTGCTAATCCATCGCTGTTGACCCTCAGCAGCACTGCTGATCCATCTCCATATGACCCGACAGCACGATCACTCCAAGTCCTTTAAAATATACAGCACTGCCAATCCATACTACCAATACTACCAGAAACAACAACTACCAACTCATCTCCATCTGACAGTAACATCACTGCCAATTCATGGGACCTCCCCTGCAGCTGCAGCACTGCTCATGCACCGGCACGAAAGCTGCTATCAGAAAGGCTGAAGCTATCAGTTACGCACCCAGAGGTAGAGTAGCTAGTCAATAACCAGAAGAGTGTTAGAAAGCGTTGTTATTCTCCATGAGGTGCTATCTATCGGGATTAAAATCCACGATTAGCGATGGCGCAGGATCAATATTTGTCCATCCCACCTCTTGCTCGCGGAAGACGCTTTAGCTCCGCGGTCACACATCCGCACATCTCTGTGGTGCTGAAATCGCATTACAAATCCCCTCCACTATCCAGCACAGCGTATCACCTTGGGTTTGTACCGTAGTCGTGTCAGTCACGAGCCAAGGGGCTTTCAGAACTCCTGCGAGGTCGGATGGAGCAGCACCTTCCTAACAATTCCAAAGGTTAACTGAGTGGTTATGCTTTACCCTGACGACCTCGATAACCAGAGTATTAACCAGAATAAGGTGATGATCCTTTACCTGTGAAAATGATGAAGGTCAAGCTTGCTTGTACAAAGCTTGAAAATCCCAATTCCATCAATCCACCACCAAACCCAGCAATGAGTATTCCCATTGGAATCAGATGGGAATCTGGATCCGGCTAAACAAACACAGCACTCTGAGGATAGAAGCAAAATGTCAGGGTAAGCCATGAAGTTCATTCACACAAAACAGCAAGGAGTCGTTCATTGGACACATGGAGTCCAAGATATGGGTGGGGTCATCAGGAGAGAGGGTGCAGGGCGAGTGGAAGCACTTTTTGTATGTAATGTTGAGGCTCGTATAAGAGCTAACACACACAATGTACAACAAGGGGGGCAGGAGACAAGATTGGGGGGGCGGAAGCACAAAACAGTGTGGAACAAAGACATGAGGAGATCTGTGTTGGGGAGAGGGATTGGTGCAGAAAACAGGAAAAAGAACATGGACAATACCAGGACTTTCAGGAAGGAAAGCAGGAATATCAAGGAGGTGGGTTTGGGGTGGATTAACGGAGGTAGCTGCTACTCTACTCTGGACATGCTGGTCACTCTACCCTGGACATGCAGCTTCTGCTTTCCCAACAATGGCTTCTGCTTTCCTCAGTGCCAGTCATGAGATCAGAGCCATCTCTTTTGACATATCGCGTGCTTTGACACTGTATGGCACCCTGTCCTTCTCACCAAACTCTCATCGTATGGTATCCAAGGCCATCTCCACTCATGGCTCGCAGACTTCCTCTCCTGTCGCAGCCGCGTGGCCCTAAATGGAGTTCTTTCATCCCCTCTTCCTGTCCAGGCTGGAGTTCCTCAAGGCAGTGTTGTGGGCCATGTTCTTTTTCTTGTTTTCATCAATGATCTCTCTGACCCTGGAAAATCCTCTTTATCTCTTTGCTGATGACTCCACCCTCTGCCGTACCATCGGTCATCCCTCAGACCGGCAAGCAGCAGCTTCTTCGCTCTCTGCAGATCTGGATAAAATCACAAACTGGTCCAACACATGGAACATGTCTTTCAATCCGGACAAATCTCACACTTTCACTATGTCTCTCAAAAAGGATCATCTGGAAACCCCCCTCCCTCCCCCACCCCTCATACACTTTCTCAACAATCCTCTTGAAGAAGTCCTTTCATTAAAGCTTATGGGTCTCACTATGTTCCACGATCTTTCCTGGGAAAGCCACATTTCCAACCTGGCCTCTAAAGCCAGTCGCTGACTGGGCATCCTCCATCATGCAAAGTCCTTCCTTGGCACACTTGAGCTCCTGACCACATACAAAGCTTTCATCCACAGCCTGATGGAGTACTGCTCTCCACTCTGAGGTGGTGTTCCCGCCTCTCACCTTTCTCGACTTCACGCTGTGGAAACGAAGGCATTTAAGATAATTGGTATTTCCTGCGATGAGGCCGAGTCTTTGGGTCTCTCACTCTCTCACCACAGGCAGGTTGGTGGTCTTTCTGTTTTCTACCGTCTCCTCTCTGGCCTGCCCCCCTCCCCTCCGCCTGCTCTGTCTGAGATATGTCCTCCACCCCCCCCCCCCATATTTCTGCAGGTCGCTCAAGGTCCACCAGAAAACCCCTTCTGATAAAACGACCAAAATCATGAAACGCTGCTCACCTTCACGCTTTTTATTCCTCTTTTTTTCCCACCTTTGAAATAAACTCCCACACTCTCTTCAATCCCACTCTTCCCTCCAGGTCTTCAAAACAGCTGTTCGCCATCTCTTGTCTTTCCCCATCGAAAACCATGATCTTTTCTACCCCCGTTAATCCACTCAAACCCACCTCCTTCAAATTCCCTGCTTTCCTTCCTGAAAGTCCCTGTAGTGTCCATCTTGTTTACCCCATGTTCCCCACCCCGTCCCTCTCCCTTCCACAGATCTCCTAATGTCTCTGTTCCCCACTGTTTTCTCCTTCCCTCTCCCACCCCTCTTGTTTCCTGCTCTCCTTGTTGTACATTCTGTGTGTTTGTGTGTTAGCTCTAATACAAGCCTTGACAGTGAATATTTCATAAAAAGTGTGAGGTGAGAAGTGAAAAGATATAAATAAATAAAAATTATTTGTTTTTTCGAAGAGATCAAGTAAGATTCGGTAAAGGATAGGTTGAAAAAAATAATCGTGAAGGTGTATGGTGAATGTGGGTCGGAAAAAGTAGAAAGATGATGGTAAGTCAGAAGACAAAGGATGAAGAAGAGTCATTTCAGGAAGTCATGTTGGTTACGTGCGGAATAAGGGAAGGAGGGAAAAGGTTGTTTTTGTTCTTCTTGTATTTTTAAATATTTTTAGACATGAAACAGGAGGTATAGTTGCGAGGGCAAGAAGGAGGATGCAGGAAAAATGGGGAAAACAAGAACTGATTGTAAAAAGGAGAAAATACAAATAAACACCATCATGCACATAGACGGGAAGACGGCTAGGCCTCGGCGAAACCCGTTAGGACAAGACCGACGAAAACTCACCAAACAGCACAAAGTTTGAAACAAAACCGAACGAGAAACACACGGTAAACATGGAGGCAAAAAAAATGAAGTCAAAACACGACGAACAACAACCGGAAATTTATGTTTGAGAAAGTCGGCAGAGACCCTGGAGAGAACCAGCTGTCGCCTCAAAAACCGGAACCGGGACTTAATATATATTTCACAGAATCACTTCTAGATAAAGCTCTGATAGACCTCTGGAAAGAGGCTCTGAGTGCGGAGTGGATTTTTGTCTTGTTGTTTGTGCGGAGTCCAGATGACTGCGGATGCCGATGGAAGTCGGTAAAGACTGTGGGACGTTTTGGAGAGTAACGGCCCGCGAGTGGACCATGGAAGATGAACGTCCAAAACGGGTGGAGCACCAAACTAGCTTCTCATGAGGTGTGTGTGTGTGTGTGTGTGTGTGTGTGTGTGTGTGTGTGTGTGTGTGTGTGTGTGTGTGTGTGTGTGTGTGTGTGTGTGTGTGTGTGTGTGTGTGTGTGTGTGTGTGTGTGTGTGTGTGTGTACGCGTGCGCGTGTGTGTTTTGTATACATAGTCGAGGCTTATGAAAGAGCTAATATTAGTACACTAAGCAGATCAGGGCACAACAGGACATAAGGAACAGTTGAGAGGTTGTGGGGGGGGGGGGGGGGTGACACGAACAGCAGAGTTGAAGGCCAAGGTAGATGCAGGCTTGGAAAAACAATGGATTTGGGGAGGAATAGGGGGTGATCTGAGATGGTGGTGAACAGATGTCTTGTAGACCTGGAGGGAAGAATGAAATTAGAGATAATGTGGAAATTTGTAGTATCAGCAAACTCCGAATACTTTTGAAAGTTTCATCACCAGAATGGAATGTAATGCAAAGGATTCAGGACTCTGGATCGACTGTCGCACAACCTGTACATAACCATGCCCCAGTGGGAGATAACTCTACGTAACCACGCCCCGATAGGAGATAACTCTTTACGTAACCACGCCCCGATGGGAGATAACTCTACATAACCACGCCCCAGTGGGAGATGACTCTTCACATAACCACGCCCCAGTGGGAGATAACTCTTTACGTAACCACGCCCTGGTGGGAGAGAACTCATTATGTAACCACGCCCCAGTGGAGGGAACCCTGTACGTAACCACGACCCGGTGGGAGAGAACTCTTTACGTAACCACGCCCCAGTGGGAGATAACTCTTTACGTAACCACGCCCCGATGGGAGATAACTCTTTACGTAACCACGCCCTGATGGGAGATAACTCTTTACGTAACCATGCCCCGATGGGAGACAACTTTACGTAAACATGCCCCAGTGGGAGATAACTCTACGTAACCACGCCCCGATAGGAGATAACACTTTACGTAACCACACCCCGGTGGGAGAGAACTCATTATGTAACCACGCCCCGGTGGGAGATAACTCATTATGTAACCACGCCCTGGTGGGAGAGAACTCATTACATAACCACGCCCTGGTGGGAGATAACTCATTACGTAACCATGCCCCGGTGGGAGATAACTCATTCTGTAATCACGCCCCAGTGGGAGATAACTCTTTACGTAACCACACCCCAGTGGGAGATAACTCTTTATGTAACCACGCCCCAGTGGGAGATAACTCTACGTAAGCACGCCCCGGTGGGAGATAACTCTTTACGTAACCACGCCCCAGTGGAAGATAACTCTTTACGTAACCACGCCCCGATGGGAGATAACTCTTTACGTAACCATGCCCCAGTGGGAGATAACACTTTACATAACCACGCCTCAGTGGGAGATAACTCTTTACATAACCATGCCCCAGTGTGAGATAACACTTTACGTAACCATGCCCCGGTGGGAGAGAACTCATTATGTAACCACGCCCCGGTGGGAGATAACTCATTATGTAATCACGCCCCAGTGGGAGATAACTCATTATGTAACCACGCCCCGGTGGGAGCGAACTCATGTAACCACGCCCCAATGGGAGATAACTCATTATGTATCCACGCCCCAGTGGGAGATAACTCATTATGTAACCACGCCCCGGTGGGAGATAACTCATTATGTAACCACGCCCCAGTGGGAGATAACTCATTATGTAACCACGCCCCAGTGGGAGATAACTCATTATGTAACCACGCCCCGGTGGGAGAGAACTCAATATGTAACCACGCCCCAATGGGAGATAACTCATTATGTAACCACGCCCCGGTGGGAGAGAACTCATTATGTAACCACGCCCCGGTGGGAGGGAACTCATTATGTCACCACACCCCGGTGGGAGAGAACTCATTATGTAACCACGCCCCAGTGGGAGATGACTCATAATGTAACCACGCCCCGGTGGGAGAGAACTCATTATGTAACCACGCCCCAGTGGGAGATGACTCATTATGTAACCACGCCCCGGTGGGAGAGAACTCATTATGTAACCACGCCCCAGTGGGAGATGACTCATTATGTCACCACGCCCCGGTGGGAGAGAACTCATTATGTAACCACGCCCCAGTGGGAGATGACTCATTATGTCACCACGCCCCGGTGGGAGAGAACTCATTATGTAACCACGCCCCGGTGGGAGAGAACTCATTATGTAACCACGCCCTGGTGGGAGAGAACTCATTATGTAACCACGCCCCAGTGGGAGATGACTCATTATGTCACCACGCCCCGGTGGGAGATGACTCATTACCTAACCACGCCCCAGTGAGAGAGAACTCATTATGTAACCACGCCCCAGTGGGAGATAACTCATTATGTAACCACGCCCCAGTGGGAGATAACTCATTATGTAACCATGCCCCAGTGGGAGATAACTCATTATGTAACCACGCCCCAGTGGGAGATAACTCATTATGTAACCACGCCCCGGTGGGAGATAACTCATTACCTAACCATGCCCCAGTGAGAGAGAACTCGTTATGTAACCACGCCCCAGTGGGAGATAACTCATTATGTAACCACGCCCCAGTGGGAGATAACTCATTATGTAACCACGCCCCGGTGGGAGGGAACTCATTATGTAACCACACCCCGGTGGGAGAGAACTCATTATGTAACCACGCCCCGGTGGGAGAGAACTCATTATGTAACCACGCCCCAGTGGGAGATGACTCATTATGTCACCACGCCCCGGTGGGAGATGACTCATTACCTAACCACGCCCCAGTGAGAGAGAACTCATTATGTAACCACGCCCCAGTGGGAGATAACTCATTATGTAACCACGCCCCAGTGGGAGATAACTCATTATGTAACCATGCCCCAGTGGGAGATAACTCATTATGTAACCACGCCCCAGTGGGAGATAACTCATTATGTAACCACGCCCCGGTGGGAGATAACTCATTACCTAACCATGCCCCAGTGAGAGAGAACTCGTTATGTAACCACGCCCCAGTGGGAGATAACTCATTATGTAACCACGCCCCAGTGGGAGATAACTCATTATGTAACCACGCCCCGGTGGGAGGGAACTCATTATGTAACCACACCCCGGTGGGAGAGAACTCATTATGTAACCACGCCCCGGTGGGAGATGACTCATTATGTAACCACGCCCCGGTGGGAGAGAACTCATTATGTAACCACGCCCCAGTGGGAGATGACTCATTATGTAACCACGCCCCGGTGGGAGAGAACTCATGATGTAACCACACCCCGGTGGGAGAGAACTCATTATGTAACCACGCCCCGGTGGGAGAGAACTCATTATGTAACCACGCCCCGGTGGGAGGGAACTCATTATGTCACCACACCCCGGTGGGAGAGAACTCATTATGTAACCATGCCCCAGTGGAAGATGACTCATAATGTAACCACGCCCCGGTGGGAGATAACTCATTATGTAACCACGCCCCAGTGGGAGATAACTCATTATGTAACCACGCCCCAGTGGGAGATAACTCATTATGTAACCACGCCCCGGTGGGAGAGAACTCATTATGTAACCACGCCCCAGTGGGAGATAACTCATTATGTAACCACGCCCCGGTGGGAGAGAACTCATTATGTAACCACGCCCCGGTGGGAGAGAACTCATTATGTAACCACGCCCCAGTGGGAGATGACTCATAATGTAACCACGCCCCGGTGGAGTCAGAGTGATTCCAGCAGCAAAGCGTGGAGGCTTTTTTGCAGGTTTTGGGTTATGCAAATCGTTCTCATTCATTGGAGACCATTTTATAAACCACTTTCCAAAGAGCATCGTTGTTTCGTGCACATTGGTTTGCTCCACTTGTGCATCAATTGACCTTTTCAATTATGAATGCGAAACCTTGTAATGCACAAATGTGCATTCATTTATATATTACGTACCGTATGATGCGACGTCTGCTGACAGTATTTAACTATTTATGTGAGTGTTAAATTTAGAGCCTGGTGTTGGCGCAGTGGTTAGGGCAGCGGCTTGGGATCCAAAAGGTCCTGAGTTCAAGCCCCGTTGGGCCACTGAATTAATACACCAGGGGGTTGACCCAGCCTGTCATCCTTCCGAGGTCGGCGAAATGAGTACCAGTGTACTGGGCCGGTGTATACCCCGGTTAAAATAGGTGTACCATATCCCTGTGTTGTAAGAGGCGACCAGGGTTGCGTCAGGAAGGGCATCCGACGTAAAACATGTGCCAAATCACTATGCGGATCATACGGCTGATCCGCTGTGGCGACCCTTAACGGGAGCAGCCGAAAGAAGAAGAAGAAGAAGATGTGAGTGTTAAATTTATTTAAATCTACACTCGAAAACACCTCTGTGGAAGACCCTTGATGTTCACCTTGGACCATGCATGCGATGGTGTTTCTCGCACGTGCCTGCATGGTTTATTAGTTTCCCCTCTGTTTGAGCTCCACCCCAAGCCCCAACACGCCCTTTCAGCGCTTGAATCCGTTGAACAGACGTTCAGTATTAAACAAATAATTCAATAGTCTTCAGAACCTGGTTCACATATTACATCCAACTTTCATGGCTTGTTTTAACTGGAGAGGGGGGTCGTCCTGAAATTCGCAATTTAGTCTTTGGACTCGAGGACCAAGCTGGACAATGAGACATCAATGTACTTTCACATGAATAAAGACACCATAGTCCATCGGATGTGTCGGTGCACTTTAACATGGATAACGAGGACAGGAGGAGATCGGACACGAATGTCGACACAGCTCGTACTGTAATTTGCGAATCTGGGATTCGAACCTGAGGTCACAACGTCACAAGTGTCCAAACGGAGACGTCATTCGAAGTGTTGAACAACTTTCACTGGACTTGGATGAAAAACCAACCGACAATTCCAACCTGGAATCTCAAACTCAGTCGTCATAATTGGCGCGCCCCCCCCCCCCGCATGATGAGCTCTGCTTCATCCTTGGGCTCAAACCAAATGATGAATCACGTGGTGCGGGCCCGCCCACCCAGCAGGCGCTCCGCCCCATTTTTCGCCCGATGCGTGAATATGCTGTTTCCGTCACACGGTGCGGGCACGCCCACCACGCATGAGGTCCCGCCCACCACGCATGAGGTCCCGCCCACCACGCATGAGGTCCCGCCCACCACGCATGAGGTCCCGCCCACCACGCATGAGGTCCCGCCCATCCTGAGCCAACCTCATGAATATGCATCACACGGTGCGGGTCGTTTGGCAGGTACAAAAGGCGAATCTCTTTCGTGACGTGACGCTTTCCAGCATGGTTTACTGAACCACCGCTCTTCCTCCAGATCCCGCTCCTCCTTCACATCCCGCTCCTCCAGGTCGCGCTGCTCCTCCGGATCCCGCTGCTCCTCCGGATCCCGCTGCTCCTCCGGATCCCGCTGCTCCTCCGGATCCCGCTGCTCCTCCGGATCCCGCTGCTCCTCCGGATCCCGCTGCTCCTCCAGATCCCGCTGCTCCTCCAGATCCCGCTGCTCCTCCAGATCCCGCTGCTTCTCCAGATCCCGCGCCTCCTTCAGATCCCGCTCCTCCAGATCCCTCTCCTCATTGAGATCCTGCAGCTCTTCCAGATCCCGCTGCTTCTCCAGATCCCGCTCCTCCTTCGGATCCCGCTCCTCCAGATCCCTCTCCTCCTTGAGATCCTGCAGCTCTTCCAGATCCCGCTGCTTCTCCAGATCCCGCTCCTCCTTCAGATCCCGCTCCTCCTTGCGATCCTGCTGCTCCTCCAGATACCGCTGCTTCTCCAGATCCCGCTGCTTCTCCAGATCCCGCTGCTTCTCCAGATCCCGCTGCTTCTCCAGATCCCGCTGCTCCTCCAGATCCCGCTTCTCCTCCAGATCCCGCTTCTCCTCCAGATCCCGCTTCTCCTCCAGATCCCGCTTCTCCTCCAGATCCCGCTTCTCCTCCAGATCCCGCTTCTCCTCCAGATCCCGCTTCTCCTTCACAGACCCCACGGCCCCCTTTACCCATTTTCTTTGATGGCATCAGGGATGGCTCGGGTTCGCAACGGCGGATCGGACACTAGGTACGAGAACCTGAAATTTTTTTACAACATATTTTAAATGATGTGCTTCCTGGTTCGGATGCCGTGCTGCGTGTGTACCTGTGCATGTGAAGCTTGCTAGCGTGTATACCTGTGCACGTGAAGCTTGGTAGCGTATGTACCTGTGCACGTGAAGCTTGGTGGCATGGGTACCTGTGCACGTGAAGCTTGGTGGCGTTTGTACCTGTGCACGTGAAGCTTGCTGGCGTGTATGCCTGTGCACGTGAAGCTTGGTGGCGCGTGAAGCTAGGTGGCGTGTGTACCTGTGCACGTGAAGCTTGCTAGCGTGTATACCTGTGCACGTGAAGCTTGGTGGCGTGTATACCTGTGCACGTGAAGCTTGGTGGCGTGTGTACCTGTGCACGTGAAGCTTGGTGGCGTGTGTACCTGTGCACGTGAAGCTTGCTGGCGTGTGTACCGACGCACGTGAAGCTTGGTGGCGTGTGTACCTGCGCGCGTGAAGCTTGGTGGCGTGTGTACCTGCGCACGTGAAGCTTGGTAGTGTGTATACCTGTGCACGTGAAGCTTGGTAGCGTGTGTACCTATGCGCGTGAAGCTTGGTGGCGTGTGTACCTGTGCGCGTGAAGCTAGGTGGCGTGTGTACCTGCGCACGTGAAGCTTGCTAGCGTGTATACCTGTGCACGTGAAGCTTGGTAGCGTGTATACCTGTGCACGTGAAGCTTGGTGGCGTGTGTACCTGTGCACGTGAAGCTTGGTGGCGTGTGTACCTGTGCACGTGAAGCTTGGTGGCGTGTGTACCTGTGCACGTGAAGCTTGGTGGCGTGTGTACCTGTGCACGTGAAGCTTGCTGGCGTGTGTACCGACGCACGTGAAGCTTGCTGGCGTGTGTACCTGTGCGCGTGAAGCTAGGTGGCATGTGTACCTGTGCACGTGAAGCTTGGTAGTGTGTATACCTGTGCACGTGAAGCTTGGTGACGTGTGTACCTGTGCGCGTGAAGCTAGGTGGCGTGTGTACCTGCGCACGTGAAGCTTGCTGGCGTGTGTACCTGCGCACGTGAAGCTTGCTAGCGTGTATACCTGCACACGTGAAGCTTGGTAGCGTGTATACCTGTGCACGTGAAGCTTGCTAGCGTGTGTACCTGTGCACGTGAAGCTTGCTAGCGTGTGTACCTGTGCACGTGAAGCTTGGTGGCGTGTGTACCTGTGCACGTGAAGCTTGCTGGCGTGTGTACCGACGCACGTGAAGCTTGCTGGCGTGTGTACCGACGCACGTGAAGCTTGGTGGCGTGTGTACCTGTGCACGTGAAGCTTGCTGGCGTGTGTACCGACGCACGTGAAGCTTGGTGGCGTGTGTACCTGTGCACGTGAAGCTTGGTGGCGTGTGTACCTGTGCACGTGAAGCTTGCTGGCGTGTGTACCTGTGCACGTGAAGCTTGCTGGCGTGTGTACCGACGCACGTGAAGCTTGGTGGCGTGTGTACCGACGCACGTGAAGCTTGGTGGCGTGTGTACCTGCGCGCGTGAAGCTTGGTGGCGTGTGTACCTGCGCACGTGAAGCTTGGTAGTGTGTATACCTGTGCAAGTGAAGCTTGGTAGCGTGTGTACCTATGCGCGTGAAGCTTGGTGGCGTGTGTACCTGCGCACGTGAAGCTTGGTAGTGTGTATACCTGTGCACGTGAAGCTTGGTAGCGTGTATACCTGTGCGCGTGAAGCTAGGTGGCGTGTGTGACGATGCGTGCATACCGAGTGTGCAGGGTTTGGCGGCCGTGGGAAAGCTCGATGTGTAATCGGCGGGGAGAGGTGAGTCCTGAACACTGCACAGCACGAACCTCGGGAGAAAACACAAACACTGTACCTTTACAATCCAAGAATGTATAACACAACACTCGATGCACGTGGTGAGGGTGAGGGTGAGGGTGAGGCTTTGAAAGGAACAGCAAACGTTCATGTGGCATAGTTCTGTTGATGTTGATGATGATGGTGAATTTGGTGAGCGATGACGGGCATTGTGAGGGATGGTGTGGAAGGTGAGGTTTACCAAGCGGCAGCGGTCATGGTAAGGTCTGATAAGTGTCAGCAGGCATCGTGGGAATGGTAAGGATTAATTGGGAGGGGTGTCGAGCACAGTGAGGATTAATGATGAGGGATGCCGAACATGGCGAGGAATAATGGTGAGGTTTAATGTTGAGGGGTGGTGGGCCTGGTGAGGTTTAATGTTGAGGAATGGCAGGTATGGTGAGGATTAATGTTGAGGGGTGGTAGGCATGGAGGTGATTAATGTTGAGGGGTGGTGGGTATGGAGGTGATTAATGTGGAGGGGTGGTGGGCATGGAGGTGATTAATGTTGAGGGATGGTGGGCATGGAGGTGATTAATGTGGAGGGGTGGTGGGCATGGAGATGATTAATGTTGAGGGGTGGTGGGCATGGAGATGATTAATGTTGAGGGATGCTGTGCAAGGTGAGGATTAATGTTGAGGGATGGTGGGCATGGAGGTGATTAATGTGAAGGAGTGGTGGGCATGGAGATGATTAATGTTGAGGGATGCCGTGCAAGGTGAGGTTCTGTGAGGATCTGTGGGAATTCAAAGTTAGCCTGGTGATTCACAGCGAAGCATTTGCAGACGATGTTTGTAATGAGTCCCCTGTTAGCGAGCAACCTCACCTCTCTCTCACCCCACCACTAGGCTCCTGCAAATACTGCACCTGCTCTTCGTCCTACCTGACATCTCTCTCCCTCTCACTCTCACTCACACAGTCGTGCTTCGTCTTTACCTGCAAGCCATCCTGTATGCGCATGTTACCTGCACATCGTCATAGAAGGAACTATTCCTCCACATATCCATGACAATGATGTCTCAACTCTTCTACAGCTTTGATCACAAGCTGCGTGCATGTACATAGCATATACCTGTCCTAATATCTAACGACCCCACTTTACAAACCACCAAACGCCTGTCCCTGTTCCTTTCACCTCATTCCAACAGTCTCTCCGCTGTGCAGTCTCAACCATTTGCCCTCAAGCTACAGATACAGGAGGGAAAAACGATTTTGGCTTTAAGCATCCCGTGAGGTAGGTGTGGTTCAGTCCATTTTGGATCGTAAGAATGAAAACGGCAAGTTGATCGATTTATTTAATTTATTTTGAATGTTCGTAACTAGTTGTGACAATCACCAGGTGTAAATGCCATCCATTTTGGAGGCGAGTGTCGATGAACATCCTAAAAGGGAAGCTGCTGGATTTTTATTCATCCTTTTCTTTTATTGTTATTTATTTAAGGGCAAAGGTGAATATAATATATGAATAGTCAGAGATAATGCCTGGTGTTGCTTAATGGTTCGGGTGGTGGGCTTGGGATCCTAGGATTCTGAGTTCAAATCCCACTTGTTTGTTGAATTAAAACCAGGTGGGGTTGACTCTGCCTGTCATCCTTCCGAGGTCGGCAAAATGGGTGCCAACATGTTGGTATCCTGTGTCGGAGTGGTGACCCATCCAGGATTGTGCCCAATAGCCAAGGAGACTGCTCAGGCAGCACCAACGCTCTGCACAGAGTATGGTCCTGATAGATGGATGGATGCTAGGAAAGCTTAGTGGTATCACTTTGAACTGTCTAGCCTGGGTTTGAATCTTGACCTAGCGATAAACTGTCATCCGAGTGTTTATCATCAAAGTGTGTGCTGTCCATCGCATGGATATTAAGCTTGAGGACTCCTCTGCCATCATGAGTATGGAGGTCACAGATCCCATGGTGTCTTTCACGAAGAGTTGGCAAGCAATTGTTGGCATCCAAAAAAAAAAATCCAAATTTTGCAGCACGGATAATTTTTAAAGTCTTTGGAACAACTCAACCGAGGTTTCATTCAGAATGGATGGTCTAACCATTGTACTTCCGAGCGCTTTGCGCTTACCTTGCGTAGGCTTTCTTGGTTGCTTTATGCAGCTTCTTCGGCAAGAAGAGCATGGGAGGTGTCAATTTATTTGTATAATCCGAGCCACCTGGGTTTAGTTGATTAGGTGAGAGCTGATTGGCTATTCCCTCCATTCACAGGTGAGAGATGTGGGTGTGTATTTCTCTATTTTATTTATATATGTATAATATTTGCATTGTCTGTATGTCTGTAATCGGCCGCACCGGTCATAACCCCATCATATTGCGTACCATTGGAATCCTCTTCCCATCAGCACAGGGTGCGGGCCCCTCTGTGCGTGTACGTGTGTGTAAATATATATATATATATATATATATATATATATATATATATATATATATATATATATATATATATATATATATATATGTATGTATATATATATATATATATATTTCTTCTTCTTCTTCTTCTTCTTTCGGCTGCTCCTGTTAGGGGTCGCCACAGCGGATCATCCGTATGATCCGCATAGTGATTTGGCACATGTTTTACGCCGGATGCCCTTCCTGACGCAACCCTGGTCGCCTCTTATGACACAGGGATATGGTACACCTATTTTAACCGGGGTATACACCAGCCCAGTATACTGGTACTCATTTCACCGACCTCGGAAGGATGACAGGCTGAGTCAACCTCCTGGTGTATTAATTCAATGGCCCAACGGGGCTTTAACTCAGGACCTTTTGGATCCCAAGCCACTGCCCTAACTACTGCGCCAACATCAGGCATATATATATATATATATATATATATATATATATATATATATATATATATATATATATATATATATATATATATATACTGAACAAAAATATCTAAGTCAAGATTGCTATTATGGGAAAATGGTCAAACCGATGATATGTTTGAGCAATGGTTCCTTTGTTTTGCTCAAGACAGATGTTCCCATTGAAATTGACCACTCTGAGTGTGTGGACTCACACGTTGATTAATCCTTCCCATGAGCACCATGGGGCTTGACAGAGTGATGGTCAGTGAGCGTGACCAGGACACAAACACTCCCTATAGCTTGCCCTATAAAAGGCCTCCCCAAAATGTGGACTGGTGCCAAATGTCAACATGCCACAGATGTCACAAATCTTGAGGGAGCGTGCCATTGGCATGCTGAATGCTGGGACGTCAGTACGGGCCGTTGCAGCACACTTCAATGTCCACCACTCCACCATTAGCCGCCTGAGAACGCGCCTCAGAGAGACTGGAAGCACCGTGAACCGCCCACATGCCCGGCGACCACGTGTGACCACCGCCGGTCAGGATCGTCACATGAGGCTGCAACATCTCCGGGATCGACTCCGACCGGCCACGAGGACAGCCGATGAGACTATCGGGCTGCATAACAGGCGCATTTCAGCCCAGACGGTGCGTAACAGCTTGAGGGAGGCCAAGCTTGAGGGAGGCCAACACCCGCTACTGACTGTGTGAACTCTGACAGTGACACCTTGGTTGTGTCGGCTGTTGTAGCGCAAAGACTGTCGCCAGAATTCTCAAGGAACTCTTTGAAATTTAATGCTCAATTGTCATGGATTCTATAACCAAATTGTTGTGAAGATTTAGTATTAATGAGTTCGAGGTAAAATAGTAACAATCGCTTGGTGCGTTTATATTTTTGTTCAGTATATATATATATATATATATATATATATATATATATATATATATATATATATATATATATATATATAATCGTCCAGAGCAGGAATTGTAATCCACACTAATATTTGAGACTTTTCAAGTTGAAAGTTAACAAAGAGCATTGCATCAGATGCTTCTGAGCAGATAATTTATTCCCATTCTCTATGTATATACATTTTGCGCAATAATTCCACAATTGATCTGCTGCATTCTCTACCCATAGAGTACTGAAGTTAATGGGGCGAAATCTTCACGGTCCGTAGCATGCGATTCATTTCGGAGCTCTATTTTGTCCCCGTGTCATTGTCTTTCCTACACCTTTCCTTGTCGTTTTTCATCTTCTCGCTGCTCCCTCGTTTATATGTGCCGATAAGGACGTGGGACAGAGTATGCTTGAGAGTGCATGACGTGTGTGTGTACACATGAATATCGAGTTTAAAGGTTTGAAAGCCGGACTATGTTGCCCTACTCGGTCGATGAGCCAGAGCCTGTTCCTGTGTTTATTTTTCCTTTTGTTTTTTTTTTTTTCTCTCTCTTCCTGTGACTCTCTCACCTCTGAAAATGCTTCTCACCTCCTTTTGTTGTGTTTGCCATTCCCTCCCTTTTCACTCGCTCACTATTTCTCTCGTCTGCAAAGGGGCCGTCATACATTCCCATAGACTGGTGTACCATGTACATTTATGGTTGGCTTGAGTATGTACTTGTAAAGAGTACAATAAATATGGAATTTTCTGGCCATGAGAGGATTCATGACTTTTTTTGCTTTCTGTCACCAAAAATAGCACAAACTTTGATTTTGGTTTAGTTATGATTCGCACCCAAATGCTACACTTTGATAACAGTGAGTTTAATTCGCATTTCTGTGATAACGTGGTCTGTTGCGAAACCAAACAAAACACTACGGGCTGGCTGTAAACTTGGAGTTAGTTTCTTAGTATGAAAAGCATCAACTTATTCTCGTCGTCCCACCTCCTCCCCTCCACAGACTTCTTTGGCCGAGATCAAAATCATTTGATTACCTATATGAAGACGGACAACGACTCCTTGCCTGCTTTCCTGTCCAGGCCACGATCGCCTTCTATGAGTCTGAGAGCGAGGATGAGATAGAAGGAGAGACTGAGGAGTTGGGAATGGATGGCAAATTGCAGGATTCCTCAAGTTACTGCGAAGCCAACAATAACTGTCGGTCCCATGGAGTTATGAATACAGACAAGGGGTCCGCACGTACATGCGGCTCGCGAATGCAGCCGAGCCGTGTGTGAGTGCAAGTCGGTGCAGCCTTGCCGTTGGATTCGACCATGGTGCTCCACATGCTTCCTTCGATAGTTCTCAAACCAAGGCTCTTCTGTCTGCATCACAAGAAGAGCCAAGATCACAGCTTAATTGCACAACTGTTTCATGCCATTTGTGTACAGGCTCAAAAAGCTCCACTGTACCCATGTTATTTGCACTACACACCCAATGTAATGTATGTAAATAATGAATGTTTGTGCTTTATATTTAAATAAAGTTTGATTTAAGTTTTCGTGTAATATGTTGAAGCAAAAGGAAAAAAAACTGTGTACGGACTTGTCACGACCTTTGCCAACATTTAATTCCCACTGACAGTCCTTAGGCTTCACATCCAGCTCAACCGGTTACTGCACAAACGGCACAGGTACAAGTGGCTACAAAAGGAAAAAAAGAAATTAAAAATAAAATGAACACAATGGATTACCAGATTCACAATGTCATCATCTGTTTGAAGTTCACACTCGAGCATTGTGAGATTGTTAAACCAGGAAGGTTAACCCAGAAAAGTGTAAACGACCCAAATATGTCATTTCTTGTATTCAAATGAAGGGAGAGGTAAGTGGGGATGGGAATGTTATGTTTTCCACCGATGGTCGCCCACTTCCATCTTCTCTCCACCACCTTTCACTCTCCTCTATAATATACAAAATTGGGCATCCTTCCCACAACCGCTGCTATCCTTCCTCCTGTGATGTACGTTATTGATCAAACAACCACCTTGAGTACTTTTGCCTTAAAACAGACACCACACCATCATTCGGAATGGGATTTCATGCTGTAAAGACAATAAATATTGCAAAGTTTCTTTGTTAAAATGTAGGGCGAATGCCACCTGGCCACATCGCCACTTCGTCTTACCTGTATAATTGGCATGACGTAAAGTTTGGAGCGATGGAATGTGGATATGACACTGGAACGATGGACCAAATGGCCTTCCCATGTGTCCTTGTAAGCCAATGTAATAATCCTTGACGTCGGAAGGGGATACTTTGTACAGAATGTCTGTGAGAGTTAAAATGTAAGTACGATATATTATAACGTTTTAATATCATTACATTTTTTTGAAGTATGACAGTATTAATTTTTTGGGTATAATGATCTCATTATTATTTGGTCGAGGCTTGTGGAAGAGGGATTCTTCATGACTATTACTGCACGAGCTTTGTCTCAGCTTTGGTGTATTAAACACAGATAAAGTTTGAATGTGAGAGGTTATTATTTGGACGAAAGTCTTCCCTTTGAGAGAGAAAATAATGTTTTGCAAGAAATTAAATTAGCATTTTCAACAAGTAGTGCACGAGACCTCATGGATGCCAGGGCTGAAGTGAACCATTTTTTTTCTTTTTTTACATTTTTCACCATAGTGAACCATTTTTTTTCTTTTTTTACATTTTTCACCATAGTGAACCATTTTTGCTTAAGAAATAGAATTTCTAAAGTTGCATGGACAATAATAATTTAATTAAACGCAACAGGAAAAATACTATTTGAATGTAGTGTGCCGGGATTCTTTTTACACCATTCACTGTGTCTATAAACCAGAAGACTAAAATTGCTACATTTATGATGAATGCAAAATATCCCTAATAAACAAACACCGAGTAAATAAATGAGAATTCCCTTTAGAATAATGAGATGTAAACACAGTAGGCCATTAGACCCATAAAGCCTGCACAATGGTTGTTAACCTATAATTGTCTATGTGCTCTATCCTTTTTAAATGCCAAGTAGTGGAAAACAAGGAAGCAGCACGTACCATTTTTAAAGTCCTTGGTACAACTTAACTGCAGGGGTTTGAACCACAAACCTGCCAAACTCAGAGCAGACATTCTAACCATGACACCACCATGTCTGGTTGAACACCACTTCTTCCTTTCATTGTCGTCTGAGCCATCTGTGATGGACGTCCTGGGCTGTTACAAATGCATGCAAACTATTTCTTTCCTTCTCCACTGTATTTAGTGGCGGAATGAAGGCTTTAGACTTCTCATTTCCTGTGTTTTTTATTTAGTTTAGAAATATATTATTTCATCTTTTGCTTGGTGTTTCTCTGGGATTCGTGAGTATAATTTTCTGGTCAAGAGAAGGGAAGTTCTGGTGTTGGTGGCGTGTTTTATGAGGTCTACTCTTGCTACCTCCACCACTAAAGGTGGAGGGAGGTCATATTTTCACCCCTGCCTGTTTGTCTATTTGTCTGTCTGTCTGTGAGCAGACATCTCAAAAAGTTATGGATGAATTCAGATGAAACTTGGTGCGATTTCTTGATTTTTTTTTCTTGGGGGAGGAGGGTGCTTGTTCCTTATGCTTACCTCTTTAGTACAATGTAAAATTTCTGACTTTAGCTAATATGATTATTTTTTTATAATAGAGGTGTCTCAGGTGTCAGCCATCTTGTTTCCTGGTGATTTTTGTGCTTTTCCCATGTTTCCTTTGTTTTTCATAGATGTGCTTTTTTTCTACACCAATGGAGGTTAATCTAATGGAATAGTGCGTATCTGTCATTGGGTCATGGTAGTTGTGATTCCATCAGTCCAGATCTCTGTCAAGTAAACCAAAGCACTCCATAAATTCAAGGCGGGTGCGTGCGACCTACAGTTTGGACGACCTACACTCACACCTGACGCCCCCTCCACTCTTACATTGTCACTTTCTGCTCTGGGGGCACTCGCATATGCCTTGACTGTGGTCTCCAGAGGTTATTTTGGCTGGAGGTTTTGGTGTTTATCAGGCTGCTGTTTGCCCCTTCGAGTCAGTCAGTGGTGAATGAAATGCATACACACGATGCATGGCCGTTTCAAAGACGTGGGGGTCCCAAACCAAACTCGAAGGGATTCAGAACCCCGAAATCTTTGCCATCTCGAGTGACTCGGGCCAATCAGTGGGCCGTGGTACTCACCTTATGAGGTGGGAACGCTGAGAAACTCCCGGGTTGACAAAAGGTCATTGCAAGATGAGGCTGAAGCAGAACAAAAAGAAAGAAAGACTTCTGTATGGGGAAATTTTCAGCCTCCTATATATATATATATATGGCAAAACAAGAATTATTTCAGATATATACAGTATTTTATATAATATATTATACCTATATTTTCATACAACTATCTATAAGCTCAACTGCATAAACTTTTTATCCTGTACAAATATCAACAAATCTGAATGTCTGACTGATACAATCTACTTGAGGGATGACAAACTGATTGAGATGTTGGGGTTCACATATTTTGTCTACAAAGATAATGTAATGTGTGTCGAGGTGAAAGTTAAGAGAAGGGGTCATCTATTTAAAGAGGGATGCAATGTGACGGACGTTTAAAAAAAAAAATCCTCTCGACCTGTATGTTCCCTACCTGTCCCCTTCCCTACCTGTTCTCTTCCCTACCTCCCCCGTACTCTGATGTCCTCCCAACTCTTGACTCTTCTCTCCTTGCCTCTCCCTGCATACCAATACTGCCCCTACCCCAATTCTTCTTTTCTTATTTTTAATTTATTCAATTTAGCACCCACCCCATGCACACAAAATAAATACATAGTCCTTCAAATGACACAATGGTTGCTTGATGTTCAACATTTGAAAAGATAAGAGCACGGACAATCCCCATAAGTTGGCATCCACTGGCAAGAGGTAATTCCCCTTGAGGAAATGCTCCGCTGAATGTGGTGAGAAAGGCGGTGCCATTGTTGTGACGTCGCTGGTACTCAGAGTGCTCGGGGAAGTAAAGGCACTTCCTCCAAGATCAGTGGCTGTTAGTGTCGTCTAACAGTCTTGTGTGTGTTGTGTATTTGTCTGTATGTCCATGTGTGTGTGTTTACACTGACTCAGTTCGGCTCACCGGGAACTTTCAACCTGCCGTTGCTGGCGTAAAATCTGTAATTCAAATCGTCTTTCAAACATAATTTTCAGTTTTAAGCTCACCTATTCGAAGAACAGAGAGCTATAGCGATACCCCCGGCGTCAGCGTCAGCGTCAGCGTGAAAATGTTAAAGTTTTTGGTGCAAGTAATTTCCTTTCTAATGTTTTTATCTACCACACTATTTTTTACTGATTACAATATACAAATACATATATTGCTTTAAAATTATTTGGATCAGACTTCACTGCAATGCTTTATAAAAAATATTAGACTAGTCTTTTAAAAACGAAAAACGATAAATGTATAAACAGGCGAGCATTGGGTGGCTTTGACACCACTCTAGTTAAACGATCGAGTGGAAATTCCAGGATGGTTAACCGTAATTGTTGTGTTCCTGAATGCAAATCAGAATCATTCAAATCGGAATTAAAGGACGATGAGAAATATCTGTAGACGAGAGGAGTCGGGTTCATTCTATTTTCTGTTAATACAATTATCAAGCAGCAGCTGTGGTTATAACAACCAACACACACACACACACACACACACACACACACACACACACACACACACACACACACACACACACACACACACACACACACACACACACACACACACACACACACACACACACACACAAACGGACGCTTCTCCTTTCACCAATAGATGCAAAAATCCAGTATAATTTCTCGTGTGGCCACAGAACGAAACAAAAATAAATAATTATAATGGCCCAAACAGCCCATACAACACCCACTCCCAGCTCCCCCTCCCCTTCATCTCCATACAAACACGATTCATCATAAATATCATCATTTTAAACTTACCCTGTGCATCGGCAAGCCCCAGATATGACATTCTCATCGGTATTAAGAAGCACGAAGGTTTGGTTAGAACACGACAATCGACGAACCTTCAGCCTTCCACGGGCGCACATCGTCGGGAGTTCTTGCAATACGACTGCAAGATATCAACTTTTTTGGACGAGTCCATCATGAAGCTCTCCAACTCTTTTGTTGTGCAGAGAGAGGGGCACACCCCTTTAGAGCAGGTGCGTTTCCAAGTATTTACGGCTTCTTTAAAAGTTTTCTTGTCGTTTCATGCGACAATCCTTATCTGGGAGGCATGAAATGTGTCCAGGCCACCACAATGAACTTTGCTGCTGGGGGTTTCTGTGCATTGCGTGCCGAGCAAACTGGGGTGAATTACATCATTTTGAAAGTGCTGTATTGAGAAGATCCCGATTCAAACTGAAGGAACTGCCAACTGCAGTCGACCAGCAGGCAAGGCTGATGTCCGACATTTCAATCATGGTCTTCATCGGGAGGTCGTAATTCATAGTCCCTCCCGGATGAAAGGGGGCAAACAGATTGTTACGTGGAAGGGGTGGGGGGGATTCATCGCTGGACTGTAAGCATAGTACGGTCCGTGTGTTTCGAGTAGGTTACATTGACATGTAACAGGGATCTGATGAAGTAGGTCGTTTGTTACACATCGTGCTGAGGCAGTGTATGTAATTTATAGACAGGGTAGAGATGAATTATTTATGCATAAAAACCTCTTGTTGCAGGCGGGGCAAGGTGAGGACTTCCCTTTGCAGAGGCACACTTGTCACGTGTGAGAAAGGCCAATTACAATCTCTCTGGCCATTGTGTGCCAGCCATGGTGGCACAGTGGACTGTCGAACCGAGAAGAAATGATGTACTGGTGTTTTTATTAGGGGCACCTCCGTAGGTGGGACCCAGGAAGAAGAGGAGAATCCTGTCGACTTGTGTGCAGGAAAGGAGAGAACAGATTTTTGACTGAGGAGTCGACATGAGCGGCCAAGTAGAGGCTTGTGAGTGCAAGAGAGAGAACACGAGGTATTGAAGACTGGAGAGTCCAGCAAGAGAGATTGGTGTACAAGGAAGATTGGGACCTCGCTTGCAGGATGAGCCTTGTGTGGGTTCGACCCAAGCTGGGATCACCCTGTGTTTATGGAGGGCTTGGAGGTAAAAGGACAAATGGGGACCACGTGGTCAAGTGGAAGGCTGACTCTTCGCTGGCCCTGCTCGTGGCAAATTTGACTTCTTCTGGACACCATCAAGTCGTGCGCCCAGTCCAGTGCATCATAAAGAAAAGGGAAGTCCCGCCTGCATTATTGTTTGTTATGCAAGTGTGATAGTGGCTCCTTGTGGGTTCTCTTTATGGGGTTTTTTTTTTCTTCATTGTATGCAAGTTTGCGTATCCCCATTCTCCTTTTTGTGTCTTTTTAACTTGCTTGGATTGTTCTGTCATTGTAGCGTCTCGTTGACCCTTTTCCCTGTGATTTTCATGATAAAAATCAATCTTTTAAAAGGTAAGAGCTGCTTTCAGTCATCTGTTGTTAGCGTGTGGGCTTGCCGTCATTTTGGCTCATTTGGGTGACCTTGGAGGATGGTAAAATTGAACACAGTGCCTTCAAAGATCGCTAAGACCATCTCTTGGGCCGTAACGTCCTGGCTCTGAGTAATTCCGTGTTTGCGGATGCATAGACGCGACAATATAATAAGGTTTTACGTTCGCGAATGCAATGAGGGAAATTAAGAAGATGAAAAATCCAGAATGATCATTTTCAGTCTGTAATTGATGGATGAAAATGAACGAACACACAAATGATAAAAACACTAATTAACTTTTTCTGTTCATCGAGCCAGCACTGCACCGCTGCCCCCTTGAACCCCCAGCTGTAAACCTATTTGATGGGACAACTGTCAGACGATGCTTTGGAAGCCCCTGATCTGAAGAGAGGCTCCCAATCCCAAAATCAAGTGCCACCAATGTTTTTTGGGGTTTTTTCGTATACATAGTGGAAGATACTCGTGGAAGAGCTAGAATTAGTCCACTGAACGAATCGGGACACAACGTGACAAAAGGAACGGTCGAGAGAGGCGAAAGCAACTTATGTTCTCTTCTTGGCAGCAACATGACCACTTATTTGACTTTGTTTATATATATTTTGTTGTATTGGATCTATTTCCAAGGATGTAGTCATCAAAGTTTATTGAATATAAGGCCTTTTAAGTTATTGTGTTGACGACGTTTGAAATGTTTGTATATGCAAATCAAAGATGGCGGACATTTGACAAATCATACTAAAATATATTGTTACGAATCTGGAAGCCATTTGCACACAGACAGTCAGCAGCCCCCGCAGTTCAGTTATTTCGATAAGTATGTGTTTATAGTCAGGGTCCCGTCCTCTTGTCTAATGGGTTAATTTCACGTGTGCGCTGCGGGTTTATTTTTTTAGTTAGGTTTTTATTACAACAACAGCGGACCATCGCCTCGCTCCATCATCGCTATTATGCACGTGGCCTGAGGTGAGGAGGTAGGCGGAGCTAAAATCGCCTCAGCTCCGACTCCGCCCCAGAAAGGTGGGAGTTGCCCCGCCTACCATGGGCCTGTCCAATGAGGGACGGCCAGCGAATCGCGCGATGCCCTCGACCAATCCAGAGGCGAGTTACCTCAGAGCAGATGCTCCACCCCCGCGAGGGGAAGGGATAAGGAAGGTTGCGAGCTGCTCGTGGGAGGAGAGAGAAGTTGGTTGGTTCCTGCTGGTTGAGTTCGTGGCTCCTGGTCAATGATCATATTGGTCGGAGTTGGCGCCCGTCCTGGTTGGTGTTTGTGTTCGTGGTGCCCGGGTCGTCGATCGTCGTTCGCGGCTGGCCAAGTCACTCCTTGGATTCTGGAGGCGTGGGTTTGAGTCCCACCGAGGCAGGTTGTGTGGGAGCGAGCGAGCTGAGGATCCCGTTTCCTTCCATGGAATCCGAGCTCCACGAGCGCGGGTCGGTAAAGACCGCACGAGGCAGACAGGTACCAACCAGACCTTGACCCTCAGCTCGCCTTCCCTCTCGAGCCGAATAAAGACCATTGAGGTCCATTTCTTTGGGGGTGCGTGTGTGTGTATCTGAGTGGGCCCTGTCTTAAAGTAAAATCGCTTAAGTGTTTTCTTTTTATTGTACATTATTTTGCATTGCTTATTCGGTTGTAACTCTGTTCTGTGTCTCCCTTCCCGATTATTGCCCCCATTATAAATAAACCCCCAATTGCTAAATTTTCCAGTTCGTTGCCTGTGTTTTCTTCCATTGACCCAGCACGGTACGGGATTGAGAAATAGTGAGGCCTTCAGTGCCGTAAGTTATCATTGGGTCTGACGGACTTTGGTAATTCCGCTTGGTTACACCGGACCGAGGTCGCTAGAGCGACCCGGTTCGACAGGGTCCGTCGAGGGTGTGACTTCCCCGGTAATTTAATGACGTGGGTACTTAGGTATATTGAAATTTGGCTATTAACCCTACCCCACGCCGTCAGAGAATTGGCGAGCACGGTCCTTAAGTGACCCGTGACCTTCCGAGATGTCCGAGAGTCATGACCTAAATTCCAGGTTTTTGGTGGTAGACGGCTCTACTGCTCCACCTGGCCCGTTCCTCGCCACCGACCCCCGGCCCACAACAATATAACTTGGTGTTTGTCTGTATTTTCACCTGATACATTTGGTCGTTACTTATCCAATCTCAACCAAACTTGAAAGGAGCACTAAGGGTCACAAGATGGACGTTGTGTTATATATAGCGACTTAATTTGCCCTCCCCACAAGGGGTTTTCCGTTTTGGGTGAAATCCGTGTTAAGGTGTATATCCGTGATAACATAGCTAATCGTGGCATTTTTCCAAGGCCACTTCTAATAATACAAATATTAATAGCAAACGCAGTGAGCTTCATACTTAACGCGTGCACATGAGAGAATAGGAAACAACAACAACAACAACAACACAATACCCCTGACGATTTCCAATCTGTGTCGTTGGCTATGACCCTTTTGCTTCCGGTTGTTTTTAAACGCTGTGCGGTGTATAAACACGATTGGGTTTTATTTCTATCTTGTGAATATTACTTAACGCATGCACATGAGAGAATAGGAAACAACAACAACAACAACAACAACACAATACCGTAGCAATTTGTAATCCGTGTCGTTGGCTATGACCCTTTTGCTTCCGTTTTTTTTTTGCTTCTGGTTATTTTTTGTTTCCGGTTTTTTGTCATGGGGAATGATGCATGCCGGGAGATAAAGGCATCGTCGGAGACATGAAAGACCCAAATATCAGACATGGTGTATATTTGCTCCACCGATTTTAATAAAGATATCTCCCGCATCATCAAAAAATAATTTTAATCGTGATTTACGTTATTTGATCGCTGATCCTGAATCCAGGCCGAAGTAACCGGAAATCGCGTATACAGTTGTGAACAAGTTATAGGTAAAGTCAGAAGCGAATGTAAGAAGAATTCTACGTTCAATCTCGTATTCATTTTTTTAGATGAGATCCTGTTCCAGGCGGTGTAGTTGTCGTTGTGAAGGTAATGTTGAGGTATAGTGTTGAGGTAATATTTATTTTTTCAGATGAGATCCTGTTCTCGGTGGTGTAGTTGTTGTTGTGAAGGTAATGTTGAAGTAATATTTATTTTTTTTAGATGAGATCCTGTTCTAGGCGGTGTAGTTGTCGGTGTGAATGTAATGTTAAGGTAATATTAATTTTTTTAGATGAGATCCTGTTCTCGGCGGTGTAGTTGTCGTTGTGAAGGTAATGTTGAGGTAATATTTTTTTTTTTCAGATGAGATCCTGTTCTAGGCGGTGTAGTTGTTGTTGTGAAGGTAATGTTGAGGTAATATTAATTTTTTTAGATGAGATCCTGTTCTAGGCGGTGTAGTTGTTGTTGTGAAGGTAATGTTGAGGTAATATTTATTTTTTCAGATGAGATCCTGTTCCAGGCGGTGTAGTTCTCGTGAAGGTAATGTTGAGGTAATATTATTTTTTTAGATGAGATCCTGTTCTCGGCGGTGTAGTTGTTGTTGTGAAGGTAATGTTGAGGTAATATTTATTTTTTTTGATGAGATCCTGTTCTAGGCGGTGTAGTTGGCGGTGTGAATGTAATGTTGAGGTAATATTAATTTTTTTAGATGAGATCCTGTTCTCGGCGGTGTAGTTGTCGTTGTGAAGGTAATGTTGAGGTAATATTTTTTTTTTTCAGATGAGATCCTGTTCTAGGCGGTGTAGTTGTTGTTGTGAAGGTAATGTTGAGGTAATATTAATTTTTTTAGATGAGATCCTGTTCTAGGCGGTGTAGTTGTTGTTGTGAAGGTAATGTTGAGGTAATATTTATTTTTTCAGATGAGATCCTGTTCCAGGCGGTGTAGTTGTTGTGAAGGTAATGTTGAGGTAATATTTATTTTTTTAGATGAGATCCTGTTCTCGGCGGTGTAGTTGTTGTTGTGAAGGTAATGTTGAGGTAATATTTATTTTTTTTGATGAGATCCTGTTCTAGGCGGTGTAGTTGGCGGTGTGAATGTAATGTTGAGGTAATATTAATTTTTTTAGATGAGATCCTGTTCTCGGCGGTGTAGTTGTCGTTGTGAAGGTAATGTTGAGGTAATATTATTTTTTTTTCAGATGAGATCCTGTTCTAGGCGGTGTAGTTGTTGTTGTGAAGGTAATGTTGAGGTAATATTAATTTTTTTAGATGAGATCCTGTTCCAGGCGGTGTAGTTGTTGTGAAGGTAATGTTGGGGTAATATTTATTTTTTTAGATGAGATCCTGTTCTCGGCGGTGTAGTTGTTGTTGTGAAGGTAATGTTGAGGTAATATTAATTTTTTTAGATGAGATCCTGTTCTAGGCGGTGTAGTTGTCGGTGTGAAGGTAATGTTGACGGAATTTTTTTTTCAGATGAGATCCTGTTCTCGGCGGTGTCGTTGTTGTTGTGAAGGTAATGTTGAGGTAATATTTTTTTTTCAGATGAGATCCTGTTCTAGGCGGTGTAGTTGTCGTTG